>NW_008339867.1:0-11819 GCF_000622305.1 Nannospalax galili | reverse complement strand
CTTCAAGTGGTCTTATAAGGGTTATGCTGAGTTCAATATTGTATAACTGTATTAATTTAACTGTGAACCTCAAAATTTACAGCTAATTTTGAAAGAGAAGCATCTTTGCTCTGGAAATTGTTATTGAATATGTTAATGATGTAATGAAAAAAAAAATTAGTAGATGTGAAAAACATTACCATTGAAATCTACCTGATGACTTTATATCCATGCTCAGATGCCTAGAAGCTCAGAAAGTAACCAACTGTGACTAGTAATAATCAGATATTTAGAGATTAGAAATGCATGTGCAAACATCCAATGTCAATTGCATTGAAAAAGAATTTTCCTATATGAACTGTGTATTTTAATAATGAAATGGAGAACTTTTTTAAAGGTTAAAACATCATTTAATTTATGTCTTATAGGGTTTATACTGAGTACAATATTGTATAACTGTAATAATTAACTGTAAACCTAAAAATTTACAGCCAATTTTGAAAGAGATGCATCCTACCTCAGGAAACCGTTATTGAATATGTCAATTGTGTTGTAATGATATGCTTCTTCTAAGTATGTGCTGTTGTAATGAAATGCTTCTTTTAATTAAAAAAAAAAAAAAGAAAAAAAAATGGACTTAAAAAAAAAAAACAAAAAAACTCATAGCAGTTCGGAGCTGGTAGTCCTGGGCATGCCTGTCTTTGTGGCCCCAGGCATTCTGATGTTCATACCTCATCATTGTGCAAACCTTCCCCAGGATGAAACCCGTTTTTTCTTTAGCCATGAAAGAACGTGTTTCAGCAACTGTGTACTTAGAACTTACTATAGCTATGGACATAAAGCTTCTCACAGATATATCTAGCCCTTAACAGTGAGGCTTGGGTATTGCTATCCATAGGTACCCACACACGAGTCTCAGGACACATAAATACTGTTCTTGAGACCAGAGAGCTAGCATGTGGCCCAGGCCAGATCTAAGTCCATTACATTGGTCTCCACATCATTATCATTACTATTGACATATATGACCTTGCAGCACAGAGAGCTTTCATGAGATGAACATGCAGTTTGAAGACATCATATGTCTTCAATTCCCAAGACTTTCCTTTAAGTTAGGGTATGTGGAAATCTTCATGTCATAGACTCTACAATGATTTCTCTCCTACCTGAATAAACTCTGAATTTACTCTGAATTTACTCTGAAAATTCAGCTTTCTGTTTCTTTTCACGTGTTTGTGTGATTGATGAGTTACACAATCGTGGCTTTTTCTGTACAGTTCATTTCTAGTATCTTGGGGGAGGGGTTGAGGTGTCCCTCACTTATGCACACTAGCGTATGTAGTGGGGTATATGTGATATGTGTATGTGATGTGTGTGTATGTGTGCATATGGCAGGGTGTGTGGTATGTGTGTAGGATGTGTGTGTAGTGAGGTATGTATATGTGTTGGTATGTGTATAGTGGTAGTGGTGTGTATGTCTGAGTGAGCATATGGTGGGGTGTATATGTGTGTTGGATTGTGCGTATGTGCTGGTATGCATGTGGTATATGTGTGTGTGGTGTGTGTGTGCATGTGTGTGGTGGTGGTGGTGGTGATGGTGGTGGTAGAGTGTTTGTACGTTGGCAGTAGTGGTGTGTGTGTGTCTGTGTGTGGTAGTGGGGTGTGTATGTGGTGGTGGTGGTGGTGGTGGTGTGTGTGTGTGTGTGTGTGTGTGTGTATTCTACCACCGTTTCTGGACAGCTCTCTGGAGCCATGAGCCCCTCCCATGGGCCACCAGGCCATTCTTTCCTAGCTGTACATACAGCCTGAGGCCGGGAGCTCTAGGCCTGCCCCTGCCCCCAAGCAAACAGGAAGTGCCATAGAAGGAAGGAGAGCAGAGGTGGTGGTCTGGCCGCTCTGTGCAGTGTTCTTCAGCCCCGTCACGCTACTGCCCACAGCTGGCCAGTGTGCCATTCTGTACTAAATGACTGAGGAGATAACAGGCGTCCCACAGTTCCAGCCCTCTACAGGTTACACACTGGAGTCTCCCAGATGGGAATCAAATGGCCTGGTGAGGACAGTTAATATGAAACAACAACAACAACAAACCCAAAACCAGTGCCTCAGACTGGGTGTGCGGTGGCGCACGCCTTTAATCCCAGCACTCAGGAGGCAGATGCAGGTGGATATTGGTGAGATTGAGGCTAGCCTGATCTACATACCAAGTTCCAGATCAGCTGGGCTACAGGGAGACCCTGTCTCAAAAAATAAATAAGTAAATACAAACAATACCTTGTGTCTCTCCTGCATACCCAAAGGCATCCTCTCTGTAGTTCTCTAGTTCTGATATAGGGGAGGCACGTGACAAGTGTCCTATGGTTAACAAGGACGGGGAGGGAGAGGGGCAGGGAGGGAACAGGAATCTGGAATTGGCTTTTGTGATATATGAACAGATGGCTCTGAAATGTTCCAGTCCTTTCTCTATTCATTTTCTTGTTTAGTTTGTTTTTTGTTGTTTTATCAGACAGAGTCTCCCATGTAGCCCTGGCTGGCCTGGGACTTTGTATGTATGCAGCTCAGGCTGGTCCCAGGGTGCAGTAATTCTCCTGCCTCTGCCTCTGGAGTGTAGATGTTACAGATGTGTGCTCTCTCGGTCCTTTATTTTCCATACGGCCCTTTAGCACGATTGTTGCACCGTCCTTGTGTGCTTCAAGATGAACGTGATTGTGCCACTGTGTTGATGGAGACCACACTGTGAACACAGATCACAGCTCCTATTGAAATTTGGGTTTCCCATCTTTAGAAAGCCAAGCAAAAGCAGCGAAGAAAGAAAATGACTCAGAGACCAGGACACCTGGCAAGCCTGTAGGCACATCCAGCCTTTTGACATCACGACATGGTGTTATCATCTACAAAGTTCATGCGAGAGAGCCCTACAGTTGAGCTTCAAAAATTTCTTTAATGTCATGACTTTATGTTGGGTGATGTTCATGACTGTCTTGAGCAATGGGTTGGACAGACCTGACTGGCAGATGACAAGAGCCAGGCCTCAGTTACTCAAAGAAGCTCTCCACAGATGTGGTTGGTTATAATAATAGTCCCAATATAATTCTGTTAGGCTATCATTGTTAACACCACTTACTGGAAATGAGAAATGTACCTCTCCCTTTCCCCCCAGGAGTTCTAATGAGGAAAATTCCTAATCAGACATACTGTCATTAAGTCAAAAGATTATGGGAATACCAGTCAGTTATCTACTACTGAGGTTGACGTTAAAATAGGACCATGGAGGCTAGAGGCACAAGCCATCTCCTGCATATCTGTCTAAGCTGATTAGTAGCTAATCAATAATCTTTAAGGGAAAACTCCGGTTAAGCATCTTTAGGTTATAATTTTTTCTGATTTTGAATCTGTAAGTTGAAGGAGGAGGTGTTGAGGGTGCCGGTCACAGCATTCCTTTTTTTTTTTTTTTCTTTAATATCTTGTTAGATCCTTCCTAGTGGAAAGCATTAGTTTACTTTTCCAGGAAGATGGAGACACATTCTCCTTGGGATGTCAAGGAGTGCCTTGCCACCATGGTTGTTCTCGTCAATGAAGGCAAACTGTGTTTTGCTTTCTCAGATGGAAGAAAATCTTTAGTTTTTTCTAGGATTAATACATTGTGTTGTCCTTTCTGTTCATGAAAGGTGTAGTTTCTGAGTTGCTCAATTTTAATTCCTTCAACTCAGCTGTAATGGGATGTGAAGGAGAAAGATGCTATCTCATCTGTTCACACTATCAGCGTGACTTCTCTGGCCACAAAGATGTCTTTTTATGGAGATATTTTGCTGTAATTTCAGAAGGTGGTTGCTAGTTATCTTGGATTCATTACAGTTCCCACATCTGGGATGTGTTCACATGGAGATGTTGGCTGGACGCAGTGTCTTGTGGCCTGGAATCACCTCTGACAGGGACAGGGCTGTGGAGGACATTCCTGGCTGGTTGGTCTAACCCAACACAGGCACCTTCTGTAGGAGGCAGGCTGAAGAGGTCACTATGGACCCCATGGACCCAAATGCCCAGCATAGCTGGGTGGGATTCTTTTCAAAATGGTTCTGATGCACTTACTTTGGTCTTAATTTTCTGTCGTGGCAGTTACAGCTCAGAGACAGTATTTACAAGGCTGGCCCCAGAATTTCTGAAATTCTGCAACTGTTTTATTTGACTTTATGTAATGTGGAGGTGTCTTACAATTAAGCTGGGGCCACGGTGCCCCAAGGGAAACTCACAGGGAGGGTAGACCACCATCAATGCCCCAAGGCAAACTGTTGCTTGACACTTCCCTCTGATCTCACAGATCAGAACTTGAAAAATGACATTAATAGTCTGCAGAACTTGTAATGTACCAGTCTTGAAGTTTTCCATTCAGTTTTTAAAAAATGTTTTGGATTGATTTTTTTTTTCATTCTGTGTATATGAGTATGTTTTGTCTGCCTGTATGTAAGTGTGCCACATGTGTGCAGTGCCCATAGAGGCCAGAAAAAGGCATCAGGTCCCCTGGAATTGGAGTATGGGTGGTTGGTAGTTGCCATGTGGGTGCTGGGACCTGAACCTGAGTCCTCTACAAGAGCAGTCAGTGCTCTTAACGTGTGAGCTATCTCTGCACCCCAAGTTTTCCAATTTAATGTACTTGAATACGATATTATAAGAACTATAGAGTCCAATTTGTACCCTCAAATGTCCTTCAATGTGGGTCCATCCGCTGGAGCTTGGTTAAGCTTCTAGGTGTCACATCATTAAAAGAGACTGACTTTCCCTGTCCCAGCAACTATTGATTGCAATAGTTCCTGTAATAGTAGGTTGGGGTTTCTCACTTCCCCACGTCTATGTTGGGATCTTGTCTGGTTTGAGCTTGCATGGGAGTTGTGCATGCTGTCACCATTGCTGTGAGTTCATGTGAGTAACTTCGTGGCTGTCTGGAAGACTCTTTCCTGTGGTCACCCACCCATCCTTCTGCCCCCTCTTCCACTGTGATCCCTGAGACTTGGGAGACAGAAGTTTGATCTGGGTGTCCTTCCTGTTCAGGGATAAGCACTCTGCAGTCTCTTAATCACTACGTGTTGGCCAGTTGTGGGTGTCTGCGTCAGTGTTAAAAATATTTTCTATGCCTTTATATTTTAAATAAATTAAATATATTAAAAATATATTAAAATATATTAAAAATATTTTCTATGCTGATGCTTCTCCTTTCACACCTGTGATTTGTAGATTTGGTCTTTACAGTGTCCCGGAGATCTTGCTTATTCCTTTCTTTCCTGGGTTATTTAGATTTGATATTTTCTTTGAATGAGTCATTTCCCCACACGTAGTGGTTTGAACGAGAACGCCCTCCATAGGCTCCGAGTACTTGGACATTTGGTTCTCTAGTTCATGGTACTGTTTGGGGAGGGTCATGGCACCTTTAGAAGGGGTGGCCATGCTGGAGGCCACAGTTTGTCACGGGGCGGACTTTGAGAGTTCTTAAGCCTCACCGCATGCCCAGTTTTGCCCTGCTTCCTGTGCCTGCTTGAAGATGTGAAGGCTCAGCTTTCTGCTGCAACCACCACCTGCCACCATGCCTTTCCCATCACTGTGGGCTCTCCCTCTGGAGCCATAAGCCAAATAAGCTCTTTCTTCTATAAGTGGCCTTAGTCAGGGTGTTTTACCACAGTACCAGAAACGTAACTAACACACCAAGCTTGTCCTCCAGGTCTGATACTCTCTGTTTCGTGTCCTCTCCTCCCTCTTCACTTTTTTTCTGCTAAGCTTTTGGTTTGATGTCATGAGTTTTTTATTTCATGCTTTACTTTTGTTTGGCTTTTCTTCAGGGATTCTATCTCTAAAATATTTTATTGTTTTTATTTTATTTTACTTGTATGAGTATGTACGTGCACCCATGTCATGCAATGCCCAGGAAGGTCAGAAGAGGGCATTGGATGCCCTAGAACTGGAGTTACAGATAGTGGGTGCTGGGAACCGAACCTGGGTCCTCTGTAAGAGCAGCCTGCATTCTTAATTGCTGAGCCACTCTCCAGCCCCTAGAGAGTCTCTTTATTGAATTCTAATTTCGAATTTTGTTTTAGTTGTTTCATCCATTTCTGTTTTCACATTCCTTATTCAGTTTTTTATTCATGTCCTTGAGTTCCTTGAGCTTATTTAGAATTGCTATTTAGAAACCATTGTCTGTGCATCCATTAGACTGTCCTCGGGAAACATGCTGGGTTAATTTCTGTAGTAGACATATTATTTTGATTATTCATGGTGTTTGTATTTTTTATGAGGCCTAGGCACCTGGTCTTGTGTGGTCTGTGTGGCACCTACTCTTGGTATGAGTAAGTGATCTCGTCCTTGGTGGATGTTTGTGACTTTGGTTGCTGTTTCTCCAACTTGTCAGGGCTTCATGTTCAGTTTGGGGGCCACTTTCTGTTGCCGTGCCAATGCGGTGAAAGCGGGGTCTCTGTTCACCTTGAGACAGGTGCAACTTTTGAGCTGAGATTTCAATATTGACTCCACATGGCCCTGGATCAACAGGGTGCCACTGGCTGGAGGCTGCGAGGTGAACAGGTTGGCTGATAAGTGAGGCTCAGGGAGCTTACAGGTTTGGGGCACACAGAGCTGATGTGATGGGGTGCAGGGAAGTCTCAGGACCACAGGTCTGAGAGTGGAGATGGTGGAGGGAGCACATCCCACCAAGTCTGGAGGAGTGTGCAGATCTGGGGTGGGAAATGATCCCCATGACCAAAGGAAGTCTGAGAGCTAAGATGGTGGGGTGCCAGGGTGTCTCAGGAATGGGAGCTCAGGACCGCAGGGCTGGGGAGGGGAAGGATCAGGTTTTCCATTCTTAAATAAGGATGACATGTGACACAACACATTTACCTCTTTGATTATACTTAAGCTAGTCTTAGCTGAAAACTGTGCTGTTTGAAAACAAGGTAGACTTGTTTCTGCTTTGACGGTGACACATGCTTTGTGTGACGTTAGGAAGTATGTTTTATACAGTGACACAGGCTTTGTGTGACGTTAGGGAGTATGTTTTCTACAGTGACACGTGCTTTGTGTGATGTTAGGGAGTATGTTTTATACAGTGACACGTGCTTTGTGTGACGTTAGGAAGTATGTTTTATACAGTGATATGTGCTTTGGGCTAACTTTGCTATATTCATGTGCAATGCTAGAGCTCCAGGGACTAACAGTGGAAAATCAGGATTTTCAGGTAGCTTATCATTTATTTCTTGTCCCCATTTTTTCACTTTTATTGGAAGTTTTGATATAAACTAAGAAAATGCACAAAAGTACAACATTCTAAGCTGTTCCGTGGTCTGGAGACTGTCAGTCCTGTCAGCGCCTTCACGCCTTCTGTGGGCTCTTAGACCTGAGCTCTGCATGACCTTGACTACTGAGAAATCACTAAAACCCTATAGGAGTGGTCATGATTATCGTTTCACTTGACAGTTGAGGGGCTGAGGACCAGGGTGGTGAGGTAGCTTGTGTAAGATTCCCTGGTTGGTATAAGGCATGGTGGGAGGATTTGAACCCGGCACTGTGGTTCGTGAGTTAAAAGTGGAGAAATTGGAAGTCCCATCGTCCCCCTTGCCTTTCTGACATTATGACTTCATTAGGAGGCTTCTCACCAGTGTAGACCTTATGAGGCCCAATGGATCTTGAGATTGGGCTTTACCTGCCTGACGAGAATTTTAAAATATTGCAAGATATGATGGGTATTTTGGGGTCATGCAATTCTACTCTATGGGCTTTTAAAACTATTCTTTTTGTAAGAGGATTTTTTTTTTTTGGTCTTTGTTTTTTAAACAGAAGTATAGGGTTAAAAGCTTTTATATTTATTTATTTGGTTTTTAAATTTATTTTTATTTTTTACTTTGTTTATGTGAGTGTTATGCCTGCATGTGTGTAAATGGACCCATGTCGTACAGTGACCTCGGCCTGCGTGTGTGTAAATGCACCCGTGTCATACAATGCCCTCAGAGGACAGAAGAGGGTGTCAGATCCCTTGGAACTGAAGTTATAGATGGTTGTTAGCTGTCATGTGGGTGCTGGGATTCAAACCCAGTTTTTCTGCTAGAACAGCCAGTGCTCTTAACCACGGGGCCATCTCTCCAGCCCCTTATTTTGGTTTTCTTAGACAGGGTCGCGTTCTGTAGCTCAGATGGCCTGGAACTCATCCTGTAGCCCATGCTAGCCTTAAATTCATGGTAATTCTCCTGCATCAGCCCTCTAAGTGCTGGGATTGTGGGTATGAGCCACCATGCCTGGCTCTTCTCTGTTTTCTTTCTCTTCATCCTCCTCCTCTTCCTCCTCCTCCCTCTTCTCCCCCCTCCTCTTCCTCCTCTTCCTCCTCTTCCATTTCCAAAGAGTATTGAGAGGAAATATGAGTTTGCTGAAAAACTGAGTTTGCTGTGCCCGTAGACAAACTGTGGACAGAGAGGAAGAAATCTAAGTGGAAACAGGTTGAGGAGTTTGGGAGAGCGAGGTCAAAGCTGGAGGAGGCTGAGTGGGCTGCCAGATCTGCAGAAGTGATTGCACAATGGGAGGGGAGAAGGGGGTGCAGCTGAGGGGATGGGAAAGGCCAACCAGGGCACCCAGGGCACCCAGGGCAAGCCCTTAGACACTGGAGATTGAATAACCAAAGGACTAGAGAGAGACCAGAAGGGAGCCAGGTGTCACAGTACTGGGGAGGAGCGGGTGGGGAGCAGAGTTGCAGATATGTGGAAAGGGCCTGGGGTTGCAGGCAGAGACTGAAGCCCTTGCTCAACCACCTGTGAGCTGTGAGCCTCAGCTGGTTCACAAGCACTTTCCTTTCTTGCAAGACAGGGTAATACCTCGAGTTGTCCTAACTGAAACAGTTGGAGCAGGCATTCTCCCAACAATGCTTTGAATTCATTCTTTCCAATAAAAAACACACAACAGGGAAGCTTTGCTGTCATCACTTATATTTCTTTGTTTTCATTTTTATTTTATGTGTATGAGTGTTTTGCCTGCATGTGTGTAGGTGCCATGATGTGTACACAGTGCCCACAGAGGGCATCAGATCCTTTGGAATTAGAGTTAAGGACAGGTGTTAGCTGCCATGTAGGTGCTGGGAACTAAACCTGGGTCCTATGCAAGAGCAGCCAGTGCTCTTAGCCACTGAACCGTCTCTACCCATTTATGTTTCTTATATGTGTACAAAGAATTATATTGCAAAATGTGTTTTTTACTTTTCAAATTAATTTTTAGCATAGAAAATAATGGTTTCCATTGTAACATTTTCATTTATTTAAAGATTATTTTATTTGTGTGTATGTGTGTGCCTGTGTGAGTTTATGTACACCACGTGCATGTATGTGCCCACTGAAGGCAGAAGAAGGCGTCTGATCCCCTTCGGTTAGACACACTCTTAGCCACTGACCCATCTCACCAGCCTCTCATGACAGTTTCATACACAGATGATATTCTACCTTGTTCATGTCCCCCAAACTACTCTCTCCATATATCTGCTGCTCCCTCTAACAGCTCCTCTGTTCATGTCCCATATGTGTGTGTGTGTGTGTTTAATTCTGTAAATAAAAGAGATATTTCTCTCCTACCACCTCTTTTGTTAACTTCCCTCCTCTCCTTTTAGACTATTTCTCCCCCTCGTCTGTAGTAAGATGTTGAAGGGTTAGCATTTTTTAAATCATTTGATTCATGAAAAGTATGCTTCCTTTTGCTTATTCTCTTCTGAAAAAAACTCTCAGAATCTGAATATAATTCACTCTGTTTTTCAAGTTGAATAGTTTAAGCACCTGCTGTGTACCCAGCTTCTTTTTCGTCATCCATCCTGAGACTCTGTTGTGCAGTTCTTAGGCTGTTTGTTAATCTGACTTTCTATAGGCATGACTAGATATTCTCATCAACACCAGGACTTCCAGTTTTTATAGCATCTGTGATTTTTCTAGTATATTCCACTGAAAATACTACATTTTATATTTTATTTCTGGGAGAAGCAAACTTACTATTTTTTATTACATTTAATTATTTTGGGGGACTGTGCATGTGGAAGTCAGAGGACAGCTGTGGGAGTAGATTCTCTCCTTCCACCCTGAGGGGCTCAGGAATCAAATTCAGGTTATCAGGCTTAGCCACAAGCATCTTTACCCATGGAGCCATCTCAGTGGCTCACAAACTTACTTTTCAAATCATTGTACTTAGGTTTGATTAACATATAGAGCGCTGTATGTATTTAACATATTTTTGCTTTTATTTATTTATGGGTGTGTATGTGTGCACACTGTAACTCACATGTGGAGGTGAGAAACCAGCTGGCACCTCTCCTACTATGCCTTCCTGCCATGATGGATTTGTGCCCCTTTGGAACCAGAAATTCAAATAAACTCTTCCTTCCATAAGTTGCTTGGTCAGTGTTTCTATCACAGCAACAGAAAACTAATACAGTAAATGTGTTATATATATATATATATATATATATATATATAATATGTTCAACTTTATGAGTGTGGAGGTAAGGAGACAGTTCTATAATGAAATCCTCATCTTCACATCCACCTTCTTTACTTATTAGTAGTAAAATTACTGTTTTTATTGAGACACATTCATGGTTTTTCCCCAGAAAATACTATTTGGAACAAAATTAATTTTTTCATGTTTTGACCTCATTTAATATGTTGACATCTTTACTTCTGTTAGAAAAAAATTATGATAGTTTTCTTATCCTTATTAGGGTCGCACATTACAAAAAATACTCTTGAACCGGTACTTCAAAGGCGATTACGGGGTTGGCATGAATGGACACCTAGTGGGAACCTACTCCAAGACTTCACAAGGAGGAGGTGAGGCTGTTCCTGATTCTCCTGCTCAGGATTTCATGATGTACTATGTTGGTGTTCTACCAGTGTTTTACTTCTGTGACACAAGTAGAAAATATTCACTTAAAAAGCACCAGTAAGAATCCTTTATGTGATTTGGAGTCATGAAGCAATGGGTTTAAACATTGCAATTAATTTTGCCTTGTGACTTTGGAAAAAGACTTTGTTATAGCTTTTTGATATGTACGTTCAGGACATAAGGCTAGTTTTCTTTTTCGGGATTATAAAATTTAGTAACTGAACTACAGGTGTCAGACGTTTAATTAAAATTCCCATTTTTAATAAATATTTTATAAGTTTAACTCATGTTTCTATTATACTTAAGCGTGTAGAGGGAGAAAAAGTCTCAATGGTAAATACTGTTATGTTGAAGAATTTGAAAACATTTTATGCTGTTTAAAACAGTGTCTGTAGGGACTGGAGAGGTGGCCCAGCAGTTAAGAGTACCGACTGCTCTTACAGAGGACCCAGGTTTGGTTCCCAGTTCTAGGGAATCTGACACCCTCTTTTGGCTTCTGCAGGCATTGTATGTACTTGGTGCCCATACAGACACACACACACAGACACACAGACACACAGACACACAGACACACACCACACACACACTAAAAAAGCCCCGAAGGCCAGTGTCTGCAGTGGAGGTTTATTCACAGATTCTCCCCTCACCACAGCAGGCTTCTCTGGACAGGACTTAGACAAGACGGGAATTTCAGTATCTGATATCCAGTGTCTGTTGGACAAAGAAGGAGCCTCCGAACTTGTCATTGACGTCATCGTGAGCACCAAAAATGACAGGATCTTCTCCGAAGGCATCTTGCTGGGCATTGCCCTGCTCGAAGGAGGAAACACACAAACCCAGGTTCTTCTCTGTCTCTCACGGACATTTGTTCTTTGCATGTCTTACTCACTTGGCATAGAAATGGGGGACAAAATGCTTTTCTTCTGGTTTCTCATTGGTGAATCATATTCTACTTGTGAATT
>NW_008339866.1:0-313 GCF_000622305.1 Nannospalax galili | reverse complement strand
CTGGATTTGATGGGAAATGTATGAAATTTAAAAAGCTCAATAATAAAAAAAGAAAAAAAATTTTAATAAAAATCTATAAAGATTAAAAAAACAACAGAACAAACAAAAAAGCCAAGCATGGTGGCACACGCCTTTAGTCCCAGCACTCACGAGGCAAAGGCAGGCGAGTCTCTGTGAGTTAGAGGCCAGCCTAGTCTGCATAGTGAGTTCCAGGCCAGCTGGGGATACAGGAAGACTGTGTCTCAAAAAGACCAAAAATACAAAAAAAAAAAAATTCTCAATAAAATATTTTCAAACAGAATTCAAGATCACA
>NW_008339865.1:0-370 GCF_000622305.1 Nannospalax galili | reverse complement strand
CAATCTTTATGGCAGAGAGGGCAGGAGACATGACCATGTGCACATCAAAAATGGCATATGAAAGGAACATGTGCATGTCAAAGGGAGAAGGTGATCTGACCATGTGCACGTCAGAGAGGCAGATGAAACGACCATGTGCACATCAGAGAGTGTAGGTGACACGACCATGTGCACATCAGACGGGAGATGTGACACGACAATCTGCACGTCATGGGGGCAGGTGACACAGCCATGTGCACGTCCGAGGGGGCAGATGACACGACAATGTGCATGTCAGAGCATGCAGGTTACACGACAATGTGGACGTCAGAGCGGGCAAGTGATACGACCATGTGCACGTCAGAGGGGGCAGGTGACACGACCATCTGCA
>NW_008339864.1:0-298 GCF_000622305.1 Nannospalax galili | reverse complement strand
ATGAAATGGCACAGTCATCATATGATGAAGTGGCTCCTTCTTGAAGTAGGGAAGTCAATCATGAGGTAAGTTTTAAACTCCAAAGGCCCCATATTGCCACTGCCAGGCTGGAGTGGCCCATTACTACAGGCCTGGCTGAAGATTCAGGAGATTGTTCTCTTTGAAGACAGACTGTAAGAGTATTTATAATGTGTGTTGCCCAATATAATCAATAAGGAACCATTGATAAATTATTGTAATTTTTACATACATAAACAACTAGAAAGGATTTATATGGACTATATTTTATTGCTCAAGT
>NW_008339863.1:2136-3235 GCF_000622305.1 Nannospalax galili | reverse complement strand
CATTCATACAGAGTATTTGTCTCCAAAGGCTAAGGACCAATCTCCCTTAGTAATGCCTCTCTCTGGGAACACGCAAAGATGAGGATGAAATCATGGCACCTGAGTCTAGAAGAGATGGTCAGCAAGTATAATTTTAATTTTTGTTTCCTGAATTTTAGGCCTCAGGGGCTGAGTCAATGAAGCAACAGCATCAGATTCATTGGACAAGTGGAGCCCCTAGAACAAAAAGTAATCATGGAAGTGGCCTCTTCATGTGTGGAAATTAATAAACCATGATTGTAACCTGTGTACTTGTGTGTATGTAACTTTCTTCCATGCCCTCTCAGGCCCAGGTTCCTGATATAATCATGATTCTCACTCTGATGCTCTTCTTCTTGATCCAGACTCTTTCCCTCCTCTTGTGCAGACAGACTGATGCCAGGTGCTTTTGGAGATTAAGCTCTGGCAATAGAAGTATGCAGAATGGTTTGTTTGTGTCGCTTCATGCACAACAGGGCTTCTAGAAGAATGATTATGTTGACTGTAGTTTTTTATTTGTCATATTTGATCATAGCTGGTGCATGAGAACTACAGAAGAATAGATCAGCATTCTGTCTTCTGTTCTGATCATCCCAGTCACAGCCTGAATATTTTAAAAAATTATTTTTCTTTGTTGCATATATCCCACATTTAGTGTATTCTGAGATTATTCTGTTTTCTTGCTACGTACACTCCAACTTACAGTGCTGGCAGCTCTGAGATGGTGCATTCTACCTTGCTCCATCATAGGTGTTCCTCCTTCCAATAGTTGCACGTGATGACGTGCAGCAATGTCACATAGACACAAACCAAAATACTGGTACAATTTTGATACAACAGGGACATAGCAGTGTGTCCCTTTAGGGGCCTGGTAAGGTTTTCCCCATTATCATGCAACTCCTAATGCCTTTGCTGACTGTCCATTGGTGTTTGTGCCTCTCATGCCAGAGTAGATTTTGTTTTTATTTTTGTCAGTTTCATACATGTGTACAATGTGCTATGATCATGTCCTCTGTCTTTCTCCTGTCCATCCCCCTCCCATTACCACTGACTCTGTTCTCCCTCCCAGATACTCTCTCTT
>NW_008339863.1:0-712 GCF_000622305.1 Nannospalax galili | reverse complement strand
AAAGAAAGAAAGAAAGAAAGAAAGAAAGAAAGAAAGAAAGAAAGAAAGAAAGAAAGAAAGAAAGAAAGAAAGAAAGAAAGAAGAAAGGAAAGAAAATGGGCAATCATTTTATGAGATGCAGTCAGGAACATTTTTTGGTGTATTTATTGCCCGTTTGTATTCTTCTTTTGAGAACTGTCTCACTACCCACTACCCATTTTTTCACTGGAAGGTTTGTTACTTTTAAGTTCTTTGACTTATTCATGTATCTTAGATAATAAACCCCAATTAATATTTGGCAATAAATTCCATACAAACACACACACTACATCTTAACTCTTAACTTTGCTAAAAAACTAACTTTGTTAGGGTTAGGTATAGTTAAGCTTAAGATTGTGGTTAGGTTTGGGTTAGGCTGAGTTCCCATTAGGACTAGAGTCAGGTCTATGGATAGGGCTAGTGCTAGGCTAGGACTCAAGCTAGGGCTAAGTCAAGGGTTATACCTAGGGCTGTGCCTATGTTTAGGGCTGGGTTAAGGTCTAAGTTTTTGTAGAGGTAATTTTAGGGTTAGTTTTAGGGTTAGGTTTAGGTTAAGACTAGGGTTAAGGCTAGGGTTAAGGTAGAGTAGGGTTAGTGCCATGGCTAGGGCTAGGGTCAGGTTTGTGTTAGGATTAAAACTGAGTGATAAGATTATAATTAGGCCTAGGGACAGGGATAGGGATAAGGCCTGGAC
>NW_008339862.1:0-479 GCF_000622305.1 Nannospalax galili | reverse complement strand
TTTGGACTGGCTTTTTGGACTCTGTTTGCATTTCCTATGGACTGTTTCCACCGCCTGGCGCCCACCGTTCTGCTTTCTTGACTTTGCCTGTGATGCTGTGATTCTCTCCGTTATTCATTAATTGTTCCACATGCTTTGTACACCGTTGTTCTAATCATTGCTTGTCCCCTTAGGGTCCTTTTGTTTGCTTGGAGGGGGGACTTAAGATCTGCCTAACCTCAGCACAAAGCACAGGTTGGGGTAAAGGTAACCGCCAGTATCACTTTATTCAAAATTCAAATTACACACAGCTTGACCACGATTCAGTTCCAGACTCCAGACCACAGTTATATTTCTCTCTCAGTGACACTGTGCCACAGTGGTATTTCCCGTTTCTTCCCCAAGGCTGTGGCCAATTGATGGGAGCTTTCAGGAGGCCGGTTAGCCAATGATGGGTAAGATCCTCTCAGAGGGAAGTGGGATGCCGGCCGCCCCCAACG
>NW_008339861.1:0-275 GCF_000622305.1 Nannospalax galili | reverse complement strand
TACAAATGGACTCTTAAAAATTATATTGACCCCATTAATCTTTGGTTATACATTCTTTTTGGGTGTTTAAGACCCTACAGTCGGCCCAGATAAATAAATTTATTTTTACTCTTAAGGTCATTTGAGGATCTGTTCCTCAGGGGTAACATGGGCTTGGGAGGAGCCCCTGGCTCCCTTCTTTTACCAGTTCCGTCTATGTGAAGATAAGTCAAAGCTCCTGCTCCACCATGGATGGCTTCGCTTGGAAGCATGGAGGAAATGTTTCCTCTGTGTTG
>NW_008339860.1:346-549 GCF_000622305.1 Nannospalax galili | reverse complement strand
TACAGAGAAGTAAAGGTCAGGGAGCCTATTCTCCAGATGTCTTTCACTTAAACCATTCCTGTATCCACATGGGCTACCAGGACCACCAAATTCAAGTTATCTTTTGTGACAATGGGTGAACAGAATAAGAAGATATGCAATCTTCTTAACCCTTATCAAATGATAAATAATAGCGCAATCTAAAATTTCAGAAAGATGGTAGG
>NW_008339860.1:0-267 GCF_000622305.1 Nannospalax galili | reverse complement strand
TAGATAGATAGATAGATGATAGATAGATAGATAGATAGATAGATAGATAGATAGATAGATAGATAGATAGATAGATGATAGACAATGACAGATAGATGATAGATAGATAAGTACAGAGAGAGATAGAGAGATAGAGAGATAGAAAAGATAAATACTCATTTGAAAACCATCTTAGTGAATAAATGCTTAGTGAAAGCTATCTTGAAAATTCTGCTGAACACAACTTCTATTTTTTCTACTTCATCTGCAACCTGAAAATAGAGATGC
>NW_008339859.1:0-360 GCF_000622305.1 Nannospalax galili | reverse complement strand
AAACAGAGGTCCCCAAAACTATACAAATGTTAAGGAAAACTACAGTATTGGTGTGGGGGTGTTGCCCCCCCCATGAAGTCTTGGTCAGAGAGATCCTAGAGGTCCTAAAATTCGCCAAGACTATTGCTGCTAATGTCGATTGTACACTAGAAAGTTAGATAAGGCCATGTTGCTGAAGAGAATGGATTATGTGAGTGTGGGAGAAACCATGACACTGGATGGATGGGTTTCGTAGTGCAAGAAGGTGCTATGCAAATGGTTGGAGAAGAAAGGATCCCCTATGATGCTAGTCAACAATGGACCCCATAAACCACACACTACGGACATGTGAAGCAATACCTGCTAGTGCAATAATGGCTC
>NW_008339858.1:0-322 GCF_000622305.1 Nannospalax galili | reverse complement strand
TGTTAATTTACTCCCATGGCTAGGTCGTTCCTTTATTAAAATAGATGACAAACCCATCTCACCTCTGCTAATTAAAATTTCCACACTATTAGAAAAGAAGGTGGCTCCATTATTTGTCCAGCATATCAGGTCCCACTCCTCTCTCCCAGGACCTCTTACTGAAGGAAATGCCATAGCAGATAAAGTAGCCACAGCTGGAACTTTCCCTGCCAGTGTAACAGATGCCCAAGACCTCCACCATACTACCCATATTAATTTACAAGGGCTTCAGCTCAGATTCCCCCACATTCCTCTCAAGCAACTTAAACGTATTGTTAGAACC
>NW_008339857.1:0-567 GCF_000622305.1 Nannospalax galili | reverse complement strand
GGATTTTTTTTGTTGTTTGTGATTCTGGTATGAAACCCAAGCCTTCCTTTGATGAATTGAAGTCTGCTTCTGTTTCTATTATTAGTGTGCCTTTGTTGTTTTCCTATTGGGTATGTATGTTTTCTTGGTTGGTCTAGGCTTTGGGCTCTCTCAGATTTCATATTGGAGGGAACAGATATCTTCAATGCATCTACTCAGGAGCACCCTCAGAGGCCCAAGTCAGGTGCCAGTCAGGTACCTGCAGGCTTTCTCTTGAGGTCTGGACCCCTGCTAGCAGGCAGCCACAGCACAATTTGGGAATCTCACTAAGGGGAGGCCCAATTTAGGTGCTCTCAGGCAATCTGCAAAGATATGGGCCCCTAATAAAGGGCAGAACAGCCTAGAACTGGGGTGGTGGGATGGACTGCAGGTGTTCACAATGTAGGGGGATGTGCATGGTGCAATTTGGGAAAGCTCACCACCACATAGAGGCCAGATCCAGGCACTCTCAAGTAGTCTTCTAAGGTCTACCTTATTACTTCTAAACACTGGAAGAGACCTGAGGGGATATTCCCACCTCTTTCTTTT
>NW_008339856.1:0-1292 GCF_000622305.1 Nannospalax galili | reverse complement strand
GAAGACTGAGTGACTCAGGATTCTTCAGGTTATAGACCTATGAAATGGGGACGGTTTTAAACATGTTCCTATTTTAAATGGGGCTTTGAGCTTAGGTTATCTGTGTACAACCTTTTAATTGTCACGATTGATGAGAGACTACATAGCTGAAGTGACAAAGAACATGGACTCTGGACTTCACATTTATGGTGGGAATCTCATTTCTACTCACTTAACTGTATGTGTTGGTCAAATGGTTGAAAATCTTTGGGTCTTAGCTTATCTGTAGGACAAAGACACCTATACCTGAAAGGGTTCCAGTTTGGGGTTCAAACAGGACACTAAGGCAGATTGTTATTTGGGTAAGATACTTATTAAAAGAGTCAGCCAGGTGTGGTAGTGCTTGCTTTTAATCCCAGCAAGGCAGAGGCAGGCGGATCTCTGTGAGATTGAGGCCAGCCTGGTCTACATAGCAAATTTCAGGCCAGCGGGGGCTACAGGGAGACCCTGTCTCAAAAAGACCAATAAAAAGGGGGGGAGTTATTAACACACCATAAATGGACAGATAGACAGCATGAAGAGAGATCAGGCCCACGGACAGAGTAGAGTCCCTTATACATTTTGGAGAAAGGGAGAGATTGACAGGTAGTCCATAATATGTGCTTATACTCAGAATGATTCCTGGGGGCAGGGAGAAGGGAGGAAGACTGGAAGCCTGGGGCCAGTTTGCAGGTTCAGTTCTGAGAGTGGGGAGAGCAGGAATCTAGAAAAACAAGTTAATGGAGGAGCTTTACAAAATGGCGTGGCCCTGACTAACATCTACCTCATAAGGCTGATGTGAAAAATTAAGAAGATATTGGGCAAAAGGCTCCCGGCAGTGTCTAGCCTATAACGATTTTCTATACACAAGGTATTATTATCCCTATTGCTCTATGATCTTTCTTAGACTGACATTTGAGCAACCTTATCTATTGTTCTTTTTTTTTTTTTGGTCTTTTTGAGACAGGTCTCCCTGTAGCCCCAGCTGTCCTGGAACTCACTATGTAGACCAGACTGGCCTTGAACTCACAGAGATCCACCTGCCTCCCGAGTGCTGGGACTATAGGCGTGCACCACCACGCCCGGCTTTATTTATTTTTATTTTTATGAGTGTATTGCCTGCATGTATGTAAGTGCACCAATGTCATGCAATGCCCGAGGACAATAGAAGGGAGCATCAGAGTCCCCTGGAACTAGACTTACAGATGGTTAGCAGCCATGTAGGTGCTTGGAATTGAACCCGGGTCCTCTGCAAGAGCAGTCAGTGCTCTTAA
>NW_008339854.1:0-343 GCF_000622305.1 Nannospalax galili | reverse complement strand
GGGTTGCATTGACTATCCAGGGTCTTTTGTGCTTCCACATGAATTTTAGGACTTTTTTATAATTCTGTCAAGAATGTCATGGGGATTTTAATTGATATTCCATTGAAATTATAAATGACTTTTAGTAGGAATGGTCATTTTCGCAATATAATTATTCTAAACCATGAGCATGGGAGGTCCTTCCATCTTCTGATGTCTTCCTCAATCTCTTTCTTTAAAGATTTAAAATTTTCATTGTAGAAATCACTAATGTCTTTGGTCAGATTTATTCTGAGATTTTTCTTTGAGGTTATTGTGAATGGGAGGGTTTCCCTATACTCTCTCCAATTGCTTGTTATTGGTA
>NW_008339853.1:0-286 GCF_000622305.1 Nannospalax galili | reverse complement strand
ATTTTTATTTTATGTGTATGCGTGTATTGCCTGCATGTAGGTAAGTGAACCATGTCGTGCAATACCCACAGAGGTCATAAGAGACTGTCGGATCCCTTGGAACTGGAGCTACGGACAGCTGTTAGCTGCCATGTGGGTGCTGGGATTTGAACCTGGATCTTCTACAAGAACAACCGGTGTTCTTAACCACTGAGCCATCTCTCCAGCCCCCTAAACCACTTTTTGAAAGTACTCAATGAAGACTGGTAGAAGATATACCAAAATATAAGGGTAAAATACAATTAAT
>NW_008339852.1:0-375 GCF_000622305.1 Nannospalax galili | reverse complement strand
AAATCCTGGCTTAGAGCCAGGTACCCAGACCGGCTCACGCCCAGTCTTCTCTGTCCCCGTCCCCCTCATCCAGGCCTGCGTTTCCACTACACACCCACGTAAGCTACTGCTGCTGCCTCTGCTGCATGTTCCGGAGGAACCCCGCCACCGCCACCGCATGTTTCGGAGGGCTGCCACCCCCGCCTCTCCATGTTCCGGACGTCGACCACCGGCGCCACACGGTCCGGAGGGCTGCTGCTGCCACATGGTCCGGAGGGCCTCAGCCACCACCGCACGCTCCGGCGGGCTCCCGTCGCAGCTGCCACCACCGCTGCTGCACATTCTGGAGGGCCATCACCGCTGCCTCCAGCGCCGCAAGTTCCGGAGGGCCCTCAC
>NW_008339851.1:0-485 GCF_000622305.1 Nannospalax galili | reverse complement strand
ATAAAAAAGCTAAAAGAAGACAGGGATAAACTTCTGAATGAATTCACAAACAAGATAGAAACCCTGAAGAAAACTCAGGCAGAAATGAAGAAGGAAGTGAAAACTCAACAAGCCAACTTGAAACAGAGGAAAGCCTCACCTCTAGAATGAATGAAATGGAAAACAGATTATCAACAGTAGAGGATAAAGTTGAAGAACTGGACCCCTCAAACAAAGATTATGAAAAATTTTTAAAAATTATAGGAGTGGAATACTCAAGAGATATGGGACCCCATGAAAAGTCCAAATTAATGGATCATAGGAATAGAGGAAGGAGATGAATTTCAGATTAATGACATTGACCAGATCTTAAACAGGATTGTAGAAGAGAATTTCCAGAAATTAAGGAAAAACATCCCCATACAAATACAAGAAGCACATAGAACACAAAATAAACAGGATCAGAAAAGAAACTCTCCACAACACTAAATGTACAGAACAAAGAG
>NW_008339850.1:0-234 GCF_000622305.1 Nannospalax galili | reverse complement strand
AGAACTTTAGGGATTTTTTTCTAGCAGTGTTCAGATAGAAAAGTGGGGTGATGTGATGGTTCCCAAAGGGACGTGCCTGAAATTAAAATTTGAGGGGATCCCAGTGGTTCCCAGTCACGAGACCTTCCCGCAAATTTGAGGGGCTGGTGGCCGCCCTGATGGCTTTTAATTGGCCAACGCGTAACAAGGTTTTGATATTAAAGAGATGTCTAGATAGAGGTCTTTTGTCCACAC
>NW_008339849.1:0-308 GCF_000622305.1 Nannospalax galili | reverse complement strand
ATCCCAGGATCTACATGGCATCCAGCCACTGTCCATAATTCCAGTGCCAAGGGCTCTGACATCATTTGCTGACCTTCATGTACATTGCACAGCATAGGTGCACTTACATACATGCAAGAAATACATGCATACACGTAAAATAAAAATAATAAAATATTAAAACACACACACTGTGCTAATTTGTAGGTGTAACTTGAGTGCTCACTGATTTTACAATGACAGGGCTTATTGAAACCAAAATTTAAAAAGTTAAATTGCATCAAGTACATTTACTAGAAGGAGAAGTAACCCCCACCCCTCACAGGCCC
>NW_008339848.1:0-304 GCF_000622305.1 Nannospalax galili | reverse complement strand
CATTTATAGAGGTTTTCTAGCCCAAAGTTCCAAAATCTTCCATATTTATTTCTTCCACAAGTTTGTTCAGTGACAGTAAGGTAAGACCTTCAGAAGACAAAATCTGATTCTCCCCTTTGTGACTGACAGGCCTGGATATGTAATATGTAGTCTTCAATCCCTGGTTATATGAAACCTCTGCCTTTCAGACTCAATCTGTAGCAATGATTCTAATTCAAACTCCAATCTTCATACTCAAATGTGGATGGCAAAACTGAAGATATTTTACTTGCCAACTTTGAATGTTATATGAAGCATTTGGAGA
>NW_008339847.1:0-731 GCF_000622305.1 Nannospalax galili | reverse complement strand
CCTGACCTTAGACCTAACCCCTTTCCTAACCCTAAACATAAAAATAACTGTTCCCTACCTCTAAACCCAACCCTAACCCTAAGTTTGTACACCTAGAACTAGACCTAAACCTAACTCTAAAATTAAACATATACCTAACCTTAAGTATAACCCTAATATTCAACATTGACCTAAACCTAACTCTACTACTAGTCCTAGGCGTAAACCAAACCCTAACCACAGCCCTAAACATAACCTGAACCCTAAGCCTAAACCTAACCCTTAACCTAACCCTAGGCCCCAAACTCACCCTACTCTAGTCATAATCATAATTCTAAATTTTACCTAACCTTAACCCTAAACATAACCCTAGAAATAACCTTAAACCTAAACCTAACCCTAAACCTAATGCTAAACTTAGTCCTAGGCGTAAACCTAACCTTAAGCCTAGCCTTAACCCTAACCCTAAACAAAACCCCAGTCCTCACCTAATCTAATCCTGCACTGACCCAAACCCTAGCCCTAAACATAAACATAACCCTAAACGTAACCCTACCTTAACCCCTACATTAGCCCTCACCAAAACTGTACCCCTAAACTTAATCCTACCTTAACCCTAATTCCAATCCTAAGCCTAAACATACATGTAACCCTCGCTCTAACCCTACCTCTAACCGTAACCTTAACCCTAGACCTAACACTAAACCTAACATTAATCCTAGCCTTACTCATAACCTTAATCAGAACGATTA
>NW_008339846.1:4025613-4029052 GCF_000622305.1 Nannospalax galili | reverse complement strand
TTGACAAGTGGACTTGCTTGGGCTCCGTCTCTTCTTTCTTGCCCATTTTTCTTTTCAGAGAGTGGTCCCCCTCGAGCCTTACCTGTACAGGGTCCCCGCAGGCGGGGGCATTAGAGGATGCTCTTTACTCCATTTCATAACAAAAGAAAATATTCGTATTAGTGAGGCGTCCTACCAATGTGAATAATACAGCAGAAGTTTTATCATGCAGTCCTTTCTCAGTCTCATAGAATTCACAATGAAAAGAAATCCTGCAAATGTGAATGCATCCAGACAGTTAATTCTTCTGGCCTTCATAAGAATTAAGGAAGTTCGGAGTGGAAAGATGACTCAGCAGCCAAGAGCACTGGCTGCTATTGCAGAAGACCCAGTTCCAATCCCAGCACTCACATGGTGGCTAACAACTGCTCATAACCCCAGTTCCAGGGAATTCGATCCCCTCTTCTACCCTCCATGGGCTTCTCATGACACAGGTGTGTAGGCATAACACACACAAAATATGAATAAGTAAATTTAAAAAATAATTTCTACTGATGGGAATCCCTACAAATATGATGAAAGTGGCAGATGTCTACCTGTTTTTCCCACTTTAAGTGCCCTCAGAGATTTCATACTAGAAAGGAACTTTGTACATTAAATAATGATCCGAAGCCTTTAATAAGTCAAACCACTACCAGAGAATTTGATTTGGTGAGAAAACTTGGAAGGGTAAATCTAATCTTCATCTTTCAACTTGACATAGGCCAGAGATTTCTCAGGAAATCCCAATTTGGGGCTTGTGTTGATCAGTTTGACCTATGGGCATATCTATAGGACAATTTCTTCACTGATGATCAAGAATGCCTATTAGACCCCCTGGACTTTCTACACCCTTATAATCCTAGTCAGGAATCTCAACCGAACAAATCCTCCAAAGTCCTGCCATTGTCTTTCTCCCACTTTAAACCTCATCCCTCCACCCCTGGTGCCGTTTTAGGTTAGGACCCAGTTGCTTCCAGTTGTCAATCACCTCCTTGATCATGAGGGTGGTGTGCTGATCCTTTTATCTGCTGCTATGTCCCATGTGTTAAGGGCCTACTTCAGGCTTATTGAGCCATCTATTACCACATAGGTTCATCCTCCCCATGACAGCTATTGCTTCAAGGTATGATGGAAGAACTGAACCTAGACCTTCTCGATGTGCTTGAAAACAAGAATGTTGAAAATGAGGGGAAGGATTTGTAAGACATGAAATATCAGTCTTTTCTGTCAAACACTATAAAACTTTGACTTATGGGAAATTCAACTTACAAGATTCACAAGATGTATGGCATGTAAATAAAAGGTATGGATTGCTTGGGAAGAGACATTAGTTGAGCTGCCTGAATGTCATACAGGGAGCTATAGGGATACACATATTTTGAGTTCTTGCCTGTGTTAGAGAGGGCCTTTTCACTCTGATGTTACATTTGACTCATCCATGTTTCTGTATGTAATCCTTCAACCACACCCCTGTCAGTAACTCCAATAAACTCTTTGGTTAATGAACGTGGACTGTGGTGAATGCTTTGCCTTGGTCAGTCATTAGTGTCCTATTTGAGGTGAGCTGTTTTCTTCTCCAAAGGAAAAGTCACACTGCAGACTGAGTTCAAGATATCAGACAAGACAACTTTGACATCAGCCATAATTGTTAAAAACACTAGCTCTCCTTTAATCCTAGCACTTGGGAGGCAGAGCCAGGAGGATCTCTGTGAGTTCAAGGCCAGCCTGGTCTACATAGCAAGTTCCAGGCAGCTGGAGCTACAGGGAGACCCTGTCTCAAAAAGACCAAAAAAAAAAAAAAAAAACCCACTAGATCCAAAAAGGTGAAACATGGCACTCCATACTATACGAGGGCAACAGCAAAGATGCCTTGAACCAAGACCACACCCAAATGAGGCTCTAGCCTGTGGAGGTGCAAATTCATTTGAAAGGAGGGAGCCTAAGTGAGAATGCCAAGAAAGCTGTTCCCTGCTCCAAAACACCCTCTAGTGTCAGCACACACAAGGTCCCCAGGGTCAACTCAAAGGACAAAGATATTGTGGTCTGGGGGCATGGCATCATCCAAGATGGAAGCAGAACTTGGAAGGCCACATGGCAATTGTTGTGTAAATGTTCAAGATGCAACACTCAATGTTTCACAGACCTTTGCACCAGAGTTCCAGAGAGCTACTTAGGCCAGGAAATTTGTGGCATGCTCAGAGTACCTATCTCAAGTTCCTGAGAGACCACTGCATGAATCAGTGAAGGTGAAACTTAAGTTGCATTAAAACTCCAGGATGTGGAATTGTCAGAATCATAGGCTGTCTACAGAGGAACCCTGGGCGTGAGGATCTCACCCCAGAGATAGGCTGTCTGTGCTTCAGGCACTAGAGATGGAGGGTTAGAGTAGCCCACCATTTTGGAGTACCAATGGTTCCATCTGGAATTCCAGGTGCCATATACACGAAGCTTAGGATATGGCGTTTTCCCTTCCTGATTTCTGCTTTACTTCCTTTCCTTACTTGGTTTATGCCTATTGCTCCCCTTTCTAATGGTGTACAAATTAACCAACATAACATATAGAAGAAAAAGGGTTTTGAGCTTATTGTTCCAGAGGGTTAGAGTGCATTATTTGGGGGAGTAATGGCAGCATAGCTGGTCAAGGCAAAATACGTAGCAGTCATGTATTCAAGCAGGCACAGAAAGAGAGAAACTGGGAATCTGACCTAGGCCTAAGAACTCTCATCCCCTGACCCAGTGACATGCTTTCTCCAGTAAGGGCACACATTCTGGAACCTCCCAAAACAGCACCACTAACTGGGGACAATTGTAAAAATACCTGGAGGTTCTGTGGGGACATTCTCGTTCAAACCACCACATTCCACTCCTTGGTCCCCATAGTCCCACGACCATACCGTAATGTAAAATCCATTTAGTACCAAAAAGTCCCCAAACAGACTCAACATTATTTAAGATTCCAAAGTCAAAAATCTCTTTTGAGACCCAAGGCAATCTCTTAACTGTAAGCCCCTACAAAATCAAAAGACAAATTACACACTTCCAACAGAGATTCAAATACACCTTCCCATTGGAAAAGGGAACAATGGAGCCATAAGAGGAAATACTGAACCGAATGAAACAAGTTCTAAATCCAGCAGGGTAAGCACCACATCCAGTAGCTCCGTGTCTGACTGCTGTGACTTTACTTCAAAGGGACTTAGATAGCTCAGCCATTCAAGGTTGGGACAGGTCTGAGAAGCAGTGTATACGTTGTGTTGAGGTGAGAAGATCTATCCTAAATTAGGGAAGCATCATTCTGTGTACCTGATTCATAAGCTGAGTATTAAAAAGAACACAGTATGATGGAGCACCAGCATCCATGTCTCTGTTCTATTATTCTGCATGCAGGGCCCCCTCAGGTCCATTTTTCCAGGCATTC
>NW_008339846.1:4022666-4025441 GCF_000622305.1 Nannospalax galili | reverse complement strand
TTCCTGTCATGAGGCACTGTGCTCAGAATGTGAACCAAAATTAACCTTTCTAACTTTAAGTCCTGTGCAAGATATCTTAAAACAATAACAAGGAAAGTAACAGATCTCGCAACACATGGAGTGTGAGACCAGCCTGGGATATGTGAGACTCTGTTTGAAAACAAAAAAAGTTGGTGTAGGGTTTGACATTTAATTGTAACTATGTCACTTCTTGGAATTTATGCAATATTTTATGTTGCATTACTCCCAGGCCAAATCTGTATAAAATGTGACTTTCCTCAGGCATGTCTTTTATTTATGTGTCAGCATGAGCATTATTAAAGGTGATGATGTGTGCTGCAAATGTGCTGGACTACTGATGATGGTTTCCTCGGGGTGATGGAGAGAGTTGTGAGCCTTATGTGCATGTTTTATTTCAATACCTGTGTTAATTGATGAAATCACTGTAAAACAAGAATCACCAGATACACAGCTGGCTGACTTTGAATTTTGTTGTAAGGCGTAGTGTATCAGTTACTTTTCTGTTACTGTGGTAGAAACACTGTCCAAAGCAACTTATAGAAGGAGGAGTTTATTTGAGCTTACCATTCCAAAAGGCAAGAGTCCAGCATGGTGGGGAGGTATGGTGGTAGAGGTGTCTGGAGGAGGCATGGAAACTAAGCTCTCACATCTTCAAGTAGGAACAGGAAGCAAGAAAGTGACTCGAAATCCAGCAAGGCTTAAGAACTCTCTAAGTCCACGCCCAGTGATGTGCGTCCTCTAACATGGCCATACCTTCTAACACCTTTCAAAACAGCGCCACCAACTGGGCGCTAAATGTCCTAATATGTCAAGCCTATGGGGGACATTCTCATTCAATCCACCACAAGTAGGTATGCACTAATCATTCCTAGGTGTTATGGGATGCTAAGGACCACTCCACTGTCCTGACTCAGTCTTATTTCCTACAGAGTCTTTATAATTCACTTTCATGTGCCTAAAAACAGTATAACTACTGGTATTCCTGTCATTAAACTGCCTAAAATCATGCTCAATTATTGCAAGGAAAAAAAAAGCAGTAATCCTTTGTGGTGTTAAAAACAATTGAGTGTGATATTCCCAAGGTCACTTCTCAGAAATACCTTCCTGGTGAGTCCGTATCCATCATGTGAATATGAATGTTTCCTTCTGGTGGAGGTACATACTTTCATCTCAGGTTTGACCAGTAAATGAATAAAAATTCCTAAGAAAAATAGAAGAGCAGATTGCATCCATCCAGTCTCTATTTCAATGAACACATCTATCTCCAGAAACATTTTTCTTTTTTATAATATTTTACTTATTTTATGTCTTTGAATGTATTGCCCACATGGGTGTAAGTATATCCCTGTCTTGAAATGCAGGCAGGGGTCAGAATGGGGTGTCAGTTCCCCAGGAACTGGAGTTACAGATAATTGTTAGCTACACTGTGGGTGCGGGGAACCGAATGCAGATTCTCTGCAAGAGCAGCCAATACTCTTAACCACTGAGCCGTCTCCAGCCCCACCAGGAACATATTTCTGATATCTTCATATTCAAGGAACAATCATTTCTGTGTCCTTGGTTTAGGAAACTTGGGGTACTTCAAGACAGATATCCCTGACTTTCAAAACTCTGTCAAATAGGGACAATTTCAGAGTCAGAGTAAATACAGGAAAATGAACAAGCAGGTCAATCCTGATTCAGAGGGAAATCCCATCAGGGCTGAAGGGCCAGGATCAGCCATTCTGCATCAGTTAGTAATGAAGAAAATGTCTCACAACACGCCCAAAGGGCAATCTCATGGAGGAAATTCCTCATTTGAGACAAAATGTAAAATTGTGTCAGTTGGACAAAATTTAAAGATGTGTCCACAAACACATAGCTGTTGCTATTTGTGTTATTATTATCTTTTCATTTATTTAATTTGGCTATCATTAATTTATTTTATTTCAGGAATCCCTGTCATTCAGTGATGTGGTCACTGATTTCTCCTCACAGGAGAATGAATGCCTGGATCCTGCTCAGTGAAGATGTACAAGGCTGTGGTGTTGGAGAATTACAGCAACCTGTTTTCCTTGATGAAGATTGCTCCTATAGTACATCCTTAATCCACCGTCAGCATTAAATCTCCTCCTGTGCAGAACATCTTGTGAGAGCTTTGCTTTGACTCAGAGAGTTTCACATGCCTCCTTTAAAAAACAATATACGGATATGATCCTTGAGAATAAACTTATCGTCTTTCTTGTGTTTTTAACCTCTTTGTTTTGAAGTATGTGTCCTTCCCTTTAGTGGTGTTAGAAATTCAGGGGCTTGAAGCATGTAAGATGCATGTTAAAGTGAAATGTTTTTCCTTTGAGCTTTAATATTTTTTCTTATAAATGAAGCTCAGGATCTGCACATTGGAAATTCCTCCTAAGCATTTTAATTTTTCTATGAGGAAACATTTAATATATCTTCTTATTTCTTGTAAGGCCAATACTGGAATACAAATGCCAATTCTCAGGAGAGCACCACACAAAGAGTCGTGTCCTCTTTTCCTATAAACAGGTCTTTCTTTCTCTAAGCCATCGCTGGTCACATTTCTGGAGCAAAGAAAAGAGCTTTGGGGTGTCAAGAGACAAGTCACATCAGTCATCCACACAAGTCTGTAGAAAAAAATGGAACAGATACATAAGTGAGAGTACCAAAGAGCCAACAGAAAGCCTCCTTTACACTGTGTTCTCAGACCTTATGTTTCAGTGGGACTCATTTGTTAGGTATCTCCATTTATTTCTT
>NW_008339846.1:4014713-4022489 GCF_000622305.1 Nannospalax galili | reverse complement strand
ATTACCTATATTTGAAACCACTTTAATACAATGACTTCACAGGTAAGCTTTTTCATATCATTTACATGCTTATTAATTTAAATAATCTCATCAGCACTCTCAATGTATCATTGTAATCTATTCTCATGTTTTAACCACACACTTCATCTCAGTAATTTAAAAGGCATGCGCTGTGTTGAAATGTAGTCATTGATGACAAATACTTGTCTATGGAAGCAGGTTTTAATAGCTTATCAGTAGTCTTTCAGAATTTTGTGGGTTCAAGATTCTGCTTTTCATAATTTGCAATTCCATTTTCTGTATGACTGGTTTTTAGTCTAGGTTGCCTTACATCATTTGTTTAGCAGTAGCCTATATATTTTCAACAATATACAACCCAAAAGTCTTTTGTTCAGTGTAAAATATTAAAAAGAATCTGTGAACTTTTGGTCTATTACCAATAGAAACTTGTTATCTCTCAGGTATTTATTTTATTTTTAAAAACATAAAACTGTTAAATCTTTGAAATATACTATTTAATGGTGTTATGGACACTATATTGTTATGCAGAATATCTTTTGTACATGCTAAAACTAAAACTCTCTTCTTGGCTACAAATTCTGTATTTCTATGTCCACAATCAAACAATGAACATTATCTTCTTATTTTAGTACCCTGAGTACTTCACAGTTTCTGTGTATTTCCTATCATGCAATCTCAATATTTGTTTTATAGGTTAATTTCCTCCCACATAATGCCCTTAAGTTTTTTTATGTTTTCTGTAAATTTCCTTAGCTATTTAACTTTGAGTAATACTCCAGTATTTGTTTATTATATTTTGCCTTCATCTTAATTCAGTGGAAGTTTAGATTGTTTCCATTTTTCTATATTAGAAATGATATTTTAGTGGTTACTGCTATGGAAACATAACTGAAGCTTCTCATTTAAGTTTAATATAAATATGAGTAAAAGTTCCATATTAACAATAAACATTTTGAATATAAAGATTGTTACTAAGTTTTTATTTATATCTCACCCTTTACTCAATAGGTACAAAACTCTATAAATGTAAAGAATGTGTCATAGCCTTTTATTGGAACACACTTCTTCAGCACTTGAGGATTCATACTAGAGAGAAACTTTACAAATAGGAAGAATGTGGTAAAGCTTTTAATGCTCACTCAGGACTTTGTATACATCAGAGACTGCATAGTGGACAAAAACACTACACGTGTAAGGAATGTTGGAAAGCCTTTTACAATAATTCAGCTCTGACTTGGCACTAGATAGGGCACACAGGAGAGAAATACTACAAACACAAAGAATGTGGGAAAATGTTTTACCTACAGCAGACCTTAGAAATCACCGAAGAATACATTCAGACAAGAAACCACACAAATGCAAAGAATGTGGCAAAACCTTTATGAGGTTTATACCACTTTACTGGCACCAAAAAAATCATACTGGAGAGAAACCCTTCAAGTGTGATGAATGTGCCAAGTCCTTCCCTTACGTTTCAGTGCTTAGCAAGTGCATGATTGTTGATATTGGAGGAAAACCCTACAAATGTTAGGATGTGGCAAAATGTTTTACTATCCTTTAAACCTTAAACAACATGAAAGGATTAATTCTGGAGAGAAACCCTACAATTGTGAAGAATGTGACAAGATCTTTTGTAGGCACCCAGAACTTTCTAAACACCAGAGAATTCATTCTGGAGAGAAACCCTACAAGTGTGAAGAGTGTGTCAAGGCTTTTTCTAGTCTTTCATACCTAACTATTCATAAGATAAGTCATATAGGAGAGAACCCCACAAAGGTAAAGAATGTGGCAATACATTTTACTATCCTTCAAAGATTAAGGAACACCAATGAATTTTTTCTGGAGAGGACCCCCACAAGTGTGAAGAATGTAGCAATTCCTTTAGTACTTGCTTAGAACTTTCTAAACACCAGGGAATTCCTACTGGAGAGAAACCCTACAGAAGCAAAGAATGTGGCAAAGCTCTTCTGTTATCTTCACTCCTTTACCAGCACCAAACACTTCATACTGGAAAAAAAACCCTTCAAGTGTGAGGAATGTGCCAAGTCCTTTCCCAATCAATCAGCCCTTACCTGGCACAAGATTGTTCATACTGGAGAAAAGCCCTACATATGTGAAGAATGTGGCAAAATGTTTCACGATCCTTCAAACCTTAAACAACAGCAAAGTATGCATTCTGGAGAGAAGTCCTACATGTGTAAAGAGTGTGGCAAGGCCTTGTGTACTCAGACATTTCTAGACATCTGAGAATTCATTATGGAGAGATACGGTACTAGTGTAAAGAATGTGAGAAAAGCCATCTCTACTCATGCAGCCCTGACTCAACATGAGCTAAAACATGCAGGGGAGAAATCCTACAGGTGTGAAGAAAGTAGCAAAATATTTTACTATTCTTCGTATATTAAGGACCCTCAAAGAATTCATTCATAGAGAAACCCTACAAATGTGAAGAATGTGGCAAGACTTTTGCTACTCACTGAGACCTTTGTAACCAGAGTTCACACTGAAGAAAAACCCCTACAAATGAAAGAATTTGACGAAGCTTTTAGGAGGTCTGAACATCTTTACTATAACTAAACGTTTCCTCCTGAGAACCCTACAAGTGTAAGGGATATGGAAAGACTTTTCTTAGTTATTGTGTCCGTACTGTTCACAAGATTATTTGTATTCGAATGAAACACTACAAATGTGAAGAATTCAACAAAACATCTTACTATACTTCTGTTGCTAAAATTCCTTCTGGGAGGCGCATGTGACATCTAGCCCTCTCCTTCCACTGTCTGTATGACAAAATGAGGTCAAAACTACAGTTTGGGAAATTAGAGAGTTTATTGAACTTCCATACAGATCAGTGTGTGAGGGGGTTACTTACAGAAGTGTGGGCATGGGTGGGCTCATCTCTACATTGCAACAGGGACCCTGTAACCTAGTGTCTGTCCAAGATGGCAAAGACTACCCCCTCCCCTGCTTTCCCTGTCCCTATCCTTAGTCACCCCTCCCCAGCCATGTACCACTCAGGCCAGCTGGTTGGATGGAAGGAATGACTGACTCTCTCTGCCCCTCCCCTCATAATGAAAGTTGGTTTGTGGTGATCAGAGCAAGCAAGTGAATCCCAGCTTGAGCAGAAGGCATATATCCATTGCTTGCTGGTGTAGCTTGCCAGGTGAAGGACAAGTCCATACAACAACTTTATACTTTAAAAATCTTTGATGAATTTATCATGAAGAGAAACACTGTAATAGTGACGATTATGAGAAAATCTTTACTAACCACTCAGCCTTTAGTGAACACAAGCTTGCTCATAGTGTGTAGCAGGAGGCCTCCAAAGATGGCGCAGACTCAGAGCCCTGGGATTCAGCAAGAATTCATTTCACTTCTTGGTCCACAAATAGCCCACCAAAAGGAGCTCACACCTCCGTACCCTGCTTGCGAACCCAGTGACTTCTGACAGACTGTGTGGCGCATACCAATCAGAAAACGATACGCTGACTAAAAGGACTTGGGGGTGGAGAAAAGGGAAATATAAGGCCTGCCCCCTCCTGCATGAAACGAGCCTACAGCACCTCGCCTAGTGCTTGCTTCTACCCGACTCCCGGAGTCTGTGTGTTGTGACCCTGTGCCTCTTGACCCCCCAATCGGCAGGGGACCCAATCCAGGTTAGGGTTTTCACAGCTGGCCTGAGGAGAACCTGCAACGCCTAGCACCTGAACAGGGACTCCTGCCCATGGTGTTGAATGAACCTCGGTTCGTTCAGTAAGTAGGCCGCTGGTTTTGTCTGTTTCTTCAGCTGCTCGAGGGTAAGCGAGTAGCTCCTCCTTTGTCCCCTCGACCCTGTCTGTTGTCTTTATTGTTGGACTACTTTGTTAGATCAGGGAGGCACACTCCACCACATTGTCCCAAAGCCAACGTTGGCACCTCCCCCCTCTCGGCTCATCCAGGTGAGTTTATATGAGGGCTGATCCACCCCAAACTCAGAGCCCAGGCTTCAGATCACCCTGTTGCCTGTCCTGGAGACACTGTGTGAGCATAGGGCTGGAGGTGTCACGGCCTCCAGAAGTCCCTCACTGAGCACAAGACATTTGGATCTGATACACCTTTACATGTCGGGGTGGTTTATATCCGAGTGGCTCACAGTGCTTCTTTGCTTCCTTTGTGCCCTCTTGGTAGTCACCCTTGTCTTCTACTTTTGTGGCAAATTCCCCTTTGCAAGATCCTCTCACAATGGGCGATTTACCATCACAATGCAGGGAAGCACAAATGGCAGCATGCAAGGTGCTCCTTAAAACAAGAGGGTTGAAAGTGAAACCAAAAGATATCGAACACTTTTGGGATGAAGCCACTAATTTAGCTCCGTGGATGTCCCATGAAAACATATGGGACCCTGACATGTGGGTGCGGGTCCTCTTCCTGACCCGAAAAAGGGAAGTTGGGTCAGGGATCACTCCCCCTGCATCAATTGTACTGATCCTCCTAGCCATCATTGCTAGCCTTACATCCTCCTCTCATGAGGAAGTCATCTCAGCCCACAACAAACATTGCTGGGAGCAATCTAGTGTAGATCTGGCTATTGCCTTGACCCCAGACCTCCCAGACCTCCCGGACCTGGAGGTGGACACAGCCTCTGCACCCACTTACAATAAGAAAGGATCTTTTTTGCCCATATCTCAGGATACTCTCCTAGAGCTACCATGCCTAAAACTTCCCCCACCCCATTACCCATGGAAGGAGTTACTCTCTCTCCCCCAGTAACCATCCCGCCTCTTCCTCTGCTAACGTTCCCCTCCCTCCTAGACATCCCTCCTTAAAGCCTCACCCGCCTTTGTCTGCATTTCTGGTTAACATTGGCCCCAATGCAGCACAACGTCCATGGCTGCCCACCCCACTTGCTGACCTCGTTCTTATCCGCAAGGCAGCTGAGAAACCGGGCCCTGACTCCCCATATTTTGAACAGGTTCTTCACCAGTGGTCCTTACAGTTACAAACCCACTATGATTGGTATAGCTTACTAAAGGAAGTCTTAGAACCCTGTCTTTCTAAACTGGCACACAGCCTATGATGATCAGGCTGAAAACTAGGCATGCCTAAATCTCCAATATGGCCTCAACATTACATTGGACATGTTCACAGGATGTGGACAATATACTGACCCCACCTCCCAGTCTACTATTGGCCTCCATGCCTATTTTCAACAAGTTTCTGACATGGCCTTTAAGGCCCTTAAATGTTGCTCACCCCGTGACCCAGAAGTCTTTTTCTGTAATTTGATTCAACAGTCAGGAGAGTCCTTCACAGACTTCCTTACCTGTGTCACCAAGGCAGTAGAGCGGGGGGTGGAGTCTGGACCCACCTGAGAGGTGCTTATCAAAGAATTAACTTGGGAGGGACAAAACATCCCTACTCGTAATGCTATCGCACCTGTCCGCAATAACATTCACAAATGGGTACTTGCTACTAGAGACTTAGACCCTAGGGAAGGCCCTATTGAGGCTTTGAGCACCTCCTTGGAGACTCTTTTGTCGCAAGGAAAACCCGCCCACTTTGGCAAACGGGAAGGCTGCTGGAACTATGGGGAGCTTGGCCACTGCCCAAGAGGTACAGCCCGCCCCAAGACTCGCTGCCCCAAGTGCAAAAGAGGGTTCCATTGGGCTGAAGACTGTTGGTCACAGCCTCAACCAGACTCGGCTCCTTTAAACTCCACCTTGGGCATCCTTCAGCCCCACCCACAAGATGGGAAACAAGACAGATATTATGGACTCTCCCAATCTTCAACCACTCCCCACTAATGACCCTGTTCCTAGATGGAACTGCCATAAAGGGCCTAGTAGACACAGGGGCTGATGTCACCATTATATCAGAAACTGAATCTCTTAAATTCCCTCATTGGAAATACCAGCCAGGACCACCAATAAAAGAGGTTGGCAGAAAACAAGATACCAAGCTGGTCACATGTCCAGTATATTGGAAGAACTTGGATGGGTACCAGGGCACAGTTACCCCCATAGTAGTGGATGTTCCCCATAACTTATGGGGTTCAGATGTCGTAGAGGACATGGGCACACTCCTGACCAGGGATGATTGCGCCTTTTATGATGATATGCTCCACGATAACTTGGGACTATCAGGGAAAGGACAACACCTTGCCCAACAGCCCCAATCCTAATTGCCACTGCCCGCCCGGAATCGACTCCAGTCTTGGCCCTTGAGCCGATACCATCACCTGGCTCTCTAATGATGCCATTTGGGTGGACCAGTGGCCTATACTAGAACCTAAATTATCTGCCCTCAAAACTTTGGTAGCTAAACAATTGAGGCTTGTCCACATCGAGCTCTCTCTCAGTAAACATAATACCCAAATATTTGTTATTAAAAAGAAATTGGGGAAATACAGACTCCTCCAAGATCTTAGAGCAGTCAATGCCCAGATGGAAAAGATGGGCTCGCTACAAGCGGGCTTACCACACCCTACAGCTATCCACCCATCCCATCATATCATAGATTGTTTCTTCCAAATCCCCCTAGCAGAACAAGATAGACCTCACTTTGCCTTCACAGTATGGGAGCCCAACTTTCAAAGAACAGGCAAGAGATACCAATGGAAGGTACTACCACAGGGCATGAAAAATAGCCCCACAATCTGTCAATTATATGTTAATAAGGCCTTAACCAACATCCCCAAGGACCTAATTGTCATCCACTATATGGATGACATACTGCTAGCACACGAATCTCACAATACTTACAGGCTGCAATACCCAGTCTGCTTGCCGATTTAGAATGTCTAGGTCTCCACATTGCAAAAGATAAGTTACAATACATCCAACCTTTGACATTCCTTGGCTACCATATAGCTATTGTAATTAAATCACTTAACCCTTCCATCTTGCAAAAAACTGTATATACATTGACAGAGCTCCAAGAACTCTGTGGGACTATAAACTGGCTCAAGAAATTCATACCGGTCCCTGACTTGGAATTTCAGGCCTTGTTCTCCCTGCTGGAAGGCCATAACTCACCAACTTCAAGGATCCCTCTCACCCAGTCAGCTAAGGATCTTCTTAATAAGATAGATCACATACTCTGGTCTGCATCACCCCGACATCATGACCCAGGAGAGCCATTATTGGCCTTAATCCTCTGGACTAAAAATGGTGTCTTGGGGGCACTATGGCAGCAAGACCCCCCGGTGAGGATCCACCTTGCTACCTTGGACCTAACTAGGCTTAGCTCTAAGTATGATATTGCCTTCAAGTTAGCAATTAAGGCCCGACAAACAGCCAGGTGCATATTCGGAAAGGAGCCTGACAAAATTATACTGCCCTTTCCTCTTAAGCATTCCCAAACATTATGGGCAGACTCTCTCACTTTCCAACTAATGATGTCCGGGTTCACAGGGGAGTTGGATAACCACACTCCCCCAGATAAGCAACTGGCCAGCCTGGCCTGTTTGGAAATCACCACTCAGCCACACACTTCCCCCCTGCAAAAACCCCCTACTTTTAGCCACTCTAACGTTCTCAGATCCCAATAAGTCCCGTTATGGCACTGTCATTCAGTGAATGGGAAAGGATGACACCTGTTATGTACAAGCCAATCCCGGCTCTGTCCAGTTGGGGGAGCTCCTGGCCTTGTTAAAAATCTTCCAAGTCTGCCAGACTGAGCCACTCAATATATTCTCCGACAGCCAGTATGCGGTTCAGGCCCTCATATGTCTTCCCTTTGCTCGGGTAAAAGGCTAGAAGGATCCCATCACTCGAG
>NW_008339846.1:3950824-4013721 GCF_000622305.1 Nannospalax galili | reverse complement strand
AGAGACCTCGTCGCTATCTGGATAATTGGTTTGCTCTTCCCTGCCCCTGCCACGGCCCATGATCTCTGGGCCTTAGTCCCCTCCCCGCCTATACTCTTGCCCTTATTCCTTCATTCCCCAGCCTCCCCCCCTCTATTCAACTAATTCTACACTTGGCCTCCCCACCATGGATCCAGTTACTTCCTGGGAATCACTCAATGGCTCCTGGCCCCTAAATGACTCTCTGTGCTTCACTACCAACAACACATCCTAATGCATTGGGCTGTTCAACCCGAAGATTATACTGGCAGTGCCTCCTCGGGTTACATGCTTAAACTCCAGGGCCTTTCCCCTACCTTCAACAACACTGATGTAACCTCGGTCCTTGCTGCACTGGGCACAATAATAACAGGGGAGGTGGAGGGGACCGCCACCCCTCTGCCCCCATTTTGCCCTGCCGTTCTATGCCCACTGCTCCCCAACTGCCCACACACATGCTCCCTTGCACCCTTTTCCTCATGCTCCCTATACCATGGCAGAGATGCCACCCTGAGCCCAACCATGCCATACCTCCCTTTTGCCGCTTCAGCCACTCCCCATCTAATCACCCCCTAGGATCTTGGAGACAACTGGCCCCCACCTATCCCTGTGGCATTAAGATCTCCCATACCAACCACAAGTCACTACTTGGTAACTGGGACTTCTGTGGTCCACACGCCTGTATGGACATGAGGCCGTTACTGGTACAGCAGGGCCTTCAGCTTTCCAATGGCACTTACACTAACACCAATCCCTCTACTTGTGCTGAAAACAAAATCCTTACATCCATTGATCACACAACATCTTGGCCCCCTACCCCCATTTGTGTGTGGCCCCCATTTGCCTTATTGCTAGCCAATGTTACCTCCGACACTCGGGAACAACTCAACTGCTCTGATACCAAAACCACCTGTGTACTGGTGGCCTGCTGGAACCATCCCACTCACATAGTTCTCTTTATGTGTGAACCTGTGGCCCTTTGGGTTCCAGTCACCAATGCAACCCACTTCCATGCTGTCACCCTTATAGAGTGGACAGCTTTGTCACAAGCCTGCCGCTTAAAATGGGATTTCGGTGTCACTGCCGCTCTCATCTCAGCCATCATCCTTGCATTAAGGTCGGCCACCACAGCTGCAGTAGCTATCACCCAATCCTTCACTACTGTGGAGACACTCAACGAGGCTGTGTCCAAAACCTCCTCTACCTTTCACACTCAGTCCCTTATCAATCAGCATCTTCACCAGGCAATTAATGTGTTACGACAAATTGATCTCTTAAGTGAAGAGCTGGCAATTATCAAAGATGTGGCTCTGCTAGCTTGTGACCCTCACTTTAGGTCACTTTGTCTCACCCCCTACAAAGTACAGAATATTACTGAAGCGCGCCTACAACTCGCGCACTATATTCATTATTCACGGCCACTGGAATCAAAAGTTTCTTAATTACTCTATATTACTAACTAATCAAATTATTGCTCTAAATTATACCCACGCCCCCATGCTGGACATCAATTCAGGGTTCTTAGAGAAAATCTGGTCTAATCTAAAAGCACTGTTTGACCTGTTTTGGATAGTCACTTACCTACTCCTGACAGGCATAATTATTCTTCTCTTTCTACTTCTTAAATGCCTTGTTTTTTGTTCCCGCAGTCAGAAAAAATTCAATCACTCAGTGTATCGGGCCCTCAGAGGAATACACGAAGATGATTTCAACCCGCCCCATGCGGGACGACAGACTTGGCTTGCACAAATGTATGAGGCCTCCTACAGATAATTCCCCACCTCAACTGATCCCCCCGGACAATACCCCTTGGAGGGCTGGTAGCCAATGACGGGTAATATCCTGTTGGGCTGAATCAACCTAATCCAGGACATGGACGTGTATGTCCATGCTCCAATAACAGGTAAGGTTCATGCCCGAATAGAACAACCTAAGACAGGCACAGTCCATGATCCTGGGGTCATACTGAGGTGGAGCTGCCTACAGGCTCTCGCTGGACATTCATTTTTAAAGAAAAATGGTGGAAATGTAACAGGAGGTCTCCAAAGATGGTGTGGACCCAGAGCCCTGGGATTCAGCATGAATTCACTTCACTTCTTGGTTGGCAAATAGCCAGCCAAAAGGAGCCCATGCCTACATATCCTGCTCACAAGACCAGTGACTGCTGACAGACTGTGTGGCATGGACCAATCAGAAAATGACACACTGACTAAAGGGACTTGGGGGTGGAGAAAAGGGAAATATAAGGCCTGACCCCTCCTGCATTATACGAGCCTGCAGCACCTCGCCTAGTGCTTGCTTCTACCCCACTCCCGGAGTCTGTGTGTTGTGACTCCACGCATCTTGCCCCCCCTAATTGGCAGGGGACCCGATCCTGGTCAGGGTCTTCACAGCTGGCCTGAGGAGAACCTGCAACAATAGTGAAGAGAAATTCTACAACTGTGAAAAATATGGCAAAATGTTTTAATATACTATAAACTGTAAAAATCATCCTTATGACAAGAAACTACACAGATGTAAGGAATGTGGCAAAGTTTTTATGAGGTCTACATAACTTCGCTGGCACAAAACCATTACTGGAGAGAAAACCTTCAAGTGTGAGGAATGTGCCAAGTTTTCTCCTTCTCTATCAGCCCTTACCAAGCAAGATTGTTCATACTGGAGAAAAACCCTACAAATGTGAAGAATGTGTCAAAATGTTCTATATTTCAAATCTCTCTCTCTCTCTCTGTGTGTGTGTGTGTGTCTCTTTCTGTCTCACTCTGTGTGTGTGTGTGCGTGTGTGTGTGTGTGTGTGTGTGTGTGTGTGTGTGTGCTTGTAGAGACCAGAGGACAATGTCATGTTATTCCTCAAGCATAGTCCACTTTTTTTTCCCTGAGATATGGTCTCTCACAGGCCTAGAGCTCATTAAGAAGGCTAGGCTGGCTGGTCATAAAGCTCCAGAGATAGCATGTCTCTACATGTATATGAGTATATTGCCTGACTCCCTCCCAGGAATTCCCATAACCTCCACTCACAAAGGAGTTAGATCAATATAAAGAAGATATTGAAAAATTCACATTAGAACCCCAACCCCAACCACATAAGGACAATCCTTAACCATGTACCTACCCACTCTGAATGGTTCCCTGAGGGAGAATTGGATTTGTCAATGCTTCCCTTATCAACTCTGATGTGAGAAATTCTAAAAGGGAACTTAAACCTCTTTTAGAGGATCCCATTGGAGTAGCAGAACAATTGGATCAAATTTTAGGTCTCCGCATTTGTACTTGTGTTGAATTAATGGCAATACTGGATATTTTCTTAGAAAAGGAAAACGTGTTGATTAGGAGTTGTGCAGTGGTCATCTGGGACACGGAATACCTGCCAAGCCTCATGTCCCAAAGCCAGTGCTAACTATTCCAGACAGGATTCCCAATTGAATAACAACAGTGCAGTCCATTAGGACCACATGAGGGATCTGAGAGAGCTTATTAGGGGATTAAGAGAGTCAGTTCCCTGGTCTCAGAACATTAATTAGGCTTTCAGTGTTCAACAAGGGAAATATGGGGGTCCCTCTGAAATCTTACCATAGTAATTGACCAAATGAGAAAATATTCTGGATTAAATTTGGAGGATCCCCTTGTTCGTGAAATGTTAAATTTACATTTTGTGATCAACTGTTGGCTGGGCTTTTCTTAAAAGGTAGAAAAGCAAAAACTGGAAGGAAAAAGTCATTAAGAATTGCTTAGGGAGATCCAGAAAGTGCACACTGGAAAGGGTGAGGAAAAGGAATACAAAAATTAAGACCATGCTCTCCACCAGGCCAAATGCCCCAGAAACAAATCATGGCTGGACTTCAACAATACCATGCCTTTCCAGAGACAAGGCTCCAGGGAGGCCCACACTACTCCAGGAGTGGAGGATGTTTTGTCAGAAAAGGAGAAAAGAACAAATGGTTCAAATGTGACAAAGTGGAGGCACATTCTGGGAATGCCCAGAACGGAGACAGGAAGCAAAGTTGATTCCCCTCATAAATTTTGATGAAGGTTATGGGGTCAAATACTCTATTTTTCTAGAGACATTATAAGAGCCTTTAGAAAACTTAAAGGTAGTTCTTAAGAGGCAAAAGAAAAAAAACACCCAAACCAACCAAACAAACCAAAAAAACCATTTCTTTTTGATTCAGGAGCATCCTGTTCCTCCCTGTCTACAGATTCCAGGAATGAAACTTTCTCAGAGAAAATGGTAGTAACTGGCGTGCAAGGAAAATGAATCTCCACTTTGCCTTTTAAAGGGATGCCAATCAAATTTGACGATAGAGAAATGACACCCCTTCACCTTTTTGTCCCAGATGTAGGAACCAGCAATTAGGGAAGAGATTTGATGCTCTAATTAAGGGTTGGACTAGAATATTTCCAGATGAAGTCAAGGTCTCCCTTATTTAAAATTCCCTGAGACAAAAAGCTAATTAAACTTAATATTAATGGATTTTTTGTGGATTATACGTTCCTTCCATCCAAACTGATTTAAAACATCCTGAAGAAGTTAGGAGAAGGCAGTATGCTATCCCTTTAGAAGGAAGATTGACTTCACCTATTATTGAGGGAAGGACCTCTTGAACCTCATATGTCCTTCTGTACCCCAATTCTACCACCCAAGAAGCCCAATGGCTCAACCAATTGGTCTAGAATCTTGAGCAAGTAACTGGATTATTCAAAGCAAACACATTATAGTTCTGAATCCATAAACCCTCCTCAGTAAGATCCTCCACAATCATCAATAGTTCAGTGTCACAGATTTAAAATGTGCCTTTTGTGCCTTCCTCTTCTCAGTTAACAGTAAAGTTCTCCTGAGAGAAAATAGCAACATAGATGCTTTACTGGATTTACTGATATTCCTAACCTTTTTTTTGCGAGATATTTGAATGAATTTTGGAGAGATTCAATCTCCTCACCCATAGTGGCCTTTTCTGACATGTGGATGATCTACTCCTATTTGGGGGCCACCTTAGCAAGGCCATCAACACCACCATTACCTTCCTTAACTTCCTTGGCAGCCAGGGATTAAAAATATCAAAGCATACAGTGTTCAGGAAACGAGATCAGATTCAAGGGCATCTACCCACTCAAGGCCAGAGAAGGCTATGACCACAAAGAATAGAGGGCATCACTGGCTCTCTCTTGCTCTAAGAACAAAGAAACTGGAAATTTCTTAAGATAACAGGGTGCCGTGGGCAATGGATCAACTCCTATGCCCTAAAGACCAAAAGATTATACCTTAAATTACTAGAAGGAAAGCCAGACACCTTAGTCTGGAAGCCAGAACAAAGCAATTTATTTGAAGAATTAAAACAAGTTCTAACCTCTTCTCCAGTGTTGGCCATACTCTCCTTGGAGAAAGCATTTCATTTGTCTGTTAACATTGATAAGAGGACAGCGCTTGGGTTCTTAACTCAGGAACATGGAGGGAACTGACAACTGGTGGCATATTTATTCAAGCTACTTGAGCCAGTCACATGTAATTGGCCAGAAGGTGTACAATCAGTGGCTGCTACTGCTCTTTTCACCGAGGAAAGCAGAAAATAAAGTCCAAGTCAGCTCCCATCACAAACTGCAAGCCATCTCGCACTAAAAAGTAGACAGACACCTCATGGAGTCTTGAGATCTGACATAAACTATTGTACCAGAGAGAGATGATTTAATCCTAACTGATGAATCTCTAAACCCAGCTGGTCTTACTTAAAGGCCAAGAGGACCTATAGGATATTGAATACCAGTGTCTAGACATCATACAGTACCAGAAAAATGTGTGGCCCGATTTGAGAGAAGCTCTTTTTGAGAAGAGACAAATTTTTCATAGGTGGGTACTCTAGAATGGTTGAAAGTTAAAATAAAAACATCACAATGGGTATTTTCTGGTGAAGAAATATTTAGAGTCCCAGAAAGTGTATATTGGAAAGGAAAGGTGAACAGGTTATGGAAGGAACAGTAAACACTTGCCCACTTATGGTCCTGAAATTCAGGTAACTAAGCTATACAAATGATCAAATTTGTAGCCTAGGATGCTATAGACTGTACTGCATAGTGCTAAAGAGCATGGGCTTCCTAGTCAGTATTCTGGGAAAGTTATTTAATTTCACTGAGCCTTATTCTCAAATATAAACTAGGGGAAATGCAACCTACCATTGATGGGGGCTGGGGTCAAAGGAGATAAGCTGTGTGCAAGGCATTCCCTTCCTCTCCTTTCTTTTCTGCTTAATACAGCAATGAATAAACAATTGTGCCAAGTCAGAAACCCTAGCTACCTGGGGGGCCAAGGCTGAAAGATTTCTAATTCAAAGCCTGCCTGGGCACAGAGCAAGTTCAAAGCCATCCTGGGCAACTTAGTGCGTCCTTGTCTGAACATAGAAAGTAGAGCAAAGGGGAGGTGTAGCTCAATAGTAGAGCTAGCCTTGCCTAGCATGCATTAGACTCTAGCAAATCACAAACACACATGTGCACATACACAGTTGTGATTATACTTATTTTGTGCTTAAACAAGAAGGAAAAAAATTTTTTTCAGCCTTCTGAATGACATGAGATCTTTGAAACAAACTCATGGAATTCTAATAAAGTCATTAAAACATCTTCAGTTACTAGCCATGTGACCAGGGAAAGTTTAGATGATGAAGTACCAGTGTCGTATGTGTACAAAGTTAGTATACATGAATAGAAGCCTCTGGAGTATTTAGGTCACCAAAAGCATCTATTATGCAATTTACCTCTATTTTCATAGCTTAAATGTATGCTCTAAACTCTTCGTATTACAGTTCAAACTCTATTCCACTTAGCTGAGTGGGGCCAGTTAATCTGTGCAGTAATAGTTGCAGCAGGTGAGAAGAATAAGAAAATGCTCTGAATTCACAATTACATCCCTAAAAGTGATTGTTTTCAGTAAAGTGAAAATGTGTTGTATTTCCTTCCTACATGTGTTATTTGGCATTTTGCAAATTTTCTGTTGTTCTGGAAATCAGTTTTTTGTTATATCAAAAATATCAAGAAAATCACTACAAAAGATGGTCTAGCCACACACTTGCTCATCTGTGTGGTTTCTGTGGCCACAGGCTGTGGTACACACCAATACAGTGGGGCAGAGCTCAATGAGGGGAACCCCTGGTTTTCCCTTCTCTAAAAAAAAAAAAAAAAAGAATTTTGGAAATTTCTCAGGCTAACAGGGTACTGTTCATAATGGATCAACCTGTATGCCCTAAAGAACATAAGATTATATCTTAATTTCCTAGAAAAGGAGCCTGACACCGGAGTCTGGAAGAAACCAAATTAGCCAGGAGAGACCACATTAGTTGAAGACCTGAAGCAACCTGGCTGAAGCAGAAGGCTGAGTTATTGCGTCTTGAAACAGACCCAGGGAACAGATAGAAACTGGAAATCTGGCAAGGCTTAAAAACTCTCAAAGCCTTCCTCAGTGATGTGTTTCCTCCAGCATAGCCACACCTTCTAAAACCTGCCAAAACAGTGCCACTAACTGGGGACAAAATGTCCAAATTCTTGGAGGCTATGAGTTTCATTCTCATTCAAACCACCACATTCCATTTCCTATCTCCCATATGCCCATGACCATATCATGATGTAAAATGAATTTAGCTCAACCTTAAAGGTCCCCACAATCTTTAGCAGTCTCAATTGTATTTAAAAGTCCAGAATCCAAAGTCTCTTCTGAAACTCAAGGCAATCCCTTATTTTCAAGCCTCTGTAATATACAAAGACAAATTTTTCTATTTCCAACATAGAATGTAATAGAATACATGTTCCCATTGCAAAAGGCAGGAATGAAAGCATACTGAGGAAATACTGGGCCAAAACATGACCTAAATCCAGCAGGGCAAATACCAAATCCTGTAGCTACACGACTGACTCCTGGGACTTTACTTCCAAAGTGTAGCCACCAACCCTGTCTCTTAAGGACAAAAGCACTAAGAGTTAACAGACTTTTGACACTTGGCTCACTAAGAGTTAATAGACTTCTTTGGGCTCTGTTGATGCAGAGGCTTGTGGGACAGGTGGTGTCTGCTCCCAGGATGCTGGGGAAAATCTGATAAGGTGTTTCTATAGGTCTGTTCCTGGGCCAGTTGCCATGATCTTGGACATGTGCTGTTTTCTTTATAATGATGGGAAAATTTCTATGTGTTTTGCACTGCTTAAGCACTGTCATATGTAAACTCTGTGTGAACTTCAAACACAAAGCTTTCAGTAAAGGCATCCAGAAGAGCAGGGTAAGCATTCCTTAGTAGAAAAACTGGGAGTTTCTTGGCACCAAACAGAGAGTCTGTTGAAAGGGATTAGATGACACTGTCCCTCCAGTTTTCCTGCTTGAAATGTATATCACTCTCTTGGGCTGGTACCATTCCCTGCATACAGCATTTTGTGGAAGATATCTCAAGGCTCTGGAATCTCCAGTGTCTTGGATTCTCCACTGCCCACCAGACCTCACCTTCACAGCTTCACACATGGTCTGTCAGGCCCTCTTGCCTATCAGGGCCTTCATTATGCAAGGAGGAACCTGCTACCTACTGCCTGGCCTTTGTGGCTCTCTGAGACTGAGATTAAGAACCAGTAACATCTGCACTCTTGTATCTTTCAAGCCTCTAAAGCCAGCACTACATAGAAGCCTGCCAATTTTAGCTGCCAGCCTGGGATGGACCTGGACCTTCCTTATTCATAATAGGACCTTTTCTATGTTGTGTTTTCTAGAAGAAGAACACCTCTGGTGCATTTTTCTGTCATAAATTTTGCCTTAGCTGAGTGTGGTCTTGCCCTGAAGGTACTCTTTCCATTGTTTAAATGCAAATCTATATGCCTCTCTTTCATGACTCTAATCTCCTTATCATAGAGAGCCTCTCCTTCAGCACATGCCTAGGCTACAACATTAATCTTCCTAGTGCTCATTTTCAATCCAAACCATACATTCTGCATTTCTTTCACCTCGCCTGCTCTTTTGAATTTTAGATCTCCATAATATGTAACTTCGATAACCATTCCCTGGATTTAATGTTAAACTGTATTGAAATTTCCTCCACTAAAGAAATTAGTCCTTTATTTTTCAACTTAGCCTTAGGCAAGCTCTTTGACTGTGGGCCAGCAGTAAGCAAATGCTTTGCCAAAATATCCCAATTGCTATTTTAGTCCTTTTTACCCCAGAACTACTTTGATATCAGCACTCCTTCCTCCCAAGCTCCTACTGGAACAGGCTGCTAAGCTCTGTTTGCAGCATTCAACCACTTTTTAGTCCAAACTTTGTCTTTCTGATTCCTCCAAAAACCCACATGGTCAGGTTCTTCACAGCAACACTCGATTCCTGGCACCAGCTTCTGTACTAGTTGCTTTCCTGTTGCTATGATAAAACACTATGATCAAGGGAATTTATAGAAGGAAGCGTTTATCTGAGCTCACAGTTCCAGAGGGACTATAATGGTGGGGGAGACATTGTGGCAGGGGTGGAGAAGAAAGTCTAGAGATAACATGTTGATGTAGAAACAGGAAGCAGAGAGAAACTGGAACTCTGGCATGGCTTAGGAACTCGCAAAACTCTCCCCCAGTGACATGCTTCCCCCAGCAATGCTGCACATCTTGCAATATCCCAAAACAGTGTCACTGACTGAGGACAAAATGTCCAAATATTTGGAGCCTGTGGAGGACATTTATTCAAACCAGTGCAGGAAACAGTACTATTGTTGGGATTATGCATTAATCAGTTGTTTGAATTTCAACGTCAAGACACTTTGGACTTTGGAACAATGTTAGGACCTTTAAAGATGTTGGGAACTTTTTGAGATAGATCATAATTTTTAATAGATGAACGCTAAACTGCACAGGGCCAGAGTGAGTGGTTATGATGTTTAGTTCAGGTGTCATTTCAAGTAGACAAAGGATGGGCCTTGATGACTGAACTTGGTGGCCTACTGTATGTAATTTAGAATATTCAAGGAAACAAAGCTCTGGGAAGGTCTGAGAATGGGTGTCTAAATTGGGTTTAGGTGGGAAGACCCATCCTAAATGGGTTCCTAAACTGAATAATAAGAAGAGTCAGCATCCATGTCAGAATCATAGGCTCTCAACTGAGGAAACCTTTGTGTAGGGAGCCGACACAAGAGGTAGGCTGTCTATGCATCAGACAACAGAGATGGAGGGCTGGGGCAGCCCAAGTCAGAGTTCAGATGATTCCATCAGGAGTCCCAGATGCCATACATATAAAGCTGTAGTATCCTATGGTGTTTACTCTTCTTGGTTTCTGTCTTGCTTTAGTCCTATCTTTCCTTTCTATATTTCCTTTTTGCAATGTAAACTTTTCCACAGTTGTATATTACAAGTAGTACTATTATAGGGACTTTCAAAGCCAAGACACTTGGAAAAGTGTTGATGCTTTTAAAGACTATGGAGACTTTTAGAGATAGACCAAATTTATTTTGTAATAGGAGATTAAAGTTAAACATTATGAGGCCATGGTGGAAGATTATGATTTAAAGAGCTGTGTTAGGTGTCAAGTTGACAAAGGATGGACTTATGGTGATTGATCATGATTGTCAATTTTATTGGAATTTAGAAACACCACAAAAATATGGCACATCTGTGATGGGGTCTTTAGATTGCATTGAGGTGGGAAGACCACCCTAAATGGAGGCAGCATCACTCCATGCACTGGGATCCTAACCTGAATAATAAAACATAATGCAATATGAGGAAGCACCAGAATCCACGTCTCTCTACTTCCTTGTTTTGGATGCAGTGCCCCCTCATGCTCATTTTTCAGTCATTTCCTACCATGATACATTGTGCTCAAACTGTGAGCCTAGATAAATCTTTCCTAGCTTAAGTGGCCTGCTAAACTTCTGAGAGCAACAAGAAGGTTATGGTAGCCCAGACTGTTGGTCCTGGCTTATAATCTCAGTGCTAAGGAGGTAGGAGCAGGAAGATCAGGAGGGAATATTACTGTCAGCAACACAGGGAGTTTGAGCCTAGCCTGGGATATATGAGATTCTGTTTCAAATTAGAAAAGATGGTGTAATTTTTTGGCATTTAATTGTATATATGTCCACTTCTTGGAATTAATGTAATATTTCATGTTGCATTACTCCCACTCCAAATCTGTATAAAACGCGAATTTCCTCATGTGTAGTATGTCTTGTATTTATATGTCAACATGAGCATTGTTACAACGTCTACTGCATATGTGCTGGACTACTGATGATGACTCTATTAGGGTGTGGGTCTTCAGGATAATAGAGAGGTGTGAGCCTTATGGGCATGTCATTTTTCAAAACCTATACTAATTTGTGAAATCACTTTAAAACAGCAATGACCAGTGTGCTGGATAGCTTTAGTTGTCAACTTGACACACTGGGGTAGAGGGAGCCTCAACTGGGGAACTTCCTCCATTGGATTGGTCTGTGGCCATGTGTGGGGGGTATTTTCTTGATAACTGAGTGATGTGGGAGGATCCAGGCCACTGTGGGTGGTGCCACCTCTAGGCAGGTGGTCCTGCGTTGTATAAGAAAGCAGGTTCAGCACTGGCCAGGGAGCAAGCCAGTAAGCAGTGCTCCACCATGGCCTGTGCTTCAAGTCCTGCTTCCAGGTTCCTGCTCTGAGTTCCTACCTTGGGCTCCCTCAGTGATGAACTGTGACCTGGGAGATGTAAGACAAATAAACCCTTTCCTCCCAAGTTGGTACTGGTCAGAGTGTTTTTTAAAAAATATTTTATTTATTATTTTTATTTTATGTGTAAGAGTGTTATGCCTGCATGTAGGTAAGTGCACCTGTGTAGTGCAATGCCCACGGAGAACAGAAGAGGCTGTCAGATCCCTTGGAACTGGAGTTACGGAGAGTTGTCAGCTGCCATGTGGATGCTAGGATTCAAAGCCTTGTCTTCTCCAAGAACAGTGTTCTTAACTGCTGAGCCATCTCTCCAGTCCCTGGTCAGAGTATTTTGTCACAGCAATTGAAGGTAAACTAGAACAGAAATTGGTACCAAGAGTTGGGTATTGCTGTGACAGACCTGACCTTGATGTTTTGAGGAGTGTGATGGTTAGAATGAAAATGTCCCCCATGGGCTCCAAATATTTGGAGATTTTGTCCCCACATAGTGGTGCTGTTTTGGGAGGTTTTAGAAGGTGTGGCTATCCTGGAGGAAGCACATCACTGGGGGTGGGCTTAGAGAATTGTTAAGCCTTGCCGGATCTCCAGTCACTCTCTTGCTTCCTGTGCCTGCATGATGATGTGAGAGCTTAGCTTCTGCTGCTCCTGCTCCAGCCACCTCCAGCCACCATGCCTCCCTGCCATGACAGACTATAATTCCCCTGGAACCAAAAGCTCAAATAAACTCTTCTATAAATTGCTTGAGTCAGAGTTTCTATCACAGCAACATAAAAGTGACTAATACAAGGAGGAGTGTGGAAGCATTTGGAACTTTGGGCTGGAAAAGCCATTGAGTGCTTAGAGTTTGCTCCTATGGAGCTTGGAACAGTTATGCTGAAAGAGTTGTGGACAGTGGAGGCCTGACTTGGGAAACTTCAAAGGGAAGTGGGGATTTATCAGGGCTGTTTGTGTGATATCTTGAATTGAGAATATGTGGGTTCTCATCAACTGGGCTGAAGAATCAGCTGAGATTAAGATGAGACCAGAACCACTGAAGTGAAGCCTTTTTTTACTGGGACAGTTGATGCTGGTTAGCTAGGGGCTGAAAAATCAGTTATAAGTAACAAGAGACCAGCATCACTGTGGCAAAATCTTTTGGGAAATATTTCCTTAGGGTCAGCACACAGAAGCTATTGTTCTGAAGGGGATTGGGCCTCTACCTCAAGCTGGAAGCAGGACTTGTTACTCTCCAAGAGTCTCCTGCATGATTCTGGTATTGAAAGTGTGAAGGGGTTACAGAGAACAGCTGAGGCTTGGCACCCTGAGAGATCAGGAAAGGCCATTGGTGAAAGTGCAGCTTCAGTTGCAGTGAAAACCCCAGGATTGAAGGGGTCATGGAGAGAATCTGAGACTTTCCACCTCAAGAGGCCAGAAGAGGCCATTGGTGAAGTTACAGCCTCATTGTCAGTGGAGACCCAACCTTTTTGGAGATGCCAGGACCATGGGATGACCACCAAGGATGGCAGCAGGTGTGGAATGGAGCTGGCCTGGGCCTGTGAGACAAGCTGTGTGAGGTGTGGATGGCAGAGTCAGAGAAGTGGAGCTGCCAAAACCCTCTGGAGCCCAGAAGATCGTGAGTGAGTCCCAGATGTCCAGCCTTGAGCTACTTTGCTGGACTTAGGTTTTGCATAGGTGCCCAATTCTTCCCTTTTGAAATAAGTTGACAAGGGGTCCATTGTGCTAGATAGCTTTAGTTGTCAACTTGACACACCTGGGTAGAGGGAGCCTCAGTTGGGGAATTGCCTCCATGCCTGTGGCCACATTTGTGGGGTAGTTTTTTGATTGTTCAGTGATGTGGGAGGGACCAGCTCACTGTGGGTGGTGCCACCCCAGGCAGGTGGTCCTGTATTGTATAAGAAAGCAGATTGAGAATAGGCCAGGGGACCAAACCAGCAAGCAGTGTTCCTCCATCGCCTGTGCTTCAGCTTCTGCCTCCAGGTTCCTGCCCTGAGTTCCTACTTTTGGCTCCCTCAGTGAACTGTGACCTGGGAGATGTAAGCCAAATAAACCCTTTCCTCCCCAAGTTGGTATTGGTCAGAGTGTTATGTCACAGCAATTGAAAGTAAACTAGAACCAGATATACAGTTAGCTGACTCTGTGCTTTATAGTGATGAGTAGGTATGCACCAATCATTCCTAGACCTTACAGGACTCTCAGTGAACTCCACTGTCATTACTGCCTTTTTATTTAACAATGATTACATAATTTATTCTCCTGTTCCTAATCCAGTTTAAATGCTGGTGTTCATATCAATAAAGGTCATGCTCAATAATTGCAGGGAAGAAAAACAAAGCAAGCATTCCCTATGGTGATTTAAAAATATTGAGGATGATCTTTCGGATGGCTCAGAAATTATTTTTTTGAATCAATACCCATTCTACTAGTGTGAATGGTCTCAGGCATGACCAGTAGAGGAAAAAAATTCCTAAGGCAGGAGAACACCATACTCCATGGTGACTGTCTAGTCTCTTTATTTCAGTAAGCCCATTTTATATTCCCAGGAATATATTTCTGATAATTTGTGCTTAAGGAACAATCATGTTGGTTTCCTGGGTTTGGGGAACTTACGGAAATTCAAGACAGATACCCTTGGCTTTTAAAATACTGTCACATAGGAGTACTTTCAGGATTGGAGAAGATACAGGAAACTGAACAATCCTGATTGCCGGTGCCAGCCGGCCAAAACGGACAGTACCTGAAAGGGGGAGTGAGGATTGAAAGAAAGGAAAGGAGACAGAAAAGACGCTTCTTGGGAGGGCTCACAGTCAATACTGCAGCCTCGATTTATTTCAGTTCTGCCTTTTTATACAGAAGAACTCAATTAGTTACAATTGCTGTATTTCCCCACCTGTATCTGAGGGTCAGGGAGCAGTCAGATCAAAGGCTTCTTGGATCCTTTTGTTTACCACTAATGCCTCAAGGTCAGGTATTGTGAGGCTCTCCAGAAAACTCCTTCCTCCTGAATGGGCAGGTTAAGTACTGGTTTGCATGACACAAACTCAGTAAACGAGGCTGCCAACAGCTCAATGATTAGTGGCTTCCGACACCTGAAGCAGAGGGAAATCCTACCAGGCATGATGGGCCAGGATCAGTACTCAAACCACGCTGAACACAGGAGCTGCCTCTCCAGATGGGAGAGGAGCAGAGCAGGCAGCATGAGCTCAGGGAACATCTTGTGGAGAATTCTTGTCCTTGTGTGAGAGAAATCAGGAGAAGTGGTGATGTTCTTGCTCAACTCTCACAAAAATTCAATTTCTTAAATAGATCAATAGGTGAAGGAATATGTGGACAGGGGGCTTAAGGGAGCTTAAGATCCTCAGATGAAGCCTGGGAGTTTCTTTTTAAGTAAATGTCACAGAGAGCTTTTAAATTTGTCCAGGGATGTTGAAACATCTGTGTCTTCCAACCCACCTCCTGCTCTGGACCACAATACATACTAAAGAGTTGTTCCAGCTATCCAATCTGATCCATTTATGGATCACACAATATTTTAGTAGAAGACAATAAGATTTATTTATTTTTAGTACTGGTGTTAAAATTAAGGTCTCCTTTATTCTACACAAGTGCAGTACCCCAAATCACCCAATGCATTTTGGTACTTTGTATTTTGCAACAAGTTTTCTATAAGATTCTCAGGCCAGCCTTGGATTTGTGTCCCAAGCTTTATGGCTTCCTGGGATTGGTGGTAGAGAAACCAAGCCAGGTTTCAAAAATCATCTTAGAGAGTTAGTGGTGAGTTCCCATATTAGTTTCTTGCTTCATTATTTTAAAGTTAAAATTGAATCAGTGTAAATTTCCCACTCTCTAGTGAGATTCTATAACTAGATCTGAGTTTTAAATTACAACATAGTGCCAAGAACAAGAAAACCTAATAAATATTACCGTCAAAAGCTCAACTCACAACCAAACTTTTCTTTTTTCTGAATCCGGGACTTGAAAAGCTGTGTGGCTGTCCCGTGTGGAGACACTAGTTGTTTCTAACCATCCTCATGCCCAGACTGCAGGGCAGACACCCCAGGACCTGTACAAATCTCCCTCCAGGGGCTCCTGTAACTCGCCTGCACAGACTTGTGGGAAATGTAGTCTCTCCCATTGTGACGTAACAAGCAATGGCCCTAGAAACCAAGCTTCCTTGTTCCTTCTGCGCATGTTCCTGTCTGCTCAACCCTCAGTTTTTCCAAAGTTCTGCCAGCATCTGGTCCTCCGCGCTGGGGTTTGGATGAGCATGGAGGTTGGTCCCGGGTGAAGCGCAGCCCTGGGGGACCGTGCAGGGCGGGCGGGTGTCTGCGCCGAGCGAGCGGACTCGGGGTGATGGGGGCGGGAGGAAGCTGATTTAGGTGCTGCGCTGGCCTAGGCTGGGCCACTGTCAGGATGAGGTCAGGGCTGCGGGGAGGGAGACTGGGATGTGTTGAGTGACGCTCCGTTAGGACGCGTCCTGCCATCCTGCTGCCAGAGTCCATCTGTGCTTCTGGGACAGGAGAGCGGGTTCGGGTAGCCCCGAAGGGAAAGCGGTGGCTGGTCCAAGATTGTCCCAGGCAGGGTGGGTCTGCGGACAGCCTGCGCCTGAAGGTGATGCGGGGAGCTCAGTTCCAGCTTGGCAGTGGGAGGATGCTGTTGCTAAGGTACCCACAATTACCTGTCAAGCGTGGTCTAGTATACTTAGGGCAAGTGGAGTTCTAGTCCTCCTGTACTTTATGAGCCTATTACTCTTGGTTTTCGTCGACAGAAGTTGATAAACTACATAGTTTCCCGGGAAGGAGTTCTGTGAGAGATTGGTGTATGTGATGTTAGTTCCATTTTCTTTGCAATGAATTGTTAGAAAGTGTCAGGAACAGCACTATGTGTAGGAATCCCCCATGTTACTCTCTGACCTGAACCCTCACACTAACTCCCCTATAGAAACAGAATCCCAGCTTCACACAGTGCACGCCGATACTGGTCCCACACAGCAGAGTGAAAACTACTAGAAAACAGTGCCTCATCCAACTCAGAGACTGTGATGTCGGAAGTTGGGACTCATTTCCAGACGGACAGATGGGCTGGTGTGACGGGACAGGCATGGGTCTAGGGATTGCTGCTTACTGGGGAGGAGCTCGCCTGTCCCTGTGGAGGAGAAACAGCCCTGGGAACCTGGCAGCTGTGTCATTCTCTCTCACACTCTTTCCTTCCATCTCTGCATGACCTGCTGTGTCTGAACTCCCTTAGGCCAACTGTGTCACTGAGTGTGGCATCCGGGTTCCCTGACACTGCCTGTGCTGTTGTTCTGGAAGGGTCTGTACTGTGTCAGCGGGTGAAAAGATGAGGTGGAAGAGCTCTGACTCACTCGGGGTCCTGGGACTTGTACACTCTAGGCTCCTCACCCTGTCTTCTGTGCTGAGCTTTCATATTTTCCCACACTCTGTTGAACCAAGTGTTTGTGTCCTGAGGACTGGGCGCTTTAAAGTCTGCTCACAACACATGGGGGCTTTAAACCATCTTATCTTAAGTAGTATTTTCTGTGGATTATGACATTTTGTAATTAAAATTTCAGAGACTCTTCCTGGCTAATGCCATTAATCTGCAGAGAAAAAACATTCTATTTTACATTACATTTTTAAATTTATTTTTATTTTATGTATGTGAGTGTTATGTCTGCATGCATGGAAGTGCACCTGTGTGCTGCAATGTCTGGAGGCCAGAAGAAGGCCGGATCCCCTGGAACTAGATTTATGGGCGGTTGATAGTCCCCACGTAGGTCCTGGGAACCGAACCTCGGTCCTCTGAAAGAGCAACTGATGCTCTTAACTGCTGAGCCATCTCTCTAGTCCTATTTTCCATTATTTAAAGAGGGAAAAGGTCACCACTTTGTACTTCAAACAAAACCAGTTTTCTAAAACTTTAAATATAATATGGTTCCCCAGAGCGAGTTTTGGTGAAATCCTACCTTGGATTGTTGTTGGGACCAAGGGAGGAAAAGGTGCATGTTGTTTTTTTCTTCCCATGGGAAAGAGTTTTAACAGGAGGGGGGAAGTCCAGGCATAGTTCTTCTGGGCGCTTTGCTCCATGTCTGTGCACAGGGCAGTCATAGACTCCTGGGCTGCGGTCTCCTCTAGAGGCTCATTGGGGACACTGGTTCTGAGTTTCTTCAGCTCTGGGTAGAAGGTGTTTGTTGGAGACAGGATGACACAGAGTGGCTGGTTTCTTGCTGGCTCTCTGATGGAAGCTGACCACAGTGCTCTGTCCCTGGAACTCTCAACGGGGAAGGAGCATAGGCTGTTTGTTCAGTTGCATCAGTAGCATCTTAATCTGGCCTGCTAAGCAGTCCCAAACAATGTAATTATGCCAGTGGCATTTTTATACTTTTGTTGTATTCTGTTGATTATAAGCCAAATTAACACCCAGGTAAAAGTCTCACCATAATCTAGGGCAGAGGGTTACCTGAAGGTGTGATTGATCAGAAGCTACCTTGGGTTATGACTCCCCCAGCGTATCTTAAATGCTTAAGGCATAGAAGTTGTAAGCTTCTGTTTCTTCACAGAGATGGTGTCATTTCTGTTTCATTTGTGTTTTATATTTAAAATAAAATGAATATATTTTCATAATTTATATTTTATATTTTCATAATTATTTTCAATGAATGCGTAATCATTGTGCATATCATTATGTTCAGTGTGACGTTTCCATATATGGCATAGCATGTGTACTGATCAGATCCAGCCTTTTCTACCCCTGTCTTCACCCTTCCTGGTCTCTGGTCATCTCTAGTTCTCTTCCAGCCACTTTTTTTTTCTCTTCCACAGATGAGTCAGAGCCCGAATTGCTTTTCTCATGTATCTGGTGTCACATCCTGAGGCCCCATGCATTTAGCTGCAAATAACACGAATCCTTTTTTCTTTATGAATAAATAATATGCATATCTGTGTGTATTTGAATAAATCTAGAGTTGTTGATGGGCCTCCAGGTTGATTGCATGTTTTAATTATTGTGAGTAGTGTCACAATAAGCATGGACAGTCTTCTCTCAGATAGGATGGCTGCATGATGCACAAACATTTAAAGTACGGCCATAACTTTTTGTTAATTTTGGGGAAATTTGTGCCTACTGGTCTCTTTCCAGTATGAATGCTCTTAAATTCTACCTCTCAAAGAGTTGAGAAAAGCAGGCATCAGGCTTACTCAGATAGCTCAGTGAGGCTTACTGAACTATACCCCATAGGGTGCAGCAGTGTGAGGGTTAAGCTATAAAGGAAAGCTTGATTTGCATACTCTTCAGGGTTCGTAATTTGAAGCAGCCACTGAGGCCATACCATTAACTCAAATTAGCAGAACCCAGCATAAAGTATATTTAAGAGAAGCATTAAGTAAGATGAAAATTTAACCAAGATGTAAAATGCCAAAGAAAACATAAAAATAAGCCACAAAAATGATCTTAACTGATAAAAAGTATCAATAGCCAAAAATATTCAGTCCCAAAATAGAATTGAATATCCCACATGGCTTTGAAGACAAGAAATGATTTTTTTATTTTTTAAATTTATTTTATTATTTTAATTTTTATTGACTTTTTTCAGTTTTCCTGTAAGTTGATGGTATTTAGATCCCGTCCCCTATCCACAAATCCCCTTATTGTCCCTTACCCAACTTAACATACTCTATTATATATGCAGTAAGGCTTATGGAGTCTGATTTGTGTCCGTAAATGTCCTTCAGTGTGGGTCCATCCACCGGAACTTGGTTAACCTACCAAGAATTGCATTCCTTGAAAGAGCCTATCTCTGCCCCTCCCAGCCGCCATCGGTTGGCAGAACTTCCTTAGGTTTGGTCAGGATTTCTCACCCATTTCCTCATGTCTGTGCTGGAGTTTTTCTGGCTTGAGCTTTCATGGGACTTGAGCGTGCTGTCACCATTGCTAGGAATTCATATGAGTAAGCGTCCAGCTGTCTAGAAAGCTCTGTTTCCTTGTGGTCATCCACCTCCTCTGGCTCCTACTATCTTCCCATCCTGGACTCTTCCACAATGAATCCTGTGCCTTGGGAGTCAGAAGTTTGACATAGGTGTCCTATTCAGCGATACACACTGCAGCCTCTTGTTCTCTGCATATGGACCCATTGTGAGTTTCTATGTTAATCACCATCTTTTGCATAAGGAAATTTCTCTGGTGAGAGTTGAGAGGTTAACCATTAACCTGTTGATATAACAAGTCATTAGGAGTTAGGTAAATATTATATGTATTTAGCAGAGTAAATAGTATTATACTCTCTCCTATGTCCTGTGACCTGTCTAGCCTCAGGTTCTCAAGCCTGATGTCAATGTCAGATATGGACTCCATCCTATGAAGTAGACCTTAAATCCAAATAGAGAGTGGTTAGTTGCTCCCATAATATTCATTCCACTCTTGGTTGGCCTATCTTATCAGGCCAGCTGTTGTGATTCACAGAATTCACAGGTAAGGTTGATGAGTATTGTTCCTTCTGGTAGCATGCATAGCACCTTCCAGCACTATGAAAGCTAGCCAGTAGATATGAGACTCTAAAGTCAGCACCAGCTTGATTTCTCCATGTTTGTTCTGCAGCTCATTTGTGTAGTGTCTTCAGCAGAAGGGTCTTACCATCAAGTAGTGGTGGGTGACCAAGAAACAATTATTAAATAGAAGTATTTTTGTATATTTCTACTAGTTTTGCTTAAAGCTCAAATGACATAGCAATGCTTTGTACCTTCAAGAGGAGCCTGTTCTATAGCTGACAAACCCAATGTCCTTATACCCCTTGTTAATTCATCCTCTATGCCAACAACTTCAGCAGACTTTCTCAAGATTTTAAAGAAAGCACAAATATGAACATTAAAAAAATATAGATCAAGGTGGAGCCCATGATGTAGAAGCACTGGGCTACATTTTCTATGGGAGGGTACATGAAGATGCTTACAGAATTTAGGAGTAAAAGGATGATTTCCTAGTAAATTAAGCATATAGAGCTTGCTGGGTATGCTGGTTCAGGCCTTTCATTCCAGCACTCAGGATGCAGAGGCAGGTAGATCTCTGTGATTCCATGTCCATTCTGGTCTACTTAGCAAGTTCTAGGCTAGCCAGGGATACATGGGAAGACTTTGAAATAAACAAATAAGAAACTGGGCATGAAGTATGTTTGCTACCCACCACCCTCCTCAAATACTCCATATAAATTATGACAAATACTTTAATAACCACATTTGAGAGGAGGTAACATGTAGCAAGGTGTGGTGGGAACTGTGCTTGGACTACTTCAAGCAAATTTTAGCACTTAAAGCAATCAGCCTGCACCTTAAAGATTCACAATAATGAACAATTTGAACCAGTGCTAGCCCATATACCTTCCTTTTTGGTCCTTTGTTGCTTTGTCACCTGGGACTCTCAATTCTCCACATGTCCACTGAGAGTTTGTGGTAGATGGGAGAGATGTAGTGGGATTCTGTCTCATAGGTAGGGTTTATAAGTAAGATAAGCCATGATGTATAACATGTGCTAACCCCTCTTCTACATGATCACTTATTTTGCACTCATGTATTTCCAAATACATAGGATGGAAGGTCTCAAATCTAGTACTCTGTCTATATTGTCTGTTTTCATGTCCTCTTAGGACTGAGGATATGGCCCTCCAATTTTAGTTTTCTCTCTGAACCCCTAAATGCCTAAGCCTCTCATTCAGTTACATGATGCCAATTTCAAAAGGATGCCGTAATTCAATTCAGTTTTTCGCTTAACTAAGCATGGCAGTTTTTCATCATTGAACAAAATAATGGGATGGGATCTGTACTTTATGCATATACACATTTTCATCTCATTCCTCTGTTGCTGCTGTCTTAGTGTCCCCCTCTCCACTCCTGCTGGTCCCTTTTCTCTTTTCAAATATTCCCTCTCATGCTTTCATTGTGTGTTTCTTTGAATGTTGGTTCTATATGAGAGAAATACGCTGTTTACTCTTCTGAGTACACTACATTTAGAAGTGTCTTAATTGTCACCCGTCAGAAGCATTTCTCATCTCCAAGTCCATCTGTTTCCTCCATGTGGTATAATACTGTTTTTCCTTTCGGCTGAACAGAATTCCACTGAATGCAGATATCACATTTTCTTTATGCATTTATCTGTTGATGGGAATCTAGGTTGATTCCACAATTTGACTCTCATGAAATATTCCCAGCATAATCATGGAAGTGAGGTTTTGTATTGTTTTGTTTTGTTTTTTAACACCAACTTTAGTTCCCTTCAATATTTACCTAGGAGTGGTATAGCTGGCTCATAAAGTAGTTAGATTTTTGTGTTTTAGGTTTTTTTTTTTTTTCAGATTTATGTGTAATTTCCATAGTGGCTAGATTAATTTACATTCCCCCCAGTAGTGTCTAAAGTTTCAGGGTTTTTTTTAGAGAATGTGCACAGTGGTTTTCCTAATGGCTGCTCCAATTTATTTTTGCCAAATCATTTAGAAATGTTACTTTTGTCCATGGCCCCAAAACTTTTGCTTTTAGGCATTTTATGTGACAATACAATCTGAGAATAATGTGCTGACAGCTGAACCCTGTGTCTTCTCATCCTACCTTCCCAGGCTGAGTCCTTGTCAGAATACCCAGAGCTACTGCATCAGAATCTGCATTTGAGTTGCATGTGCCATTCATGATTGTGTATTTTAAGTGTTGATATACACAACCTACATTCCCATCAACAATGTGTAAAGAAAATGTGATATATGCATCTCATTCACCACGTCTTTCGCCTCTGAGAAATGTTTGTAATGTGTGGTGAACAGACAAGGATACCACACAGAGTACATGTGCTTAGTGATTGCATTCATTTTCTATTTCATTAAATTCTGTTTCTAAAGTTTATTGGGTAATTCATGAGAGAACATCACTACATTTAGAAGTGTGTTTATTATCACCTGTCAGAAGCATTTCTCACTCTGCTTTGATCTTGGGCAAAATTTGGATTTGTGTCTGCAATCATATTGACTATTCATTTGTATTTTTGTCATCAGTTGTACTATTTAATTAATTTATGATATTCACTTCATTTATTTTAATATCAGGAGCTGCTGTCTTTCAGTGATGTGGCCATTGATTTCTCTCCAGAGGAAAGCGAATGCCTGGACCCTGCTCAGTGGAAGCTGTACAAGGATGTGATGTTGGAGAATTACAGCAACCTTGTTTTCCTGGGTGAGGATCACTTCCATGGTAGATTCTTAATTCACTGTCAATATTTAATTTCCTGCACTTATAGACTATCTCATAGGAACTTATACTTCACATCTGTAAATTTTTTATGCCTTTTTTTAGGAAAAATTGCGAATTTCTATGTTGACAAGAAACGTTTTATATATTCCTTCCTGTGTTCTTGACTTTGCCCATATTTTTGAAAGTATGTAGCCTTCACTCTAACAATAATGTTAGGAATTTATTGCAATGAAACAATAAGCATACATGGCAAAGTGTTGCCCAGCTTTAGCCCTTTTACTTGTTAAGTGCAGGTTGGGATCTGCAAATTGTAAATTCCTCCTAAGGTTCTAATGTCTTTCAGCAAATGTTTAAAGAAATAATTTCCATAGTCTTCTATTATCTCTTCTCATTTTTTATAAGCACTGTATTGGGATTGAGATGTTAATTTCCAGCAGAAAATGTGTAAACATCTTGTTCCTTTTTCCTATGAACAGGTCTTGCTCTCTGTAAGCCATACCTGGTCACATTTCTGGAACAGAGAAAGGAGCCTTGGAATGTGAGGAGAAAGGGAACAGCAGCCATCAACCCAGGTATGCAGGCAGGGTGGGTCAGAGCACACAAGTGAGAGGTCTAGAGGTTACAAGACAGACCTGGGTTCAAATCCCAGCACCCACATGGCAGCTAACAACTGTCCCTAATTCCAGTCTTAGGGGATCCAACAGTCTCTTCTGTCCTCCACAGGCATTGCATGACATGGGTGCACTTATGTACACTCAGGCAATACATGCATACACATAAAATAAAAATTATAAATAAAATATTTTTTAAAAATAACATGTGCATTGAGATGTGGGTTTTGGAGGAAATAATTTTATGAGCTTCTAGCTATTTTTTTTACTATCAAAGGATATCTCCCGCTAGATGTTTACCATGCTAAGCATCTTCCTTCCCTGCCACTGGGTTCTGGATGTATTTCAGTGATTGCCAAAGTCATTCTTTAAAAAAAGTTATGTATTTTGTATGTGTAAGTGTTTTGCCTGTGTGCGCGTAAGTGGCACCCATGTTGTACAATGCCCATGGAGGCCAGAAGAGGGTGCTGATCCCATGAAACTGGAATTATTGGTTGTTGTTAGCCACCATGTGTATATGGGGAACTGAACCCAGGTCCTCTGCAAGAACAGTGAGTGCCCTTAAACTTGGAGCCATCTCTTCAGGCCCAAAAGCTCTTTTTAAAAAATGTTTTTCTTATGCCTGTATGTGTGGTGTTCATGTGCATCTGAATGTTTGCATGTATGGGCACATATGTCTAGACAGGTGCACATACACACATGTGCCTGTGCAGGACCAAAGCTGATGTTGAGAAATTTTTTATTTTTTTCTCTTTCCCTTTTTCATTGAGGCGTTTAGTCAAACTCAGAGCTAGCCAATATAGCTAGTGTCCATAGCTTGTTTGTCCTGGGAGTTTCATGTCTCTGCCTTTCTTTATAAGCTCTTGAAATTTTTTTGATTGATTTTTATTTTTATTTTATGTTATGAGAGTGTTCTACATCAATGTAAGTGTACTCATGTGTTCAGTGCCCATGGAGGCCAGAAGAGAGTGTTGGATCCCCTCGAACTTAGTCACCATGTCTGTACTGGGAACCGAGTATAGGTCCTCTGTAATAGCAGTTGGTGCTCTTAATCACTGACACAGTCATCTCTCCAGGCTTCATTTACATGTTCTTTAATCAAAAATTGTTTCAACAGTTCCCTCTGTCTATAAATATGTGTTCATTGTGTATATATTTATTTATTTGTCTGTGTGTGTGTGCATGCACACGTTCCATTGTACACATGTTGAGGTCACAGGACAAAATCCTTCCACCATGCAGGTTGCAGGGATGGAACATAGGTGGTTGGGGTCAGGTGCCTTTACCCACTGGGCCATCTTGTTGGTCTTATAGTGTATTCTTATGGATTTTCTTCTGGCACACACTGTCGGTGGTTTAAAATGCGTTCCCTTTGTTGGTAGATAATTACAGCTGAGAAGTGCACACATCTGGACAGGTTTTGTTTGACAGCTCTTTGATAGTCTTTGACAAATTTTGTGGGTCCAAAATTCTTTTTCTTATTTTGCAATACCATTTTGTTTGATTTTTCAGTCTAAAATCCTTCACATGATTTGATACTATGCTTAGACATACCTTACATGTTTTTACTGATGACAATGTGAGCCATAGATTGATTGAAAATATAACTATATGGGACTGGAGAGATGACTCAGAGGTTAAGAGCACTGACTGTTCTTGCAGAAGAACTGGGTTCGAATCCCTGTACCCACATGACAGCTAACAACTGACTATAACTCCAGTTCCAGGGGATCCAGTGCCTTCTTCTGTCCTCTACAGGCATTGCGTGACATGGGCACACTTACATATATACATACAATATACACATACACATAAAATAAAAATAATAAAGAAAATTTTAAAAAAATACAGGGCTGAAGAGATGGCTCAGTGGTTAAGAGCTTTCCTTTGCTTGTATTAAAAATACTACTTTTGTTTTTGCCTCATGCATTCTTTCTCTTCATTGTTTACTTGGTGTTGTTGTATCCTGTTAAATGAGTACTTCTAGAAATCACATTGACTTTATTACCTATTTATTGATAGATCTATTGCCTTTAGCAGAACTACTGTCATTTACAGGTAAATTGGAATTTTTTGTTTTTTATAATTTGATATCTCTTTTAGGTCTTTATTGTGGTCAAAACATAACACTATCTTAAATATTTCAAGTATATTGGCTAATTATGGGATGGACATTCTATGCAACTTATTTTCACAAAATTTTATAGCTTTGAAAACTGAAACCCGGTATTTAAAAAAGCGTATTTCTAGCCACACCCAATCTATCACAATCATTACTTAACTTCCTGTTTTCCTACTTTAGAGTTTTCATATAAGTCTAATAATACAATGATCTGTCTTTATATAATGGGCTTATTTGCTCTTGCATAATACCCTTAATTATAGGGCATTATTATTATATTACAGAAATTATGCCTGACTTAACTATTTGTTTAATAGTTTATTTATTTTTTTATTCCATATTGTCCTCAACTAACTTCAGGGGTATTCAAGTTGTTTCCATCTATTGTATTTTCTGAATCATGCAGCAGGGACTATAGGTATGTAAATGTCTGTATTTTCTCATTTATATGATGCTTAATTTTATGTAGCTATGTAATCATGATTGAAAGTGTGTGTATTAAAATTAAGCATTATAAGTCTAAAGTATGTTGGTATGCTTTTATTGATGCCTGAACCTTTACTCAACAGGAACAAAGCCCTATAAATGTAAAGAATGTGGGAAGGCCTTTGACAGGAACTCAGTCCTTCTTCAACACCAGCGAATTCATACTGGAGAAAAACCCTACATCTGTGAAGAATGTGGCAAAGCTTTTAACTATTCTTCAAGCCTTAAACAACACCAAAGAATTCATACTGGAGAGAAACACTACAAATGTGAAGAATGTGGTAAGGCTTTTAACTGTTCTTCATACCTATATAAGCATCAGAGAATCCATACTGGAGAGAAACCCTACAAATGTGGAGAATGTGACAAAGCTTTTAGTAATTATTCAGGCCTTATTCTACATAGAAGAATTCATACTGGAGAGAAACCCTACAAGTGTGAAGAATGTGGCAAGGCCTTTAGTGTTCGCTCAACACTTTCTAAACACCAGAGAATCCATACGGGAGAGAAACCTTATAAATGCGAAGACTGTGGCAAGACTTTTAATGTTCACTCAACACTTTCTAAGCATCAGAGAATTCATACCGGAGAGAAACCTTACAAATGTGAAGAATGTGGCATGGCGTTCAATGTTCGCTGCATACTTTCTAAACATCAGAGAACCCACACTGGAGAGAAACCTTATAAATGTGAAGAGTGTGGTAAGGCATTTAACTGTTCTTCCAGCCTTCATCAACACCAACGAATACATACTGGAGAGAAACCCTATAAATGTGAAGAATGTGGCCAGGCCTTTAACTGTTCCTCATACCTGTATAAGCATCAGAGAATCCATACTGGTGAGAAACCCTACAAGTGCAAGGAATGTGGCAAGGCCTTTTACTGCTCTTCAAACCTTATTTATCACCAGAGAGTTCATACTGGAGAGAAGCCATACAAATGTGATGAATGTGGCAAAGCCTTCAGCATTTGCTCAACCTTTATGAGACACCAGCGAATTCATAGAGGAGACAAACCTTATCAATGCAAAGAATGTGGGAAAGCGTTTAATAATTGTTATAACCTAATTCAACATCAAAGAATTCATACTGGAGAGAAACCCTACAAATGCAAACAGTGTGGCAAAGCCTTCAGTTATACTTCAAGCCTTACTCAACATGAAAGAATTCACACTGGAGAGAAACCCTACAAATGCAAGGAATGTGGCAAGGCCTTTACCTCTTCTTCAAACCTTAATCATCACTGGAGACTCCACACTGGAGAGAAGCCCTACAAATGTGAACAATGTGGCAAAGCCTTTAAAAATTGCTCAGGCTTTATTAGACACCACAGAATTCATACTAGATAAAATTCCTATTAATGCAAACCCTATGGCAAAGCTTTTAATAATTGCTCATCTGTAGCTATACATTCAAATAATGTGAGATATCTTTGAACTGTTCTTCACAATTTAATAGACAGGTGTTTTGCTGAGAAACCCTACAAATATAAATAACATGTCAAGGCTTTTGATTGAAGCCTTATCCTTATTAACTATGAGCAAATTCATATTGAACAGAAACCTTATACATGTAATGAACCTAGAAGAAATGTTGCCAAATATATGAACCTCAGAAGAGCAAACTTGTTACAGTAGAAAGCACCATGCAAATGGTGCAGCACATGTTTGCTGGTCACTTAGATCCTAAAGGATATAAAGAAATTATAGGAGACAAACCCTATGGATGGAATGGAATGTGGCAAAACATAAAATATTACTTCTAATGTATAGTAAGTTGTTTCATGTGATTGTTCATTACAGATATCACAATCATGCAGATAACTCAAGCCTGTAAAGATATCAATTTGTCATGAAACTGAATTGTCTCATGGGCTCAATTTTGAAATTGAGAGAAGAAAAACTGTCAGATGATTTTTATCAACAGAACAAGAGTGACTCCTTAGAGTTTTTAGTCTGTTTTGCTCCAGAGAACATTCAGTGGATTATTAGAAAATAATTTGCGTGAAGGTTAGTGATTTTTTTTGTAAATAAAAGTGAGTAGTTCTTAATGCATTTTCAGTGTTGTATATGGAATAACATTCTGTCACAGTCATTAAAATATTCCACCTTAGTAAGGTGTGATGGCTATTCTTGGTTGTCACCTTGACACACTTGGGAAGAGGAAACCTCAACTGAAGAATTTCCTCCATCAGGTTGTCCTGTGGGAATGTCTGTGGGACATTTTCTTAATTGCTACTTGATGTAGGATGGCCCAGCCCACTGTAGGTGATACTATCCCTAGGCAGATGAGCCCGGGCTCAATAAAACAGGTGAGTCTGTTTTATTAACCCTGAGTCTGGGAGCAAGCCAGTAAGCAGAGTTCCTCCATGGTCTCTGCTCCAGGGTCCTGCATTGTCTTTCTGCCTTGATTACCCTTTGATGACAGACTGTAACAATTCAAAGGAAATAAACCATTTCCTCTCCAAGTTGCTTTTGGTCATTATGTTTATCATAGCATCAGAGAAGCAAACTAGGAAAGAAATTGGTACCAAGAGTGGGGTGTTGCTGTGACAGGCCCAATCATTTTGTTTTAGGGGAGACTGTGGAAACATTTGGAACTTCGAGCTGGAAAAGCTTTTAGTGCTCAGAGCTTAGTATGCTGTTCTAGTGGGAGTTTTGAGGATTTAAAAGTTGAGAAAAATGCAATTATATATAGGCTATAGGGTATGGCTTCAATTTATTTATAAATTATATAATCAAATCAATAAAATTAGCAGGTCTGTCTCCTCAAACATAATTTTATGTGTAAGAATATTTAAGATCCTTCAGGATACTTTGCAATGGGCTGCAAATTAGCTCTCAATGTCCTGTGATGCAGTACAGGAGACTGAACCCAAGATTTTTGCATCATAAGTGTATTAGTTACTTTCTGTTGCTGTGATAAAACACCATGACCAAGACAAGTTATAGAAAGAAGAATTATTGCGTTTATGGTTTCAGAGGCTTAAGAGTCCACAATGGTAGAGGCCTGGCAGGGACAGCCAGAGCAGAAATCTGAGGAACTCACATCCCTAAGCAAGCACAGGAAGAGAGAAATTGAAAGTAGGCCAAGGCTATGAACTCTTAAAGCCCACACCCAGTGATTTGCTGACTTCAGCAAACACCTAAACCTCCCCAAAGAGCACCACCAACTGACCAACTATTCAAGTAATTGGAGCCTATGGATAGCATTTTTCATTAAAACCACTGCAGTAAGCAAACACTCTACCAACTGAGCTACATTGCCAGCCCTCTGTTTTCTCATTTGAAATGAGTCAGGTGGAATTTCAAACCTCTTTGAATTTAAATGTCTGTGATAACTAGGACCTTGAAGTTTCAAATATTCATTGTCTACTTTTGTTTATTTTGAGAATTGTATATTTGGAACATTAGCCTATTTTTTAAAAATCCATGGTTTATTTATTGTACAGCTGTTTTTTTTTTCCAGTTCTCCCTACACCCTGGATATTAAACTTCTGTCTTTATAGTTGGCAAAGAATTTTTCCTTTTATACAGGTTCCATGACCCTTTCCAGACATCACCATCAGTTGACCAAGTGTTCAAATTCTTGAGTACTTTGGTGTAATTTGGGAGAAAGACCATCTGATGCTGAGATTTTTCTTCCATGGGAAGCTTTTCACTCTTCAGTTCCACTGATTGCTTTGGATCTGTTTAAGAAGTTTGTGTCTTCTTGATTAACTTTGGTAGGTCAGGTATAGAATTGCTTTGATCTCTGAGTTCTTTATAATAAAATACTCATGAATGAGTGTATATTGTAGAGTGTGCATCTGGCTTGAGAGGTGGAATGTTTGGAGAAAGCTACATTGGCTAATGAAGGAAGGGGAAGAATGAGAGTTTGGAGTGGGCAACACAGGAGCAGCATTGTCAAGCAAAGGCCTAGCTGACTGCAGTGGAGAAGGCAAAAGTGCACAAGTCAGTCATCAATGACGTCATGTGGAGCTCAGGGCAGAGGTACGAGTGTAAGAGATCCAGTGAGGTACGTCTGATATTCCTCTTGCAGCTGGAGGTTGGGTGGGTCTATGATAGCACCATGAATGCTTTGTCAAAGGATTCTCAGAAGTCTTTTCTGTATTATGACAAAAGAGGTGTCATTGTATAGTTTCACTTTAATTCATCATTAACTTTCTTGGACTGACAATGGAACCAGTGTCTTAGAAATCAGTAATGTAGAGGAATTGTGAGTCACACCTCTGCCTCTGGCAGTACATTCTAACCCACGATGCTGTGGGTTTCCAGAGATACCAGTCACAGTCACCATTTCCCTAGAGGCTTTCATATCTGCTGTTTGTTACTGAATAACCAGCCATAGTAATTACCAGAAAAGTCAAGTCTGTTCCTTTACTGATAGTTTCACCAGAAGTAATTGGTTATGGGCTGTAGTCTCAAAGCCTTCTCCATAATCCTCAGAGCCAGTTCCCTGGGAAAGCAGGCCATTGGACTATCTGTCTATAAAAAATATAATAACTTTTCTTTAAAATTTTAGGATCACCCTTCCATCATTGCCTTTTTTCTCAAGGTCTTGTTTAATGGGATGGTGGCATTACTAGCCATAAAAGTATGGGGACGTAGGGGCAGATTTGTTTCAACTCTTCATCGACGATGCTTTTTCCTTTGGTCATAAGGAAAAGCTTGAGGATTGTTTCTGATCGCAGAGTACAGGCACTCTTATATTGATAGGAAACTGTGAGGCTGGTGGAGGGTCTTCGAGAAAGACTTTTCTTTGTATTACCCTTCCAAAAGTTTGACTGCCTCGTGCTTTGCTGTCCCTTTCCTGGGCAATTGGTGATGTGAATCAGAAGTGACCAGTAACCTTCAGTTCTTGTTGAGTGTCTGTAACATGCATTCATGCACTTTCATTTGGTGTCTAAGAATCAGTTCCTTTGCAGTTATAATTACAGTTATTCCAATTTTCAGGGAGTTGGTAAAGTGAAGGGGACATTGATTATTCACCAATGCCTCAACTCAGCAAAGTTCATGCTCAAATCTTGACAAAGTTCTTTCTTATCTGGAGAGGTCAGATAGGATTACATAGTCCAGGGCTTCACAGTTTACCACATGGCAGCCCTGGGGCATTCATTCTCTCCCTTAAGCATCATTCAAACTGAATCATTTTGACAATTGCGGTGTTTTGTAGCAGGAGGCCTCCAAAGATGGCACGGACCCAGAGCCCTGGGATTCAGCAAGAATTCACTTCACTTCTTGGTCTGCAAATAGCCCACTAAAAGGAGCCCATGCCTCCGTACCCTGCTCACGAGTCCAGTGACTGATGACAGACTACATGGTGCAGACCAATCAGAATACAATACACTGACTAAAGGGACTTGGGGGCAGAGAAAAGGGAAATATAAGGCGTGCCTCCTCCTGAATTAAACGAGTCTGCAGTACCTCACCTAGTGCTTGCTTCCACCCGACTCCCGGGGTCTGTGTGTCATGACCCCGCGCCTCTTACCCCACCCAATCGGCAGGGGACCCGATCCAGGTTAGGGTCTTCACAGCTGGCCTGAGGAGAACCTGCAACACCTGGCGCCTGAACAGGGACTCCTGCCCATGGTGTTGGCGATGCCCAGAACCTCGTTCGTTTAGTAAGTAGGCCCCTGGTTTTGTCTGTTTCTTCGGCTGCTCGAGGGTAAGCGAGTAGCCCCCTCCTCTGTCCCCTCCACCCTATCGTCTTTATTGTTGGACTAGTTTGTTAGATTAGGGAGGCACACTCAGCCACGTGGTCCTGAAGCCCATGTTGGCACCTCCCCCCTCTAGGCTCATCCCCGTGAGTTCACATAAGGGTTGATCCACCCCGAACTCAGAGCCCAGGCTTTAGGTCACCCTGTTGCCTGTCCCGGAGACACTGTGTGAGCATACAGCTAGAGGTGTCATGGCCTCCAGAAGTCCCTCACTGAGCACAAGACATTTGGATCTGATACACCTTTACATGTTGGAGCAGTTTACATCCAAGTGGCTCACAGTGCTTTTTTGCTTCCTTTGTGCCCTCTTGGTAGTCTCCCTCATCTTCTAATTTTGTGGCGAATTCGCCTTCATGAGACCCTCCCACAATGGGCAATTTACCACCACAATGCAGGGAACCACAAATGGCAGCACTCAAGGTGCTCCTTAAAACCAGAGGGTTAAAAGTAAAACCAAAAGATATTGAACACTTTTGGGATGAAGCCACTAATTTAGCTCTGTGAGTCTCCCCTGAAAACATGTGTGGCCCTGACACATGGATGCGGGTCCTCTTCCTGATCTGAAAAAGGGAGGTCAGGTCAGGGATCACTCCCACCGCATCATTTGTACCGATCCTCCTAGCCATCATTGCTAGCCTCAAATCCTCCTCTCCTGAGGAAGTCATCTCAGCCTACAACAAACACTTCCGGGAGCAATCTAGTGTAGATCTGGCGATTACCTCGACTCCAGACCCCCCAGAGCCCCCAGACCCGGAGGTGGATGCCGCCTTTGCGCCCACTTCCAATAAGGAAGGAGCTCCTTTGCCTATATCTCAGGATACTCTCCTAGAGCTACCATGCCCAAAACTTCTCCCACCCCGATACCCGTGGAAGGAGTTACCCTTCCCCCCCCGTAACCATCCCACCTTTTCCCCTGCTACCGTGCCCCTCCCTCCTAGGCCGCCCTCCTTAAAGCCTCACCCGCCTTTGTCCACATTTCTGGTTAACATTGGCCCTATGGGGCACAACGTCCATGGCTGCCCACCCCACTTGCTGACCTCATTCTTATCTGCAAGGCAGGTGAGGAATCGGGCCCTGACTCCCCATATTTCGAACAGGTTCTTCGCCAGTGGTCCTTATATTTATAAGCCCACTAGGTCACAGCCTCAACTAGACTTGGCTCCTTTAAACTCCACCTGGGGCACCCCTCAGCCCCACCCACAAGAGGGGAAATAAGACAGATATTAGGGACTCTCCCAATCCTCAACCACTCCCCACTAATGACCCTGTTATACTCTTGCCCTTATGGCTTCATTCCCCAGCCTATCCCACCCTCTGTTCAACTAATTCTATGCTTGGCCTCATGCCTATTTTCAACAAGTTTCTGATTTGGCCTTTAAGGCCCTTAAATGTTACTCCCCCCATGACCCAGAAGTCTTTTTCTGTAATTTGATTCAACAGTCAGGGGAGTCCTTCATGGACTTCCTTACCTGTGTCACTGAGGCAGTAGAGTGGAGGGTGGAGTCTGGGCCCACCCGAGAGGTTCTTATCAAACAATTAACTTGGGAGGGACTAAACATTCCTACTTGTAATGCTATTGCACCTGTCCGCAATGATAACATTCATGAATGGGTACTCTTTACTAAAAACTTGGACCCTAGGGCGGGCCCTATTGAGACTTTGACGCCTCCTTGGAGACTCTTTTGTCTCAAGGAAAACCCGCCCACTTTGGCATACAGGAAGGCTGCTGGAACTGTGGGGGCCACTTACGTAGCCACTGCCCAAGAGGTACAGCCCGCCCCAAGACTCACTGCCCCAAGTGCAAAAGAGGGTTCCGTCGGGCTAAAGACTGTATGTCACAGCCTCAACCAGACTCGGCTCCTATAAACTCCACCCGGGGCGCCCCATAGGGGCTGATGTCACCATTATATCAGAAACTGAATCCCTTAAATAAAACTGTATATGCCTTGACGGAGCTCCAAGAAATCTGTGGGACAATAAACTGGCTCAAATAATTTATACCCGTCCCTGACTTGGAATTCCAGGCCTAGTTCTCCCTGCTGGAAGGCCATAATTCACCAACTTCAAGGATCCCTCTCACCCAGTCAGCTAAGGATCTTCTTAATAAGATAGATCACATACTGTGGTCTGCATCACTCCAACGTCATGACCCAGCAGAGCCATTACTGGCCTTGATCCTCTGGACTAAAAATGGTGTCTTGGGGGCACTATGGCAGCAAGAACCCCTAGTGTGGATCCACCTGGCTACCTCGGACCTAACTAGGCTTAGCTCTAAGTATGATATTGCCTTCAAGTTAGCAATTAGGTCCCGACAAACAGCCAGGCACATATTCAGAAAGGAACCTGACAAAATTATACTACCCTTTCCTCTTAAGCATTCCCAAACATTATGAACAGACTCTCTGGCTTTCCAATTATGATGTCCAGGTTCATGGGGGAGTTGGATAACTCACACCCCCAGATAAGTGACCAGCCAGCCTGGCCTGTTTGGAAATCACCACTCAGCCACACACTTCCCCCTGCAAAAACCCCCTTTTAGCCACGCTAGCCTTCTCAGATGCCAATATGTCCCATTATGGTGCTGTCATTCAGTGCATGGGAAAGGATGACACCTGTTACATACAAGCCAATCCCAGCTCTGTCCAGTTGGGGGAGCTCCTGGCCCTGTTAAAAATCTTCCATGTCTGCCAGACTGAGCCACTTAATATATTTTCTGACAGCCAGTATGTGGTTCAGGCACTCAGATGTCTTCCTTTGCTTGAGTAAAAGGCCATAAGGATCCCATCACTAGAATGATGAGAGCTCTCCAGATTATCTTAGATAACAGACAATGGCCCTGGCACATCTCCCACATAAGATCACACACCAAGCTCCCTGGGATCTTGGCAAAGGGAAAAGACAAAGTAGATAAAATTACTATGTCTGTAGAGATTCCTCTACTAGAACAAGCCAAAGCCTTACACTAACAATTTCATCTTTCTCCTCGCAGTCTGCACCACCTATGTGATTTTGAGAAGCTAACTCTGGAGGGAAATTGGTCCTTTCTCTTCAGACTTAAGCTAGTTATTCTCAAAAGTGTTCTCAAAAATTTTCCAGGTTCAGGTCGACCCCCTGACCCTGTGAAAGGATGTGAGAACAAACACCCTACATGTTGGATACTTTGGCATGTAGGATTGATCTACCAAAAGAATTCACCTCTATCATCAGTTTTCTGGGTTGATAACTTAGGCTGGTAACCAGGTTGTTAACTAACCTTGTCGACTTGGTGAGAGGAGGTCAATCAGGGAGAATGGAAGAGTAATGGAGGGCTGTTACTGAAAACTGGTTCCAGGGTCCGTCCGTGCATGTGGTTTGGGGACACGAATTCCCACTGATCATTTCGACACTCCATTATAAACATCATATGTACATGGTCCTTTAAATTTATCAATTAGGTCTATTGGTACCAATTATTAAATTTACAATTACCTCTTTGAAGGTGCCCTGGTGAGCTATGTATTGCCAAAGGCTACCTTCGCATGAATTGCCTTGTGAGGCCATGGGTTGTAATACTGGATATTGTTGTTATCTTGGATAAGAGCTGGTGATGTATTTCTGTTTCAGTGTCCCAATATGGCAGGTCGATGGGCATTCTCTGGTATGGAGAGGGCTAGAGAATGAATAATGGTAATGTCTGTTTCTTTTTTGATGCCCTGGTGTGGCAGACCGGTGGTTGTTAATAGCTTTCTATGTCTTTTGGATCCATTAATATTAAATATAAAAGGCCTTGTTAAAAAATAAATCAAATATTCTAATGACATCAGAAAAATTGCACGCACTTTTAAAATTTGCTACTAGTTATTATATAGCTGATAAGAGTTGTTAAAATGAGATGTTAATATTTTTAAATTACTTAGATCTGATATCAGTTAAAATTTTTCCTTAGTTTGTTTGCTTGATTTCATTTGTTAAGATTTAATTTTCTTGTTTTTTTGTATATTGTGTGTCATCTAAGTTGTAAAAATTTGGATCCATCAATTTTAAAGATGTCATTTATATATGTGAACTATATTGTGCACACTTCTAAATCCACTTCTAAATTTAAAATTTTGATTAAACACACTCGTACCAGTTGCTCAAATTAAAAATTATTATAATTAAGTACTAAATTATGTATATGTTGTATATTTTTCTTACAGGTTGATTAAAAAATTTCTTTTAGTTTGTTTGCTCAATTTCAATTGTTAAGTTTGTCCATGTTTCCATAGATACCTGTTCTAGGTCTATTTTTCTAACTTCGTTTATGCTGCCTTGGCAACAAAGCTTCTTTTGTTTAACGTCTTTTAATTTTAGTTAAGTCTAAGTATCCATGGAGTTTGTTTGAAACCTTGGATGTTTGTTCTGAGTTCTAAGGTCTGTTTGTGTTACCATGACATACCTGTTTTTTGAAATAGGGAAGTGTTCTGTATCTAAGTTCAATTTGTTGATTGTTACCTTGGGAACCTGTTTGGTATATCACCTTGAAGTGTGCTTTCACATACTTCTTGAAAGTTTCAAGGGGAAGAAATCACATACCAGATCATGGAATTTAAAAGCCTTTATTAGAAATATTAAGGTTGTATTCTACTATTAACCTTTATTTTAAGTTTCATCCTTATTTAAACTTCTATAAGATCTTACACTTTTGTTTCTTAGTCAAATTTTGCTTCTTATTTACTTTTACTTTTAGGTTAACATTTTCTTCCATAAGGGAATAGGTATCGGTCAAGGCAATAGCCATCTGCTTTTTGTACATATGCTTGAAAGTATGCTCAAGGTAAGAGGTGCTAATGTGAGCTCACAAGAATTAACAAACTTTATAGATTTTATTGAACAGGCTTGTGACAAAGTAGATAAACTTATTATGTCTGTAGAGATTCCTCTACTAGAACAAGCCAGAGCCTTACACCAACAATTTCACCTTTCTCCTCACAGTCTGCACCACCTTCTACCTGACCTACCCATCTCTCAATGCAAACATCTGAGCAAATCTTGTGTTACATGTGCACCCCTTGCTCCCTTAGGCCCCCTCAATCGATATGGAATTAACCCGTGTGGTCTCCTACCCAATGCCCTCTGGCAAATGGATGTATCATCACTTATCTACTCCTAACAAGCATAATTATTCTTCTCTTTCTACTTCTTAAATGCCTTGTTTTTTGTTCCTGCATTCAGAAAAAATTCAATCACTCGGTGTATCAGGCCATCAGAGCAATACACGAAGATGATTTCAACCTGCCCTATGCAGCCCAACAGACTTGGCTTGCACAAATGTATGATGCCTCCTACAGATAATTCCCCACCTCGACTGATCCCCCGGAATGATACCCCTTGGAGGGCTGTTTACCAATGATGGGTAAGATCCTGTTGGGTTGAATCAACCTAAGCCAGGACATGGACGTTTATGCCCATGCTCCAATGGTGGGTAAGGTTCATGCCCAAATAGGACAACCTAAGACAGGCACAGTCTGTGATCCTGGGGTCATCCTGAGGCAGAGCTGCCTACAGGCTCTTGCTGGACAGTAATTTTTAAAGAAGAAGGGCGGAAATGTAGCAGGAGGTCTCTAAAGATGGCGCGGACCCAGAGCCCTGGGATTCAGCACGAATTCACTTCACTTCTTGGTTGGCAAATAGCCCACCAAAAGGAGCCCACGCCTCCGTACCCTGCTCGTGAGCCCAGTGACTGCTGATAGACTGCGTGGCATGGACCAATCTGAATACAATACGCTGACTAAAGGTACTTGGGGGAAGAGAAAAGGGAAACATAAGGTGTGCCTCCTCCTGCATTAAACAAGTCTGCAGCACCTCACCTAATGCTTGCTTCTACCTGACTCCCGAGGTCTGTGTGTCATGACCCCATGCCTCTTACCCCCCCAACTGACAGGGGACCCGATCCAGGTTAGGGTCTTCACAGCTGGCCTGAGGAGAACCCACAACAGTGTTTCCTTAAATCATCCTCACCATACCCTTTAGTAAGGAAAATTCCTTTTAAAAATCATGAGAGAGCCAGGTGCAGTGGTACGCATTAGTCATCTCAGCAGTAATGATAATAATAATAGTATAAATAAAATGTGCTCAGCACGTTGTAGGATAAGAGCTCCACATTAAACACTTGATTGTGTTTCAAGACATTTGCATAAGCAATCAATGTGAAAACTCATACTAACATCAGAAGGAACAAAGTTCTTAGAATCAAATGAGACCACCAAGCATAGAGGATAATTTAGCAACAAGGATCCCACTTAGCTTGGGAGTGTGTGCCCACTCCTCTTGTAATAACAGTTGGCAGCCTGGGGATGTTACCTGCACATGCTATGTATACACATCATGCTCTGAACAATGCACCCAGCAACCTGTTAGTAACAAGACCTCCCAGCCTTCATTGGGCTGTAAGAAAAGCCCACTCAGAACAATGAAATCAGTCTTTCCTCTACTGAACAGCAATCAGACATGGACATCTATTTATTCATAGCAAGGGCTCACATGTTTACACCTGTCATTGTAAAATAGAAACCCACCCAAATTATGCCCCATTGCAACCAGCTCCTCAGTCTCTTAGAATCCATAAAAGAAATGCCAAAACAATAATGAGGGTACTTTAGTATCCCCAGACAGGCCTTTTGCTCTTGTTTAGTGTAGTTCTGGCCTTTGTATGACTTTGCAGACTCTCATTCTAGTGGGACCATAGAGCAATAAGGGTCTAAACATCTAGCTCAGGCTCCAGTGAGACCAGAGTGCAGTTAGGTATCTTCGTTACTTTTCCCATTGCTGTGATAACATATAACAAAACAACCTAAGAAAGAGTTTATTTTGGTTCACAGTTCCATGTTACAGTCTATCATGGTAGAATGAATTTGAGGGAGCTTGGCTCAGCACAGCCTGACCGGAAAGCAGAGAACAGGAATGGATGCTAAATAACTCACTTTCTATTATGTGCTTGAGTGTTTTGCATGTATGTAAGTGCACCACAAGTGTGCTAGGTAACCATGGAGGCCAGAAGAGGGCATCAGTTCCCCTGGAACTGGAGTTAAAAATGTAGGTAAGTCGTCACGTGGGTACTGGGAACCAAACCTGGGTCCTTGGCAAGAGCAGCCAGTACTCTTAACCCCTGGGCCATCTCTCCATCTACCACTTTTATTGTACAATGCCAGGATGGTGCCCAGGAGATGATGCTGTCCACACTCAGGATGGGTCTTCCCACCTCTATTCAGCATAATTTTTCATAGGTATACACAAATGAGAAATAATCCTTCAGGCTGTCACTGAAAGCTTCTCTCCTAGGAGATTCCATTAATACTAAACATAGTAGGTGAATATGGTAAAATATATTATCTACTGCTGGGACTCAGGTTTGATTTGCTTAGGGGGGACCTACTGGCTTCAGGGCAGAGGGTCCGATCAGCGACAGAGTCATAAACTCTGGGACCCATGTCTTCCCAATGGGCCAATTTATTTTAAACTTAAGATGGTTTTTATAGATCCCAAGGAACTTGCAGTCACATGGGATATGGCAGTCACATACAAAGATTTAGGGTACAAAGAAACAGGACATTTAGTCTGTTAGTTGGTGCCAGAAGGGTGCTTAAACTTTTACTCAAGTGTCGGGAGCCATGCTTGACTTAAGCATTGGAGAAAAGAAGATTGCCACTTTAAGAGCTTCTATGCTCTCTGCTTCAGCAGTTTGAGCTGACAGGCTGTGCCGCCATGATTAATTAGGTCTCCTAGAAACTTAGTTTCATTTCTGTCTTTGGGCACCTGAGTTGGTGATATAATGCAGCTACATGCTGCATCCTTAGTTACTTTCTGTTAGTAAAATATCCTTGGTGATTCCTTGGTTACCCTGATCTGATTCCTATATAAGATCTGTGTTCCTCACAACAAAAAGCCATTCCTTGATTCTCACCTAATTGTAATAATCTGTCTTCAAATAAATTCATCGCATAACTTCAAGACTTTTGTCTTGGTTTCTTTCTTGTTGAAGACCCAAGCCTGGTGGGCTTGGGGGGTGTTTGACAAATGGCACCCAGCATGGGGCTCAAACCCACAACCCTGAGATTAAGAGTCTCATGCTCTACCGACTGAGCAAGCCGGGCAACCAGAACTACAGTAATATTGAGCAGCAGTGCCAGGTGCAATCTAGAAACAAGTATAGTCAAGGGCAACACAAACACACACAATAGGTTGTTAATGTAACATAAAACAAATCCACAGAAAAAGTAAGAACAGGTAACCATGGATACACAAACAAAACACTTGAAGTGGGACAAACAAGTCAAAGAAAATTTGTAGCTGATATCAGTAAACCAATTTTTTATTAAAAGTGTGCACAAAAGAATTGACATCTTTTAAAATTAATGGATCCAAGATGAAATTAGTTGTGAAATTTGGACACAAAGTACTCCAAAGAAAAACTCACCACAAGTAACTTCTGCCACAAGCCACTCATTCAGAGTGCTCAGGATGCCACCAACCTGCGCCATCGGGAAGGAGCACACAAAAATTTTTTTAAAATGCCATTTTTCAAAGACAAAGCCCTACCAGGCCCAGAACATAAATGAGGAACATTTTGTAACTGGTACCAACAACCCAAATTGAAACAAAACATGTTGGGAATGGCACCCGATGCAGATCTGCAAAAAGCACAGTGTTGAAAACGTGTGGGCATGCTAATTTTACGTCCCAAAGCATCACTGTGGACGGCCCTGGTCAGCATCCTGAACAGCCCTCATACTGTTCTCAATGTTCTTGGATCAACCTGTGGCAGAATTTGAATCTTCCAATCCTGCTCTCGCAGGGGCAAGCATGATTGATCTGGATCCAGGTCAACCTTTAAGAAACCCAAGGAGACTGACCCCTGAGGTGGAAGCCTTTTTAGTCAGACAAATCCTGCATGCCAAGGCAATAAAACATGCAGGCTGCTCTCAGATCCTTTCACAGGGCCAGAGGGTCAGTCTGAACCTGGAAAATTCTTGAAAACAGTGGTTTCTTGTGAGAACTAGCATGAGTCTGAAGAGAAAGGACCAGTTTCTGTCCAGAGTCAGCTTCTCACACTTACATCCTATCTACAAGGCAAACAGAAACAAAACAGCAGTTCAAAGCAGTTCAAAGCTTTTAAGAAACAAGCAAGAAGCAGCAGGCAAAAAACATTTTAGACAGCAAAGTAAAGAGACAGCACACACTGTGATCTTTCCCTGTTTTCTTTTTCATCATTGTGCTTAGTCAGTCTTAGAATATGGCCATTATTAACATCTAATTCTGATTTTCTGCGAAAGAATTTAAAGTTAGCCGTCTGAGCCATCAATCTTACCGAACTCTGAGAGCCTGGAACCGGGTAAGGAGGAAGAGAAAACTCTGAATGAAAAACTCTGCAAACTTGCTCTAAGACTTTACGCCTCAACTCAGGAATTTTATAACGATTAATCATCCTCCTAGATGTATGAAAAGGCTGTCTTAGAAACAATCTCCTTGGACTGCATTCAGCAAACCCTCTAACAAGTGTCCAAATAGCCCAGAAGTCAAATGAAACTGCTTCTCCTGTCTGAAATGCCTTTTCCACCTTCATTCTGACTCTGTCCCATACTTTAAAATCTAAAGGTCTCATATCAGGACACCATGAACCAAACTTTACAACTATCTGAAGACAGTTATCTATCTGTACTCTAGTAACTTGCAACCCATAACTATAAAAAATATACTGAAGTAAAGAAGGGAAAAGAAAATACTTACCTAACAAAATCATACTTACCTGTTCCTTCATACTTACTTGAGTCAGGGGTCTCTTGAGCCCCTCTTGCCCCACGTTGGGCACCATTTGTCAAACGCTCCCCAAGCCCACCAGGCTTGGGTCTTCAACCAGAAAGAAACCAAGACCAAAGTCTTGAAGTTATGCGATGAATTTATTCGAAGATAGATTATTACAATTAGGTGAGCAATCAAGGAATGGCTTTTTGTTGTAAGGATCACAGATCTTATATAGGAATCAGATCAGGGGTAACCAAGGAATCACCAAGGATATTTTACTAACAGAAAGTAACTAAGGACGCAGCACATAGCTGCATTACATCACCAACTCCAGTGCCCGTGCCAAAGACAGAAATGAAACTAAGTTTCTAGGAGACCTAATTAATCATGGTGGCACAGCCTGTCGGCTCAAACTGCTGAAGCAGAGAGCTTAGAAGCTCTTAAAGTGGCAGTCTTCTTTTCTCCAATGCTTAAGTCAAGCATGGCTCCTGACACTCAAGGTTATCAATGCCCATCCTGTAATTTATTGGCCACAATGTTTTCTTTCTTAGAGCTAAAAGCATGGTAAGAATTTAGCTTTTAGCTCAGGAGTAAACCTTTAACCTGGCCTAATCTCTTAGCCAGGGATAGCTGAGTTATTTGTTCAGGACAAGGAGATGAGCTAAGGGTTGTTGACCAAGACACTTTTCCACAGAGCAGGGAGCCTGCACTTTTATGACCAGGCCACTTCCTCCTGCCAGCCTAGCAGTGTTCTGCAAGCCAGGGATTATCAGAGCTGCTGTTTTCAGTGCCCCTCCCTTTAGCAGTGAATGCAGCCTGGACCTATAAGTTTTAGGCTCACCTCGCCCTAGGGCCTGGCATTCTGGTTTCTTACAATCTACATACATGAAAATATATAAAGCATCCCATTGCTTCATTCAATGAATATAAGCCTGCAAAGAAAAATAGTAGATAGCAATAAACTATACTGATGACTTGATATTCTGACAGTAACACGAGGGAAATCAGCACCATTATTACAGAAGAATGCTGTGCATTATACCTGTGGACTTGGGCAATGTGTTTTCAGTTGTGGAAGAGTTTCATGTATAAATAAATTTGTGTCAGATTGGGCCTCAAGTTTTAGCAATTTACTGACATTACTTTTCTCAGACACTTTGGTAGAAAATGGTTCTATTTTTCATGTTAAATTTAGGATTAAGCCTAACAAAGTGCACTTATTGTTTGTGAGCTTTGGTGTCCTGGGGTAATAACATCTCTTCCAAGTTCCCATCAAATAATAGTGTTCTACTATACACACTCACATCTTGTCATAACATTACTGAGGCTACAGGGAGCACCGAGGCTACAGGGAGCACTGAGGAGATTAGGAGTACTGAGGCTACAGGGAGCATTGAGGAGACACAGGGCACTTAGGAGACATGTGAAAGGAAGGGAGCCCCTGACTCTAGAGTCTTTGGTCTACCACTGACTAGAGTTAATAATCAAGGCACAAATAAAACAAATTATGCTGTAAAGATTGTCCACATAAACCCAATATTCTTTCCATGTGGAGATGTCTCAAACAAAAAATGATAAAATAGCAATAAACTGCATTTAAGGCAAACACATATATGATCTCTGAGTTTAGTTTTGCTTTCTCAGCACTAGACCCTCAAGTTTCTGAGACTCTGACAAACAAGATGACAAATCTTTATAGTCAAAACATATGTTCACTTCCTTATAACTTAAATATAGTAGGTTCCTTAACCCTGTGACATGCATTTTCAATTTATCATCCTGAATCATGCCAATGCACTTGAGCCAATCACCCTATCATGTTACATAGTAAAAATGTTTCCTTCCAAACTCTTTAAAAAATGTTACTTCAGAGGCCACCCAAACCATATATGGCTATTATTAAGAAAGACACTTAAGGGACTAGAAAGAGGACTAAGCTGTTAAGAACACTGCCTGCCCTTGCAGAAGACCCAAGTTCAGTTCCCAACACCCAAGCAATGACTAGCAACCTTCAGTAACCCTAGTTCCGGGGTATCTGACATCCTCTTCTGGCCTTTCAGGGCATTGCATGCATTTGATGCACTTACATGCAAGGAAAACACTCATACATATAAGAAATAAATCAAAAAATTAAAAAAGACACTTCTAATGACATCTTGAGAAGAACACTATAGAGGTGTCTCTCCCATCCTTTTTCTGAGTACACGATCAACATCCATGCTTAAAGTTATGCTAAAACTGCTTGAAGAAATTTAATAAAGATTATTCTTACAGCATTTCAAAACACTGAAGTGAAAATGCTTCAAAATCATTCTAGGACAGCACCGCCTTTTTATGAAATTTCAACAGCCATCTTGATACCCAAAGACAAATAGTACTATCTCCTGATTTATTTCAGATATATTTTGTTATCTGTACCACACAATAAGTCCAAGTGGTAGGCACACAAATCATATTCATTAGGCACACAAATCATATTCATTTTCCCCCATTTACTATACCAAAAGACTGTGAGATATGGAGTGTTCAAAGACCACTTCAATATTTCCTTTCAACCATTTGAAGATAAGAAGATCTGACACCAGGCTCAGTGTAGAGAACAAGAGGTTGTTTTGATGTAACAACTCACCAATATACAATCACATTTTCTGGGAATGATAGAAGAATTAATAATTTTCTATTATTTGGAGTTATGAAGGATGCAACAATAACCATTCCTAGAGGAATTTCTGGTAAGTACTAATCCAATAATACTCATAGTATGAAATATTTCTGTAGGATTTAAATATCATAAAGTTAACCTAGGAACATAGAAATCAAATTTAAACACAATGTTCATGATCTAAAACAAAAACATCTGGTCAGGATGTAGAGAAAAAAGACCTCACACCATGTTGATGGGAATGTAAATTAGCATAGCCATGATGGATAACAGTGTGAAAATTCCATAAAACACTAAAAGTATAGGCTTGCATAGGACACAGCTACCCCACTTCTGAGTGTGTCCAAGGAAAATGAAGCCAACCTATCAAAGAAAGCTGCATGCTTATACTTATTATGACATTAGTCACAATAATTAAAATATGAAGTCAACCTAGATGCCCATCAAGGGGTGAATATATTAAAAATATATGTGTATATTATTCATGTAAAGAATAAGGCACCCTGCTATTTGCAGCAAAATGCATGCAAAGGAGAAGCTGACACAGACGAGAGGAAAAGTAGCTCATGCTCTGTCTTATCTATAAATAATTAAAAATAAAATTGCCTAGCTGACAGGAAGTCAATTTTCTTTCTTTTTTTGATCAGGTAACCAGAGCATTTATTTCATAAATATCAATAACTTTCAAAAGAGTTCTCAGGACTGTCTGGAAAACTAGGGGGCATATCCTAATTGGTTAAAAACATTCATTCATTTTGTGTTTTTCACTGAATATTTTGTCTGCAACTCTTTTTTTTGGTATTTTTATTTAATTTCTGTGTATTTCATACACAACATATTAACCATCTTTTTACCCTCTTCCCCATCAGCACCCTCCTGCAGCCTCTCCCCAGTGGATTTCATGCGTTTTGTTATTTATGTTAAGGCCTATTGAGTCAAGTTAGCGTCCCCAGATGTCCCTCAGTGCAAGTTCATCCACTGGAGTCTAGTCAGCCTATTTAGAGTCTCTCCCTTAAAAAGATCAGCTTTTCCTCACCCAGCAGTAATCAGCTACCCAATAGTTCTTCAGCTAATATTGGGACCTGCTGCCCATTTCCACAGTTCTAGGCTGGGTTTTGGTCTGATTGAGTTTGCATGGGTCTTATGCATGGTGTTGCCATTGCTGTAGGTTCATACAAGCAAGTTTCCAGGAGCCTGCAGGACTCTATTTTCCATATGGTCATGTACTTCCCCGCTGGTTCTTACAATCTTTCTGCTTCCTCTTCCACAATGATCCCTGAGCCCTGGATGGGTGAAGTTTAATATAGGACTCCTAACCAAGGACCCACACTCTGCAGACTCATTATTTACACTTTGGCCTTTTCTGTCCTTTCATGTCCATGGACCTTTGTTGCAGGAAGGGGCTTCATTGAGAGCCGAGAGATGAATTAGTATTCTCTCTACCCCTTGTTCACTATGTTCCATGAACCTTAGATGTGGAGGTTCCATTGTAGATGGAACCCAACATAGGGTTGGGCATTTCACAGAGACTTAATCTCTGACCAGTTATAGAACTCTGGAATAGCCACTGTCTGTTGCAGAAGAAGATTCTTTGTTGAGTGGTGACTGGTATACTTGTCTTTAAATATAAGGATCCATATTTAGCATATAATAAGAAATTACATTTGTCTAGGAATGTGACAGCCTTGGGATTTTTTCTAAGTTCTGTGACATCTCTGGCCATGTGTATTTGGCTATGTTTACAGCACCACACATGAGTTCCCTCCCATTGAGTGGGCTTTAAGTCCAGTTAGGTAGCTGTTGATTACCCCCTAGATAAAATTGCCACTACTGTCCCATTATAGTTTGCTGTGTCAATCATTGTTGTAATTCTTAGGCCTTAAAGCTGGGGTTGGACTATTGATTGATGTTTTCCCTTAGCAACTTGCAAAACTATCAGAACTAGCCTTGAGGGAGGTGGCTTCCAGGTAGGTTCCAGCTCCATTTCTCCAAGTCCTGTGTCCAAAGCTTGTCTTGTCTTCAGCAATAGGGTCTTACCTTGAAGTTCTGGGAGGCAATCAAGGACTATGGCAATAGCCTGTTTAATTTTGGCAGTCTCTAAGACTACCCCGGCCAACAACTCGAAGGGCCATTTCTCCTGTCTGACATTATTTCTTGTTATATAGCCACAGCTGTGCAACACGAACTCATATAGAGATATTATGTGATTTTTCAGTAGATTTTTGAAGTAATACATTTCCTATATTGCCCCCTCTTCACACAGAGCTAATCATTATTTGTCTATTCTGTCTCTCTTTCTCTCTCTCCCTCCCTCTCTCTCTCTCACTGTCTAACCTTCCCTCCTCTCTATCTGGTTAAAGTACCCCCATTTTCCCCATTTCACCCTTGATAAACCCATTTCCTATGGTTCCCCTTCTGAGCTTTTTAAGGGTATAATGCCCTGGTAATTAGACCATGCTCTGAGGCAAGTTCCACATCCAAGAGTATTGGACTAAATGGGGCAGGGGGCAAAAAATTGGGTTGGTAAGAAGGTGGGATAGATATGGGAGAAATTGGGGGGTGATCAAAATACATAGTATGAAATTCTCAAAAAATTAATAAAAATACTTTAAATATTGACTGAAGTAGCAATTACTAGAGACTGGGAATGGTGAAGGTCATGACTAGAAAAGGTGTGGCTGAATTTGATCAGTATATTGTATGTATGTATAGAAATATCACACTGAACCTATTATGCACAGTTTTTGTGTGTTCATCAAAAAAATTATTTAAAATAAAATGGAAATTAAACTGCCTAAAAAGCTCAAACCCAAACCAACAGCAAAACAAACCAGCACACAGAATGGGAGAAATTGTCACAGGAAAGAAACAGGAAGAATAGAGAATTATAACACAGCTTGGTACTAATTTGCTGAGCATAAAGGAAAAAAAGTTTTATTTTCATGGTTTGCAGGCTAGTTGGATACTAGTGCAGTATAGGGGGTTAAAGGGGAGATGAAAAACACCAGTGATAAAGAGTTGAATGCATGGGACTGGAAATATGGCTCAGCAGTTAAGAGCACTGACTGCTCTTGTAGAGCACTTGGGTTTGGTTCCAAGCACCCACCTTGCAGCTAGGTGAGGAGAGCTGACCTTCTTTGAGGGAGTGAGGATAGATAGGCTGACAAGACTCCAGTGAATGAACTCACACTGAGGGACATCTGTGGACAAAAACTTGGTAAGTCTTAAATTACATGTAGAATGTAGGAAATCTGGTGGGAGTGTTAGGGGGGCATGCAGATAACGGAGGGGGTCTAAATATGATTAAGATCTATGAAGTCCACAAAAATTCAATAAAATATATATTGAAAAATTAATAAAACAGAAAAACTTAAATGTTTTACCTGAAAAAAAGTAGACAAAAAAAGAAAGACTTGAGCAAATGCAGTTAGATTATATGAGATCCAATATATTTATTGCCAACTCTACTGGATTCATGATTCTACATTAGCAGAGTGAGATCTCAGCTGAAGTTAAATGATTTGCAAACTAACAGAACTTCAGCAGTGTCTGATATCATCAGAGTAAACAGAGTGCTGTGAGGAAAGCCTAAGAAGTCAAGGAAAGCTTTAAACGAGTCCAGAATTAGAACGCAGACTGGGAAAGTAAGGGAGAAAAGGATTCTGAAGGGCAAAATGAAAACTACAGTTCTCATCATGACCATAAAGGAGAGGGTGTTGGGACTAGACGGTGATGGGTCCAGAGGACCAAGTAAGTGGCACAGAAGATCAGATGGGGAAACCTGGCCCAACTGCAGACTTCCTACATGGAATCATTTCATTGTGTTCTTGCTTGTTCAGTTGAGACAGATCTCATCTGCTGCCCAGCATGGATCAGAGTTACTGTTATCCTGGCTAGGCTCAAGCTCATTAATCCTCCTGTCTCACTACCCCACATGCTTGGATTCTAGGACTAATGTTCGGAAGACTTAGGAAATGTATTTATGTCTTAGTTTAAAAAAAATGAATGAAAATTGAAAATAGAAAAGAAGTTGAAAGAACAATGATATTCTTCATAGGACTGCCCTCATTCTTTCCCACACTTTTTGGTATGATATGTTTTCATTTCCATTCAATTTCTTATTTCCTTTTTATTCCATGATACACTCATTAAATAGTGTGTGTTCAATCTCCATTATTGTGTGTATTTCCTGTGGTTTCTGTTGCTGTTGGTATCCAGTTTTGTTCCACTGTAGTCTGATAAAATATTAGGACTTATCTCAATTTTCATATATTTGTTGGGACTTGCTTTGTGTCCCAGTGTGTGGTCCATTTTAGAGAAATTCCCATGACCTCCTGAGAAGAAAGTGTATTCTCTAGTGTTTGGGAGGAATTTTCTGTCCATATCTGATAGGCCCATTTGGTCTCTGATGTCATTTAGCTCTCATATTTCTCAGTTTAGTTTTTGTCTGGATGACTTATCTACTGATGAAAGCCAGGTATTGAAGTTACCGCCTGTGTGCACTGTGACTTTGTTTCTAGTTGTTTTTTTTTTTTTTTAATGAAACTGGATGCACCCAAGTTTGGTGCATATATGATTAGAATTGTAATGTCATCCTGGTGGATTTTTCCAGTGATTAGGATGACCTTCTTTCTCTCTTCTGATTAATTTTGACTTGAATTCTATTTTGTCAATTGGAATATCAACTGCTGCTTGTTTCTTGCTTCCCATTTCCTTGAAATATTTTTGCTCATCCTGTAACCATAAGATTGTGTCTGTCTTTGGTGGTGAGGTGTGTTTCTTGGAGGTAGCAAAATGTTGGGTCCTGTTTTTTAATAGTAACTAGAAAAAGAAACATAGTCACATTTTAAAAATCCATTGGTGCAAACATCAGGTAGGTTGGTTACATAAAAATAAGGAAGATTTTGCAGCAAGCCCCAAATTTTATCCATAGCATTCTTGGACTTTTGGTTGGTGGAGGCTAGGAATCTGATCATACATTCCAAAAGGATTTTCCAAAACAGTTACAAGAGTGTTGGGCTACACACAGTTAGACAATAAATGGCTACATAGGGGCTGTGAAAGCGCAAATTACATTAGCTCCCCATCTATAACTGTCCAGTTCTCCACAGTGTCAGTTAGTCTTGAATTCTTAACACAGGTGTAGCTTTTATTGTTTCTTAGAACTTCAGTTTACAATTGTTTTATCAATATCAGTATCTCTTATGTTATGCTTTTCCAGTGTTTCATGAACAAATGCCTGCACTGAAGAAACCATGTAGAAGGGGATGACAAAGAGAGAATGTTGTTTATGGTATTTAATAGGTCATTCCTCTATTCAATAAAAACATATTAAGAAATAAAGATGCATGTGAGGACTGGAGCCACTGCCATCTTTATTTACTTTTAGGCATCTCTGCTTTTCCCTTCATTCATTTTGTGCCATGACATGGGTACATTCTTCTCTTGAGTAGAGAGATGAGCATAGGCCCAGGAGTGAGTCCTTCTGATGTCCCTACATGTGGAGAGGTGACTGCATTTCTCCTCTAGGGACATCTGTTTGTGTGGTCCAGTTATTTCAGGACCACTGAGAGAAGTTTCATAGTCTGTGCTCTGAGATTTGTGAAGTAGTGACCAACTTCATTACTTTGTATATAGGTATTTTCAGTAATCTCAGTATTGTGTTTTGGAAAGACTTTTCTTTCTCTAATAAATTGTCTTGGCACCTTTGTGGAAAAATCAGTTAGCTGAAAATCAAAAATTTAATTTTGGAATTTTCCATTTCATCCTTCAATTTATAACTGTATCCCTATGCCAACACTAAAATAACTACACTGTTTTGGTTGCAATGAAGAAAACTGAGCCTGGCAATTTTTAAATTCTTATTAAAGACTGTTTACTTATTCAAGGGCTTTTGCATTTCGACATGAATTTTAGGATCAGCTTTTAGTTTTTCAAAACTTTGTAGACATTTTCCATGAATCATATGGAATCTATAGAACAATTTTGAGAATATTATTATTAAATCTTTGGAACCATGAACATGAAAACTCCTTCCATTTACTTACATCTTTGTTTTCTTCCAATTACAAGATTAACATTTGTTTTAATTTATTTGTTTTAAAGAACTTTGTTCTTTCTGAGGATAGGATGACAGGAATGTTTCATATTTAGATTATTTATTGCAAATATCTTAACTTGAAACATAATTGATCTTTTATTCTGTAAGCATGGTGCTCCTTCACTAGAGCTGGAATTATTGATCTGCACCTGCATACCTAGCTGACTCATGATTTTTTAATGAAATTTTCCTTACTAAATGGTATGCTGCATAGAACAAAGGCAAAACCATAACTGTTATAACACTGATAAAGATTGGCATAATGCTAGGAGGGGAGGATGAACTCCCGAGAGTTGCAGTACATGCTAAGCACAGCTGATGTGGCATACATCTGACTTACTGTCCAGATCAGAAAGCCCCTTCTCAAAGAAGCTAGATGTAAACTTTGCTAATATAAGACATTGCTGAAGGATAAATGTACCCTATAGCTGACCAATTCTTAAATAGAAATAACTGAAACTGTAATACTGAAGTAACTGATCCTTGGAAATCAAATTAGTCAATAAGAAACGAAGACTTCCCCAACATTTGAGTGATTTTAATAAGTGCTGTATTCCATGGATGGAAAGCATCATAAGTTCATCCATTTACTCTCTATCACTGTTCTCCTCTTTCCCAGTATTGAACTTCAACAAAGAATAAAAAATCTTGATATTTAAATATATTTGGTGAATGCTATTTTATTATTATAATTTTCAAAACTTATGTTTAAAATTATAAAACAATTTTGAGATTAAAATGCTATTTAGATTGTAGTCCCAATTCCTCACTTTTGCCTAATTTCTGAGCCCCAGAACAATATAAGTAGTTCCAGTCAGAGTTTCATTTAGAGGATGAATATGCACATTTAATTAATGTTTAGAATCTGACCTTGGGGGAAAAAAAACACTGGCTCAAACTGAAAAATAGTTTTAGTCACACAAGCCTAGATCTGTCCTTGATAAATCGGCTCTTTTAAAAGGCAATCTTTGCCAGGCATGGTAGGCCATACCTTTAATCCCAACAGGGCAGAGGCAGAGGCAGAGGGATCTCTGATTTCAAGGCCAACCTGATCTATATAGTAAGTTCCAGATCAACTGGTGCTACAGGGAGACACTGCCTCAAAAACAAAGACAAAAGGAAAAAAAGGCAATCTTCATAATGAACTTCTGCCATTTGAGATTAAAGTATAACCTTTTCTTTCAATTCGAAATCATGTTGATTGAACAGTGTTGGGATTTTAAATACGTCTAGGCAGTGTGCATTTCTCTCAGCCTGGACTGATTAAGACCTGCCATCTTGGCCTTTATTGAATTGCTGAAATTTTCAGACCATTAGCTTCCACAGCTGGGGCCCCGAAGGGTGCACATCTGGATCCCCAGATACTGGAGCCTTCTTTGTCTTTTTCCTAGCGCATTCTAGAAGCACCAGGATCAAGGCTTAACATTGGCTCATGTTTTTCTTGACTTATCTTTGACTTCTCTCCAGTTTTAGATCTGGCATTTGACACCTCATGATCTATGGTCCCTGCTTTGATCCAGTGTCTGAGTACTGTTCTGTGGCTTACAGTAGATGCTACCTTAACCAGGACTATTCCTGTGCCATGTGTGTGGTGGCCACCACTTCTTGCCCCATCTCCAGGCCTTGACCTCTTACTCTGTGGTCTTCCATCTGCTACTTCTGACAGGACCCCTGTATATTGCCTTTGTGTTTGGGAGATATGTAACTGGAGTTGGGACCTGAATATCACTCTTAACCACCCCAAATTCCATTTAGGGAAAATAGTGAATTTGATTAGTATTTATGCTTGCCTTCTGCCTAGTACTGTGCCGGATCCCACATGGATCAGGTTAGAAAAAATCCTGCACGCTCAAGAAATCCAGGAGAGCACACTGTAAAGTCAATTGTTCCACAAGCAAGACAAGGGGCCCAGGAATCTGCATCAGTCACACAGGGGTACATTTAGTGGCAGCACATCGGAGACTTTCATCTCAGTAATGTGTTACAGTTTAAACACGTTTTTAGGTAAAATCTAAGAACATGTCAGGCTTGCCCTCAGAATATCAGCCAGTATCTTCCAATATCTCAGATGTTTGGCTCCTCATTGTAGACCAGCTTTTATGTCAATGGAGCCGAGGCCCCTCCCCATAGTCTCTGTTAACCAATTCCAGGGGTCATTTTCATGCATTCCAGTTTATACTGAAGAAACTGTGTGTTTCTGTCCAACAAACCCAAACTCAGTCTTACTTATTTAAAACTAAGTTACAAGGGGCTGGCGAAATGGCTCTGTGTTTAGGAGCACATACTGTGCTTGCAGAGGAACTGGTTTTTTTTCCCAGCAGTCACACCAGGTGACTCACAATTGCCTATACCTCCAGCTCCAGGGGATCAAATGCCTCTTGTGGCACGCACTCATGTGTACATGCACACAAACACACAGACACCAAATTTAAAAAATTATCTTTAAAAACAAGTTACATAAAATGTTGCAAGAGTGTAGAAGGCATCATTAAAGATTCAGTGGCCACAGGAAAGGGAGTTTTAACGAGAAGCAGGCAGAGTTTTCCACCCTCCTGGTTCCCTTGCTTCTCATTCTTTTTATTCATTCTTTTGTTTACGTTTTATGTAATTTTTTTCATTGAGTTTTTGTACATTTCATATAATATATCTTTAAAAAACTTAGGCCTCCTCCCGCCTCTGCACCATCCCATAGTGATCCTGCCTTGCTGGATTTAATGAATTCTGTCATATACATTAAGGCCTATCCAGTCAGGCATTTGTACCCAGATGTCCCTTGGGCAAGTTCATTCACTGGAGTCTAATCAACAACTGTCAGTTACTCTAGTTCCAGGGGATTTGATGCCTTCTTCTGTCCTCCGAGGGCATTGCACAACATGGGTGCACTAAAATATATGCAGGCATAACACTCATACACATAAAAATAAAATAAAAAAGAGATCTACTATCCTTCAACCCACAGTAATCAGTTGTCAATGGTTCCTCGGATAAGGTTAGGGCCTGCAGTCCATTTCTCCAGTTCTCTGTTGGATTTTTGTCTGATTGAGTCAGCATGGATCTTGTACATGCTGTCATCATTGTTGTAAGTTCATAGAGCCTGTTCCCAGAGGCCTGAAAGTCTTTGTGCCTTATGTTCATGCACCATCCCTGCCTCTTACAACCTTTCTGTCCCCTCTTCCTCAATGGTCCCTGAGCCATGGGTGGGTGAAGCTTAATATATGAGTCCTATCCAAGGATATGCACTCTGTAGTCTCTTATTCTCTAAAACTTTGCCAATTGTGGCTTTCTGTGTACATCACACTCTTGTATGAAGAAGCTTCACTGGTGAGAGTTGAGGGATGTATTAATGTCCTTTCTACTCCTATCCTGCTATGTTCTATGAGCCTTAGGTATAGAGGTTCCACTGCAGATGTGTCACTTAGGCTGGGCATGTCTCAGACATATTCTTTGTGTGTGACCAGTTGTAGAACTCTGTAATAGCCTCCATCTGTTGCAAAAACTTCTTTGATGAGTGATGTATGCTATACTTGTCCATATTTAGCGTAGAGTAAAAAATTTTATTTGACAGAGAAAGAGTTTTCTCTAGGACCCATGACCTCTCCAGCCAGGTGTATTTGGCTATATTTACAGTGCCACCCATGAGTTTGATCCCATTAAGAGGGCTTTAAGTCCAACTAGATAGCTGTTGATTATCCCCTAGATAACAGTGCCACCACTGCACCAATAGAGATGGTTTTCTGTGCCATTTACTGTGGCTGTTAGGTTTTATAACTGGGTTGAACCATTGATTGATTTTCTCCCTCAGCAGCTTTCAAAGTGTATTAGTTTCCTTTCTGTTGTGATAAAACTCTATAACCAAGGGTTTTACAGAAGGGCTTTATAGAAGGAAGAATTTTTTTGAGCTTATGGTTCCAGAGGGATCAAAGTCTATCATGGCAGGGAGGCATGATGTCAGGAGGTGGCCAGAGCAGGAGCAGAAGGCAGAGGCTCACATCTTAAAGAAGGCACAGGAAGCAGAGAGTGATTGGGGATTCAGCAAGGCTTAACTCTCTAAGCTCGCCCCCATGACATGCTTCCTCCTATGAAGTCACACCTTCTAAGACCTCCCAAAACAGCACCTATCAACAAAATGTAAGAATATTTGGAGCCTGTGGTGGCGGGGGGACTCTCATTCTAACCACCACATTCCACTCCCTGGCCCACACGGGCTCATGACCATATAAAATGCAAAATTGCCTGAGGCTAAGTTGAAAAGCAATTGGGATGTTTTGGCAAGAGGAGGGTCTGGACTAAGAGTAGTCCAGAGTTCTGAGGCAGAAAGAGAAGGAGAGGGTCTGCACCCAAGGCTCAAGTGAGGGCAGAGTGCAGGGAGAGAGTTGAGCTGCTCAGGGTGTAGGGCAATCAAGGTGCAGTGGGTGAGGGACTGACCTAACCTGGGTAGTAGGCAAATCTGAGGCAGGCAGATCAGGAGGGGGGACAAGGACAGGACTGGGATGGGGACAGACGGTGGCAATTCTAATAAACTAAACTGGAGAATTGATCTGGGTTCAGGAAAACAGGACACAGTGGGTTAGTCTGAACTAAGAGGGTAGTCTAGAGATCAGTGGTGGAAAGAGCAGGAGGAGGCCTGGGCCCAAGGCTAGAAGGTAAACAGAGTTTGGAGAGAGCTCCTTCCTCATTCTTTCAAGCCTTTTATTGCAAAACACCCATACTAGTCCCCCATCTTATGCAGCAGAGTCTTTACTTTCTCATCTGACCCTCAGATCCAACTACTATGTAAGCTATGATTGGAGTGGTGTCATAGCAAGTACAGGTTAAACCAATTCCCAAGAAATCCACCCTGCTACCAAACAACTCATCATATCGAGTTGCCTTGATATAGTGCAGCCCATTGTGTAAGTCCTGCTACACCCACTTATGCAAGGTGGGCCTGTAAGATTATCTCTCCTGGTAACATCATACCCTGCTCAGTTTCTGTGAGTGACTCTGATGTTTTCACAGCGACAGAGTATCCTAATGACACATTCTTGTAGCATACCCTTATTGTTAATTAATGAATGTCTTTAGTTGTTATTATGTTACCAGTGCACACTCTGATTTTAACTTCTTTGCATTTGAATGCAGCTTCTTTTCTTGTAACTGTGTGTATATCTATGAGTGTTGTGTGTGTGTGTGTGTGTGCGTGCGTGTGTGTGTGTGTGTACAGAGCATGCAGATGCTAGGTAGATTAAAGTTTTTGTCAAGAACCAAGTCATTTTTCTTGTTTTTTTTTATTCCTCTCTTTGAATTGAATTGAATTTTGAAGACAGCACTACCGTAATGAACAGATGCCGTGCATGTAATGATAAAATGGAAAGAACATGTGGTGGTTAATGTTTGTTGTCAACTTAATGGGGTTTAGAATCACTGTGGTATCAAGTCTCTGGGCACATCTGTTAAGGATTATTTATATTAGCTTAACTGAGTAGAAGGCTCCACCCTGAATGTATACCATTATTTTGGCTGAAGTGAATTAGAAGTAGAAACAAACTCAGCATGGGCATTCCTAGCTTTCTGTTTCCTAATTGTGAATGCAGTTTTACTACCTGCCTCGGGCTCTGACATCACTTCCCCATAAGGGACAATACCCTGTTCTATGAGTCAAAACAAATCCTTATTGAAGTTGCTTTCGTTGGGGTACTTTGTCACAGCAACAAGACAAGTAACTAAGACAGAAAACAACTAGTATTGAGAAGTGGAACCATTGCTGTCCCTATCCCAGGACCTGTTGGAGTCCTTGCTCCCCTCTTGAAACCCGTGAGCCAGTCCTCCATTGTCTGTATTTCTCCAGACTTTCATGTCTTCCAGGCGCCCACCAGCATGGTCCATTAAGCTCTGCTTTCCACACTTTAGCAATTTCTTAGCTCACAGTTGCAAACTCTTCCATGTCCCTCCTCCAAACTACTTCCAAAGACCCAAGAACCACATTATCAGGCTTATCACAGCAACTGAAGTTACTGTAAGAATAGGGGTGAAGGATCACTTATAAGAGCAGAAATGGCACCATGACATCTGCATCACTTCACCATGGGCAACAACTCACAAAAGCTGGAAACCTGGAGCACACTGGCGACTTGCATGCAGCTCAGTAGGTCAGACAGCATCTATTCTAGGGCTCTGAGCCTCCTGTAGGCAGCTGGGCTGGTCTCTGCATGTTCCTTAGTAGTTCTTACTGCTTTTGTATGCTTGGGGATGCAGGAGTCTAGGGAATCTGACCAGTTTCAGGGACTTGAAGTTACTGAATTGTTTACTTCCTGAGTTTCACCTCCCTTAAGAACATCTTGGAGCTGGACAGATGACTCAGTGGTTAAGAGCACTGTCTGCACTTATAGAGGACCCTGATTCAGTTCCTGACTCCCACACGACAGATAACAAGCATTCATAAATCCAATTCCAGGAGATCCAACACCCTTCTCTGGCCTCCACAGGCATTGCACACGAGTGCACTTACATACATGCAGGCAAAACACTCATCATACACATAAAAATAAATAAATGAATAAATAAATAAATAAATAAATAAATTTAAAAGAGCATCTTATATCTTAAGGAGCTTCCCTTCAGGATGGAATGTTTTATCTTGGAGGTAATTGCTTTGCAACAAGTGGAAGGAGGAGAGAGGCTAAAAGAGAGGGAGACAGAGGCCACTGATTTACTTCATCCAGTTATACCCCACATCAGCATGGCTCATTAAGCTACTGAAACCCACCTAACACAATAACCTCTCCTCTGAGCCCAGCCTTTAAGCTATGTTCTTCAATGACGTGTAATATACTAAAAGTTTACCCATGGATAGGATCATTATATAACCATAATACATACACACACATATATAAAATGATTATCCATTATATAATCATGATCATAACCAGAAATAGTATATTGTGGTGGGGAATAAAAAGGCCCGAGTCTCAGTCACCAATGGTTGGTGACAGACATCTCTAGGAAAAACATGCCCTTGGGTAACCACCACTACCACAGCTGGTGGCTTCATCAAGAACATCTGGCTTACTTAGAACTCTGAAGTAGACCCTGAAGGAGGTGACATCTGGAATATCTGTTAGCCACAGTCCTTGCAACTGGCCATAAAGCTGGGTCTCGTATGATCAGTCTCCACATCCTCCTCTCAATCAGTAGGAGTGGTAGAATCCTCTGACTGTGCCACGCAGAGCATTTGTAGTCTAAAACTTCTGGATTACTACCTGTTACTGAATTAGGTAATGAAAAATATGTGATCTCCTTGGCCATTATTTGAATATCTCCTATAATTCTATCTGTATTCACTCATATTGTTCATGTCAATAGTTCTCAACTTCATAGTACAGTCACCTCAAGAACTTTCAAAATTCACCAATGCTCACCTACTGGGACCAATTAAGTCATCCCTTTGCAAGTGAAGGCAGGACTCAGGTATTTACAAAGCATTACAGCCCTTCTGTGAGTCACTATGTAGCCAGTAGACAGTCCACTCAACACAGGGTTATGACTTATGACAAGCAACATTTTCATGTATGGAAAGAACTTCTGGGATAGAGGAAGGATGGTGGACATGGCTTCCCTTTTCTCTGTACCAGCACTGTACTGATGACCCAGGTACAAAAAGTGCTTCTCTTAATCCAAGAACAGTGTCAAACACTTTCTATAAAGTATTTCTAGCAGGTTCATGAAGTTAGGAAGGACTCACCTTTTCTTAGACATCATCTACCATTGATCTCACTGTGGGCACTTTAGGTCGTGTGAACTGCAATCATCTCTTAGATAAAGGACTGCCCTAGATCACTTGAGATAGATTCACCTACAATTCTTACTCATGATGGATGCTGCTTCCCAGGTACAATGCAGAGCACCTGAACCCCAGGCTGGGAGATAGACTTGGGACAGCCAGTTGCGACATGTCTTTGAGTTTACCATGTCTCTGGTAAACTTGGGAACCAGTGCGTAGGGCTTCCAATCGACCTTTGTCACTCCTTCCTCTTCAACTTCCTGCATGTCTTCACCCTCATCAACTTCTCCCTCCTCAGATAACTGTCAGTGGAGTAAATAGGAAGAGGCACATAGAAACCCAGCTATGATCTTCCTGTGTACCTTGGACATTTCATGTTCTCAAATCAGTGATAGACATGTCTATTGTTTTTATTCTTCTGTTATTCCTTAATAGTAGCCAGGAAAGTGAAAAGACCCTTCTAAACATGAACATAATGACTGACTTTGAGGCATACTTGTAAAATTGTGAAATCCTCATAATTCATTCAACAAACCTTGATTTCAGTATTTCCTGAGGAAAAAAAGACATGATGGAAGAGAGTAAGTCTCAGCACCTCATCCCAAGGCAAGTTTGTATCATTCAGGAACATATTTAGATATCAACGCTACAGTTTGAGCCAAGAAACCACCTTAATTGATGAAATGATCACTTTGCATGCACAGATGTCAGAAACTGCACAGAGGTGTGGTGCAGACCCTTGGAGGTGGGGAGATGCTACCAGTGGAAAGCTTAAACGAGGACCTTCTCAGGAGACAACACGGAATGCAATATGCATCTAGAGAAAGGTACCAAGTTATCTAAAGGGTGAGACATTCCAATCAGCTGGAGTTGTGAGTGGGAAATGCAGTTGAAAGGGATGGACCAGTAAGAGGGTATTTCACCAAGTTTTCCCCTGAGAGACCTGTGCATGCTTTCTGGGATCCCAAACAGCACGATTCTAACTAAACCATCACAATGTTTTTCTTAAGTTTTCTTAAGTTGCAGTTTGGGGAATAAGAGTATTTATTTGGGTTTGCCAACAAAGTTAAGAGGGTCACTTACAAAGGCATGAGCTCTCACAGGCTTTTTCTTTCCTATATTTGAGACACCGTGCCATCTTGTCCAGGGTTTCCATGTTCCATTCCAAAATGGCGAATACCCCTCCTTTTTTTCCGGTGTGCTCAGTGTTTCTCAGTGTCTGGCTCTAGACCCTCCCCCATTGAGTCTCTGGGAATTCAGCTTTAGCTGCCTCAGAGGACATTTCTACTACCCGACAGAGTGTCGTAGACTAACAAATGAGTTCAGGGTCTCTGGTGCCTGAGCAGATTTCGTCCAGAGAAGAAATACTGAGCTCTTTTGGATTTGTGGAGCTCCACTTGGCTGGGGTAGATCTACTATGTGTTGAAGTGCATCTTTGGATCAGGATTGACAGGCTTGAGCTAGATCAAGTGTTGAGGATCATCAATGGCCCCTACTATGGAAATAGAAAGATCCAGTCTGAAGAAATTTTGAGAAGACCCTCACCACCAAATAGCTGGGAAGAACTCAGAAAAATGATAACTTTTCTATCCCACTGAATACATAATCCTTTTTATCATTCTTTTGAATTAATTATATATAAAGCACTTAACAGATTTTTCTCAGACACCCCAATCCACACTAATGGGACCAGAAAGAACAAATCTTACTACTTGGGAGGGGAAGAATGCAGCCTGTTCCTTCCTGGTCACTGTCAGAGAAAGTCAGCCAATATTACCAATTGCATAGCTGTTTGTAATTTAGATACAATAAATCTAAAGCAAGTAATTTCCTTTCAGAATCATGTGTTGCCTCCTTAACAGAATGGTTTTCAATGTGGTTGGGGCTACATGTGAGCCTTGACTAGACGAGAATTTACAAAGAGTACCTTGAGGACTAGATTGATTGCACTCATGTTTTAAATATAAATCGACTTCCATTCACAGGAAATGTAGTGGCAAATTTCTTTTAAGCTATTAACTTACATTTTTTAGTATTTATATAGCTATTTTGTTTAGTTTCTCAGCAAGGCAATAGAGACTGCCGTGAAAGAGAAAGATGTTATTTCTCCCTTTTTAGTTTAATGTCATGAGCACTAACAGAGGAAACGAATTGTTAGATACCATGTGGGTGCTGGGAACCAAACTCAGGTCCTCTGCAAGAGAAGGAAGTGCTCTTAATTGCTGAGCCATCTCTCTCCAGCCCTGATAATAGATTCTTATAGATCTTGTGTGACATTGGCATAGATAAATTCACTTACTGGCCCCAAAGCTGTAAGTTGGGTACCAAGGTAAATGAGACGGAGGTTAGCAGCCTTCTCTTGGTCACACAGTTTTCTAAATGTTGGAGCTGAGTCTAATCTCAGATCTTTGGGGTGTATACCATGATCTGTGCATATTGCTTGAGCACCTACTGTGTGCCAGGCATTGTTTTGGAATCCAGCAAGGTCACAGTGTATAAGACAGGCTGCATCTTGCCTCTATATCACTGGGACTTAATATGTATCAAGACTGTGGGATAAGGAATACAGGTTAAATAGAACTTTGAGATAAAAGAATATTGCATTTGTTACCAGAAATACACTGTGGTGACATTTTTTCCAGATATAAAGCTAATATTTGAATCTGACAATTGAGTTAATTAAAATCTCCTTTTAAGGCATGTATCAGTGAGGAACACTGGTTTTTTTTTCCCTTTGAATTCCCCTTTGCTGTATAAATTTATTACTGAGCTCCCAGTGCCAAGACCAATTTAATTCATTGGCTCAATTGCAAGTTAGCAAGAAAAAACTTTCTTAATGCATTAGCTGTCTGCTGCTTTGGGATAATGACTAGCTGAATTGATGAACTTTCTATAATGTTCTGTTGCTATGGTGACAAGCTGCCCAGGGAGTGAAAGAATGTATTTCATCATGACTACACTGATAATGCTTGGATGGTGGTGGATGCAAATAAAAAGGTTTCTTATCTTTCGCAGTAACTGAGTTGATGAGACAATCATTACAGATGCCTTCAGCTACATTAGTGGGGCATCAAATGTAGCCTCCAATAACACCAATCCAGATCCAGTGCAAGCTGAAATAAAGCAGTTTAGCTTCAGTGTTCACAATGAATTTCCATGTGTTTTCAAAGATAACCATTGTCAGTGGAGCAAGTTATTTCATATACACATGTGATTTCTGCTCAGTCAGTGCACCCAAGCATAAATGTTCCCTTTAGTTATAAGGAAAGTCAGAGAAGACAAAGTCAATGACTTACATGTTCTGAATTTAAAAAAAAAACCATCATGCATGCGTGTGTGCATGTGTGTGTGCATGTGTATGTGTGTGTGTGTGTGTGTGTGTGTGTGTGTGTTTGTGCAACTTAGAGGAAATTTTGTTTTGTCTTCTAGAAGGGCTTTTTGTTTTTGAAACAGGGTCTCACTCTGCAGCTTTAGCTGGCCTTGAACTCACAGAGCTCTGCCTACCTCTGCCTCCCTAGTGCTAGGATTAAAGACATGGACCATTGTGCCCAGCTTGGAAGGGCTTTTTAACTTCTACAGTTGATGAGGAATCATTAGCCTGATATTTTTCTCAAGATTTTAAGCTTCATCCGGGTTTGAGTCCCAATGCATATACTGCGTGGCAGTCTTCTCCATGGGTTCTGCTAAGAGCTCATTATTTTACTCTTTTTTTTTTTAAAGGCAGGAACAAGGAACGCTGGTTGCACAGAAGCATGGACAAAATTGCCATTTTTACATTATTTTAAATTAATATGTTTAATGTCTATTGGAACAAACTGCATTTATATTTTTCTTCTTATGTCTTAATTTCTAACAATTATTTTTAAAGTGTCTTGAAACTGTGGAGGTTAAAAATTATAGAAGTCTGAGAAAAAATGCTACAGTTAAGCACAGACCTTCTCTGATGATGGAAAGTTCTTTCTCAAATGCCTGTTTATTTACCCCAGGTCACCCAAAAGAACACCAGAGGTGTTAGGGCACTGGGGGCATGAGCATGAACAGTGTCCACAGAATCTTCTCTACTAATTAATTCATAATATATGCCCCAAATGAATCCATTTTGCAAAATGTCACATGGCTTATATGGTTCTTCTTACCATTGAAAAGCTAGACTTATGGGCTGGAGAGATGGCTCAGCGGTTAAGAGCACTGAGGAGGCAATACACTCATACACAAAAATAATAAATAAAATACTTTAAAAGTCAGACTTCTATATCTATGGAGCCTAAAATGTCAAATATGTTTGAAAAAGTTATAATGTTTTTATGATATTATTTTAGCATTGTGATCACAGAAAACATAAAATCTAGACTAACAGATTTTGTTTTGTTTTGTTTTAAAAGTATTTTAATGTAAATAGGACTTTATATTACACAAAAGCTTTGTTAAAGCATATATATAGCAATAAATAAAATTTAATTGCTACCATATTAGTTATATTTCTGAGTCTGTTACTTCACTTGATATAAGTTTCTAGTTCCATTCATTTACCTGCAAATTTCATGATTTTGTCTTTCTTTACCTCTGAGTAGAACTCCACTGTGTAAAGGTACAAAATTTTCATTATCTATTTTTCAGTTAAGGAACATTTAGGTTGTTTCCACTTCTTAGCTATTGTGAAAAAAGCAGGAACAAACACGAATATACAAATATCTCTATAGTATGATGAGTCCTTTGAGTATATGCCAAGAAGTTGTAAAAAACTCGAAGCATTCCAATTAAAATAAGGAACCAGACAAGGATGTCCACTATCTCCACTCCCTTCTCTCTCTTTAT
>NW_008339846.1:3944025-3950690 GCF_000622305.1 Nannospalax galili | reverse complement strand
CTCTCTCTCTCTCTCTCTCTCTCTCTCTCTCTCTCTCTCTCTCCTTTTTTGCATTCAAAAGCAAATTCTTTAGTACCTCCTGATAGCACTGGCTTTACACCAGAACTTCCCATGGGTTAGTTTATTTCATGCCCACAATAACACCATGGGAGAAATGCAGGGACCAGCTCTCTGCTCAGGTAAGGACAGGGAAGCCTGGAGAGGCGAATTAAGATACCTGCACAAGTAAAAGTGCTCACATTCATCACTGAGCTGCCTGACTGAAGGATGCCAAACTTTGTCATTCTCCTGTACTAGGACACAGAAGTCCTTAGATAACCATAGGTTCCTAAAAACAGAAGGACTTCTTTGCTCTCTCACCCTCAGAATTCTGAGCCTTAAGACATCCACACCCATGCTGTCATCTTGATGTTACTGAGAGCTTCATCCATAGTAAACTCAGATGTAGCACAAATTTGTCACTATGGCCCTTCTTCTGTAGTCCTGGGTAATGATGGCCAGTGACCTGGTATCACAATAGGAACCCAGCTCCATGGGTGCATCCCTGAGTACATAATTGACACAGGGCCATCCAAGGCCTCCAACTGCATCCAGTCTCTCTTCTAGGTACTTGGTTCTTTCTCCATTGCTGGAGTTTGGCTGCTGTCCTAGTAAACAGCGGGGACAGAAAGCAGGAACCACCCTTCAGCCAACCCTCTTCACCCCTGTGCCTGTGTGCTTGGCTCTGAACGGGTATCTCTCTAGTAGGCCCCTGTGCCTCTCGGCCCTGCCAGAATGGAGGCACATGTGCTCCCGGAGTGGACAGATACCATTGCCTCTGCCCACTGGCATTCGGAAGGGAGGTCACCTGTGGTACACATGCATGCAACTCCCAAGACACATGACTGGGGAGTGTGTAGAGCTTGGCTTGCCCTTTTTGCCTCTTTCTATTACTGCTGGCTAGAAACCAACTCTTAGGTTTTAAAGCCACCTAGTTTTCTCACAGCCCACTGATCTAATAACTTATATTGTAGCCTCTAGTGCTATAATAAATAATAAATAATCCACATGGTGGAGCTCTGGCAGGGTCCTGGTTCCTGGCTTATCACCTGTTGAATAGCCACTGCCTAATGTTGGAGTATCTCTGTGGCCATGTTTCTCCTCTGTTCCTTAAGGAGTCCTTTTGGTTTTAAAGCTATGCAATCCATATTATACTATAATAATAATATAAGCCTCAGCTATAGGGTGGTGAGGAGTTTTAAATAAGATTACTTAAAATGCTTAGCACAGTACCCAACACATAGTGAGGGCTTGTTATGTCATCATTTTTACAACTGTGCTGTTGACTTCATTGGATATCCATATGGAAAAAGTAAATCTTATGTCTCAAACCCAACTCAAAATCAATCCAGGTTTATAACTACATGTAGAAGGCAAGACATGGAGGCTTCTAGAAAAAAACATAGGCAAAGATAGCTCAAGAATCAAAAGCACTAAGCATAACAGGAAATAAAAGTTACAGAATAGATGCATTTTGTTTTATAAAATGTGGTTGAATGAAGACTGTTAGCCAGAGGCAGGAAGGAGTGCTCTACTTGTCTCTAACTCTGTTGTGAGCACTGGTCACTTATTCCCCAGGGGCCTCAGTTTCTCAGCCCCATCTTCCACCTGGGAGATTTCTTGTGCTTGGCATCTTGTGGAGCCATCTCAAGAGAGGCTTCATACTGTGGTGGTCCTGGATGTCCGTGTCATTGTGATTCCAGCAGCACCAAAGTTGAGCCTGGAATGCAGACTCAATGTCCTCTTCCTGCTGGACAGCTCTGTGGGCATAGCTCTAGAGGGTTTCCTGTGGGCCAAGGCCTTTGTGAAACGCTTTGTGCAGGGTGTGCTGAGTGAGGCCTCAGGCCATGTGGGGGTGGCCAGTTACAGCAGAGAGTTGGTGGTGGCTATGCCTGTCGGGGAGAACCAAGTTGTACCAGACCAGGTCAGGAGCCTCGACAACACTCCTTTTGGTGGTGGCCTGACCCTGATAAGCAGTGCTTTGAGACAGATGGCAAAGCATGGCTTTGGGAGAACCACCAGGACAGGACCGGCCTCGCAGAGTGGTGGTCCTGATCACTAAGTCATACTCCCAGGATGAGGTGGTGGGGCCGGCAGGTCACACAAGGGCCCGGGAGCTGTTCCTTCTGGGTGTGGGCAGTGAGTCTGTGCAGGCAGAACTGGAGGAGATCACAGGCAGACCAAAGCATGTGATGGTCTACACTGACCCTCGGGACCTGTTCAACCAAATCTTGGAGATTTGGAGGAGGCTGTGTAGTTGGCCATGGCCAGGTAAGTTTGTGTAGCCTAGCCTAATGCTGGCCCCATCAGCTGGTCCGTCTTTCTTCTGGGTACCACTAATTATCATTCTCTCTGTTGCCTAAGTTAGAAGCTGGAACCACAGTGACATGAACAGCAGCTTCTCAGTTTACTTGTCAAGAAAATGGGACTGAGAATAGTACTCTCTGGGGGCTTTTTGTGAGGACTAGGTAAGACAAACCATATGTACATTTAGCATGTACTGAGCACTCTGCCAATTTTAGGTGTTGCTGTTAACTATGCTTCATCATTACTATTAGTGTTAAGGAGATCCGATTCTACCTAGACTACTGCAGAGCAGCAGATTTCCAGGCTCTTTGGTGGCAATGTATAAAAAGAAATGTATTCCTAGAACACTTACATGTACACACATACGTACACCTACACACTCAAACAAACTGAAACAAACATTTTATAAAATGAAACTTATCCTGTAAATCTGGCATGTATTCTAACATTTTTTTATGTTTAAGTATTTTTTAAAAAAAGAATTTACTGAGAATTTCATATAAGGTGCATATGCATATTCATGTATGCATATAAGGCGTTTTGATCAAATCCATGCCCACTCCCTCCCCTCCTACTCCTCCTATATCTCCCCATCACTTTTTTCTGATAACTTCATGCACTCTTTTGTCTTCTTTGATTTATGTTTTTATGGTGCTTTTGGCTATCCTAACATTCCCCCTCATGAAGCGGTAACCTTAAAATCTTTTAAGGATTAGAAAAAAACTCCCAAATATTTTCAACATTTTTGGCCTTTGGAATGGAGTAGGTTGCTAAGAGGCCCAAGGACATTGTGAGTTTTAGCCAAGAAACTGGCTACTTTTCTTTGGGGTCTTTTTACCCTAACTGCCTAGCCAATTCCTACCTCCTATTCTTATCACGCCATCCTCTGAAGAGGTTACACAAATTGCCGATAGGGAATCAGGGCTGCAGACCACTCTGGCTTCTTCCATGCTGAACAGGCATGCAAGGTGAGGCAATTGGAGTACCCCTTCAGTGGGTCTATCTAAAAGACTCCCAAATGAATAGCTCTTATCTCTAAGGGGAAAAGAAAGTCTTTGAATCATGAATAGGAGATGTGAAGGAGAAGTAAAGGCAAGAGTAATTAGCATTACAAGTTCCAGACAGCGAACTAGAAAAAAGTCAGAACAGGGCAATTTTCAAATGTTCATGTGAGAGTCCACTGGAATTTCTTGACAAGGGCTTCCAAAAGCATCCCTCTATTGGGTTCCTCCTCATTTTTCTTTTGTCTTTCAAGGCTGGACTCTAGAGTGATGGATTCAGGATTTGCTTTCAGGTATTTTGATAGCTATTGGAGTGGTTAGAATCAGTGTCAGTTCCCTCTCAAAGGCTTCTAGATACAGGAAGAAAACAAATTTATCCATTATTTTAGAACAATAGTTGGTTGTCTTCCTTAGCTACAGGAGGGTACTACAGTATTGGAGACCAAGATTTGAAGTCTTACATCTGAGCAGCACTTTCTGGTTAGGAACAAAATCATCAATGAGAAATAATTGCCTAAATAATTTTTTATATATACTAATGTCTGGGAAGTGTAATCCCTTGAATTCTTAAAGAAATATGCTGATGACTTTTTTCACTGGTTATACTTTCCTTTTGGGGGTTTATCACCATACAGTTGGCCCAAATAAATCAATTAACTTTTACACTTAAGGTCATTTGAGGATCTGTTCCTCAGGTGTACATGGGCTTCTGAGGGGCTCCAGGTTCCTTTCTTTTACTCAGCTCCATCTATGTGAAAAGTCAAAGGTCCTGCTCGACCATGTCTGGCTTCACTTCGAAGCTTGAATGAGATGATTCCTCTGAGTTGACCCCACTCTTTGTAGACTGGACACTGGTTCAAGTCCATCTCCTGGGGTCTCTCCACGGACTTCCTGAACAAGAGGACAGGTGACTCACCACAGTTACAGGACATTTTGAAAGATGTTCCATAGTCCCGTGGAACTTAGTCGACCTTGGAGGGCAAGGGGCAAAAACTGTCCTTAAGCCCCTCTGACCATATTAGTATAGGCCTCAAACTATGGCTATTAAACATCCAATAAGGTTAGTTCCACCAGTCTGGTACTTTTAATTATTATGTGCTATGTAGGTTTGGGTAAAAAACCAAATATTCTCAGAAAAGCTTTGGCTAGATATGTATTTCGTTTCTTAAACTGACTAAACTATGACCATATATACTTTAAGATTATGTGTATATTATTATTTTGTCTCATCCTTTGTATATCACAACAAACCTAAACTGACCTTCATCACTTGCTTAGGTTTTCTCATTTTTTTCTATTTTTCAGAATATCTCCATTCCCATATGCTTTTAACATCTTTTACATTCTCATTTTCTTTTCTTATGAGACATAATAACATCAACAAGTAAATTTTCCATCTGTTATGAGACTTCTTTCCTGTGGATGCTAAGCAATGCTTATTCCCTTTTAAGGTTGTAGTGTCAAGCCAATGTTTGATTAAAGTTTTGCTGAGAAACCAATGAATTTATTGAGGTTACTTACTGAGATAACTGAGGGGTTGCTGAGGAGTATGTATAACCTGAGGGTATACACACTGGAAAGACTTTACCCAGCATGGGTCATGTCTCCTCTTCCTAGCCTTCCCCAGATTGTATACTTTAGCCCTCCCCAAATCCAGGGGGCCATGTGTCATTAGGGTCAAATTATATACAATTGGCTGGGAAGAGCAGCTGGATAATCCGGCGAGGGTCCGAAGACCCTGCTTGGCCCTCCTTTAATGGATAAGCACAATCATCAACAAGCCCAATTGTGACAAAGTTTAGTGATCAGGTTCAGCTGAATTATTGATGATGGTAATTACTTCATGCAGAAGGGACTGTTGTATAGCATCACCTTATTAAAAGGACCTGGAATTTAAAAGGATTTGGACTAGGATTCACATATGAGGGAGAACATACGTCATTTGTTTTTCTGAGTCTGTCTTACTTCACTTAGTATAACAGATTCTAGATCCATCCATTTACCTGCAAATTTCATTATTTCATCTTTCTTTACTGATGAATAGTATTCCATTGTGTAAATATACCACATTTTTGCTAACCACTTGTCAGTTGAGGGACACTTAGGTTGCTTCCATTTCTTAGCTATTGTGCAAAGAACAGCAACAAACATGGTTGTACAAGTGTCTCTACAATAGGATGAGCCCTTTGGGTACATGCCAAGGAGTGGTATAACTGGGTCATATGATAGGTTCATTTTTAGTTTTTTAAGAGTTCTGCACACTATTTTCCATAGAGGTTGCACGAGTTTGCAGTCCCACCAGCAGTGAATGAGTGTCCCCCTTTTTCCACATCCTCTCCAGCATTTGATATCATTTGTTCTCTCGATCCTAGCTAGTCTGATTGGGGTAACGTAAACCTTAGGGTGATTTTATTTTACATTTCCCTAATTACTAATGATGATCAACACTTTTTGAGATGTTTCTAAGTTATCTTTATTTCTTCCTTTGAGAACTCTCTGTTTAGATCCTTAGCCCATCTTTTAATTGGGTCATTTGGTTTCTTTTTGTTTTTTTGACTTCTTTATATATTCTGGATGTTAAAACCCTGTCAGATATGTCACTGTTGTAGATTTTTTCCCCATTATGTGGGTTTTCTCTTCACTTTTTTTGATTGTTTCTTTTCCTGTACAGAAGCTTTTTAGTTCAATGAGTTCCCACTTGTTGATTGCTGACCTTAATTCCTGAGCAACTGCTGTCTGACTTAGAAAATCCTTTCCTACACCTATATCTTCTAAGTTACTGCCAATATTTTCTTCTAATAGTTTTGGGGTTTCCAGTTTCACATTGAGGTCTTTGATCTATTCGGAGTTGACTTTTGTGCAAGGTGAAAGATAAGGATCTAGTTTCATTCTTCCACAGGTGGAGATCCAGTTTTGTCAGCACCATTTGTTGAAGATTCCGTCTTTCCTCCATTGTGTGTTCTTGGCACCCTTGTCAAATATCATGTTGCTGAAATTGCGTGTACTTAGGTTTGGATCTTCAATGATGTTCCATTGATCTATGGGTCTATTTTTTGTGCCAGTACCATGCTGTTTTTAAGACTATACCTCTGTAGTATACTTTGAGATCTGGTATAGCAATCCCTCCAGCATTGCTCTTTGTGCTCAGGGTTGCTTTGGCTATCTGGGGTCTTTTGTGCTTCCATATGAATTTAAGGATTTTTTTTCTAATTCTGTTAAGTATGTCATAGGGATTTTGATAGGGATTGCATTGAATCTATATATTGCTTTTGGTAGGATGGTCATTTTCACAATATTAATTCTTCCAACCCATGACCT
>NW_008339846.1:3940310-3943910 GCF_000622305.1 Nannospalax galili | reverse complement strand
TTTTTTGCATCAGTTGTGAGTGGGAGCATTTCCCTGTACTCCTCCAATTGCTTGTTATTGGTATATAGAAAGACTACTGATTTTTGTAGATTGATTTTATAACCTGCCACAATACTGAAAGCGTTGATCAGTTCTAGGATTGTCTGATGGTACTTTTGAGATCTCTTAGGTATAGTATCATACCATCTGCAAAAAGTGGTTGTTTGACCTCTTCTTTTCCAATTAGTACTCCTTTAATTTCCTTCTCCTGTCATATTGCTCTAGCAAGAGTTTCAAAAGGAGAGGAGTTAGTAGACATCCTTGTCTAGTTCCTGATTTTAATGGGAATGCTTCCAGTTTTTTTCCCATTTAGAATGATGTTGGGTGTGGGTTTGCTGTATGTAGCTTTAATTATGTTGAAGTATGTTTCCTCCAGTCCAATTTCCTGTAGGATTCTAAACATAAATGCATGCTGAATTTTGTCAAAAAACTTTTCTGCATCTATTGAGATGACAATGTGGTTTTTGTCTGAGTCCATTTATATGATTAATAATGTTTATTGACTTGTGTACATTGAACCATCCCTGCATCTCTGGGATAAAGTCTAGTTGATTGATCTTTTTGATGTGTGTCTTTATGCAGTTTGCAAACATTTTGTTGATTCATTCATTAAGGATATGGGTCTACATTTTTTTTTGATGTGTCTTTACCTGGTTTGGGTATTAGAGTGATGCTGGCTTCATAGAAGGAATTCGGGAGTTCTCCCTCTGTTTCTATCTTTTTGAATAATTTAAGTAGTGTTAGTTGGAAGTCTTCTTTAAATGCCTGGTAGAATTCTGCTGTAAATCTTCTGGGCCTGGGCTTTTTATAGTTGGGAAGCTTTGTATTACTGCTTCAATTTCCTCACATGATATGGGACTGTTTAAACTGTTGATCCCTTCTTGGTTTACCTTTGGTGGTTTCCATTATTTTAGATACCCATCCATTTATTTTAGATTTTCAAATTTGGTAATGTATAGGTTTTTTAAAATATTCCCTTATAATGGTCTGAATCTTTTGGGGGTCAGTTGTGATGTTTCCCCTTTCATCGCTGATTTTGTTGATCTGGATTTGCTCTTTCTTTCTTTTTGTTGACTGGGTGTCTGTCTATCTTGTTTAGCCTTTCAAAAAACCAGCTCTTAGAGTCATTGATTCTTTGTATTATTTTCTTTGTCTGTATTTCATCAATTTCTGCTCTGATTTCTGTTATTTCTTCTCTTCTGCTGAGTTAAGGTTTCATTTGTTCTTGACTCTCCAGGGTCTTGAGTTGCAGTGTTAGGTAATTTATTTGGGCTCTTTCTAATTTTTTTTTCTTCTCCCCTCCCAGTCCAAGAATCCCATTTTCCCCACCTCCTTGTAACATCTGTTCCCTACTGTACCCCTCTTTCAGGTTCTTTCTTTTCCTTTACTTCCATGCTTCTTTTCCATTTTTCTGACTCCTGGTGTGACAACAGAATATACACTCACATATAAGGACTGGTGCTGGAGTCCACAAATGAGAGAGAACATGTGCCACTTGATTTTCTGTATTTGTGTTACTTTTCTTAGTATAACAGTCTCTAGTTCCATCCATTCAACTGCAACCTTCATAATTTCATCTTTTTTTTATTGATGAGTAGAACTCCATTGTGTAAATGTACCATATTTTCATTATCCATCATCAGTTGAGGGACATTTAGGTTGTTTCCATTTCTTAGCTATTGCAAAGTGAGCAGCAACAAACATGTGTATACAGGTATCTCTACAGTAGGATGGATCCTTTGGGTAAATGCCGAGGAGTGGTATAACTGGATCATATGGTAGATTCACTTTTAGCTTTTTGAGAGTTCTCCACACTGCTTTCCATAGTGGTTGCACAAATTTTCATTCCCACCAACAGTGAATGAGTGTTCCCCTTTCTCCATCCTTGCTGACATTTGGTATCTTTTGTTCTTTTGATTGTAGCCAATCTGACTGGGGTAAGATGGAATCTTTTTTAAAAATTATTTATTTAATAACCATATAATTAGAAGAAGCATTTCATGACAACACCATTGACATATTCAATAACAATTTCCAGAGTTAAGATCATCTGTTTCAAGATTGTCTATGAATTTTTAGGTTAACAGTTGAATTAATACAGTTATAAAATATTGTACTCAATATAAACCCTTTAAGACATAAATTAAATGAGACTTTAACCTTTAAAAAAGATATCTATTTCATTATTAAAATACACAGTTTCATACAAAAAAATCAATTTAATGCAATTCACACTAAGATGTTTGCACATGCATTTCTAATCTCTATATATCTGATTATTACTAGTCACAGTCGGTTACTTTCTGAGGTCCTTGGCATCTGAGCATGGATATAAAGTCATCAGGCAGATTTCAATGGTAATGTTTTTCAAATCTACTAATTATTAAGGAGAAAATTTTTATGCTGTGAAGAATTATTATTTTTTTTAAATTTTTTTAAAAAATTAATTAATTTATTTTTTGCATCCATTTACCAAATACCACCCTCCCATAGCCTCCCTCACCCCACTAGAGCCCTTATACTATGATATCCCTGCTACTGTCTGCTGTGATGTCAGCACCTCCAGCCACTCCCCACTACTTGCCCTTCTGGTGAATCTAGTCAACCTATCTAGATGTCTTCGTTTTAGGAGGGTCAGCTGTTCCTTATCTAGAGGTAATCAGTTGTCAATATTCCTTTGGATAAGATTGGGGTCTGCTGTTCATTTTCCCAGTTCTATGCTGGGTTACTATCTGGGAATCCCTTTGGCCACCCCGGCCAACAACTCAAAAGAAGGTTTCACATATCTGGCATTGTTGCTTGTTATATAGCCTTTGGCTATACATATGGACTTTTATGAAATTATATTGGCCACTTTAATCTTTGGTTATACTTTCCTTTGGTGTGTTTAAGGCCATACAGTTGGATGAGATAAACTGATTTATTTTTACTCTTAAGGTCATTTAAGGATCTGTTCCTCAGGGGTCACATGGGCTTGGGAGGAGCCCCTGGCTCCTTTCTTTTACCAGTTCTGCCTATATGAAAATAAGTCAAAGGTCCTGCTCGACCATGGTTGTTTTCCCTTAGAAGCACGGAGGAAATGATTCCTCTGTGTTGACCCTCCTCTTTATAGACTAGACACTGGTTCAAGTCCATCTGGTGGGGTTTCCTCAGCCTCCTTGATCAAGAGGACAGATAACCCACCACCATTATAGGAGATTTTGAGAGATGCTCATAGTCCCCAGGAACTAGTCAACCTAAGAGGGCTAGGAGAAAAAAATGTCCTTTATAGCCCTCTGACAAAATTATTATAGGCCTCAAAGTATGTCTGTTAAAAACCCAAGAAGGACAGTTCCACCAGTCTGGTATTTTTAATTACTGTGTGTCATGTAGATAAATCATGGGCAAAGACCAGTTGTTCTCAGATAACCTTTACCTAGACATATATTTCTTGATCTGCTATGAATAATCTGTCAGTAGGTAGTAGGAGTAATATGGTTCTCTCTGGTTTTCAAAACTAACTAGGCATTGTTTATCTCTCACATTGTCTCACCCCTCCATCATGGTTTTCCCACTTAAGGT
>NW_008339846.1:3929392-3939801 GCF_000622305.1 Nannospalax galili | reverse complement strand
TAGTTTTTTAAGAGTTCTCCACACTGCTTTCCATAGGGGTTGAAAAGTTTGCAGGCCCACCAGCAGTAGATGAGTGTTTCCTTTTCCCCACATCCTCTCCAACATTTGGTATCATTTGTTTTCTTGATCTTAGCCAGTCTTACTGGGGTAAGGTGAAATCTTAAAGTGGTTTTAATTTGCATTTCCCAAATTATTCGTGATGTTGAACATCTCTTGTTTCATAGCCATCTTTAATTCTTCTTTTGAGAAATCTATGTTCAGCTCCTTAGCCCATCTTTTAATTTTGTTGCTTCTTGTCTTGTTTCTCTATTTTTTGAGCTCGTTATATATTCCAGTTATTAAACCTTGATGTGTCACTGGTGAAGATTTTCTCCCATTCTGTGGGTTTTCTGTTTGCTTCCTTGGTTGTCTCCTTTGATGTACAGAAGCTTTTTAGTTTAATGAGGTCCCATTTGTTAATTCTTGTCCTTGTTTCCTGAGCAACTGATGTCTGGTTTAGAAAATCCTTTCCTATGCCTATATCTTGTAGGTTTTTCCCAATGTTTTCTTCTAATAGTTTCAGAGTTTCAGGCTTTGCATTGAGGTCTTTGAGCCATTTGGAATTGACTTTTGTGCAGGGTGAGAGAAAGGGGTTTAGTTTCATTCTTCTACAAGTGGAGATCCAGTTTTGCCAGCACCGTTTGCTGAACATGTTGTCTTTCCTCCAGTTAATGTTCTTGGTCCCTTGGTCAAATATCAGGTGACTGAAATTGCATTTACTCATATTTGGGTCTTCAATTTTGTTCCATTGATCTACGGGTCTATTTTTGTGTCAGTACCACGTTGTTTTTATGACTATATATCTGTAATACATCTTAGAATTTTGTATAGTAATGCCCCCGGCATTGCTCTTAGTACTCAGGGTTGTTTTGGATATCCGAGGTCTTTTGTGCTTCCATATGAATCTTAGGATAGTTTTTTCCAAATCTGTGAAAAATGTCATGGGGATTTTGATTGGCATTGCATTGAATCTACATATGACTTTTGGTAGGATGGTCATTTTCACAATATTAATTCTTCCAATCCATGAGCATGGGAGGTCTTTCCATCTTCTGATGTCTTCCTCAATTTCTTTCTTTAAAGATTTAAAATTTTCATTGTAGAGCTCTTTAATGTCTTTGGTCAGGTTTATTCTGAGATTTTTTTTTTGCAGCTATTGTGAATGGGAGTGTTTCCATGTGCTCTTTCTCTGATTGCTGCTTATTGGTATATAAAAACACTACATATACTTTTGTAGGTTAATTTTGTAATCTGCCACTTTACTGAATGTGTAATAATTTCTAGGAGTTTTGGGGTGGAATTTTTGGCATCCCTTAGACATAATATCATATCATCTGCAAAAACGGAAAATTTGAGCTCTTTTTTTCCAATTATTACTCCTTTAATTTCCTTCTCTTGTCTTATTGCTCTTGTAAGAGTTTCAAGCACTATGTTAAAGAGCAGTGTGGATAGTGGACAGCCTTGTCTGCTTCCTGATTTCAATGGGAATGCTTCCAGTTTTTCTCCATTTACAATGATGTTGGTTGTGGGTTTGTTAAATATGGCTTTAATTATGTTGAAGTATGTTCCTTCCAGTCCAATTCCCTCTAGGACTTTGAACATAAACGCATGCTGAATTTTGTCAAAGGCCTTCTCTGCATCTATTGAGACGACCATGTGGTTCTTGTCTTTGAGCCCATTTATATTATTTATGACATTTACTGACTTATGTATATTGAACCATCCCTGAATCTCTGGGATAAAGCCGACTTGATCATGGTGGATGTTCTTTTTGATGTGTGTCTGTATGCGGTTTGCAAGTATCTTGTTGAGAATTTTTGCATCTATATTCATTAAGGATATGGGCCTATAGTTTTCTTTTTTGGTTGTATGTTTACCTGGCTTTGGTATTAGAGTGATACTGGCTTCATAGAAGGAATTTGGAAGTTCTCCCTCCATTTCTATTTTTTTGAATAAATTAAGTAATACTGGATGCAGATCTTATTTGAATGTCCGATTGAATTCTGCTGTTTGTGTAGTGACTAAGGCTTTGTCCAGTGTTGATACTGAGCTTTATTGCATTGTGGTCTGATAGAATGCATGGGCTTATTTCAATTTTTTTGTATTTGTTGAGGCTAGTTTTGTGGCCCAGTATGTGATCAATTTTTGAAAAAGTGCCATGAGGTGCTGAGTAGAAAGTGCATTATTTGGTGCTTGAGTGGAATATTTGAAAGATGTCTGTTAGGTCCATTTGATGTATGGTATCATTTAATTCAGACATCTCTCTGTTTATTCTTTGTCCAGGTGACCTGTCTAATGGAGACAGTGGGGTATTGAAGTCCCCTACTGTTACTGAGTTGGGGTTAATCTCTGTCTTAAAGTCCTGTAGTTTTTTTTTTTTATGAATTTGGGTTTGCCATAGTTTGGTGCATTTATGTTAAGGATTTTAATATCTTTTTGGTTAACTGTTACTTTAATCAGAATGAAGTGACCCTCCTTATCTCTTCTGATTACTTTTACTTTGAAGTCTATTTTGTCAGATATTAGAGTTGCAATCCCTGCTTGTTCCTTAGTGCCATTTGCTTGGAATATTCTTTTCCATTCTTTTACCTTAAGGTAGTGCCTGTCCTTGAAGGTGAGATGGGTTTCCTTCAGACAGAAAAGATATGGGTTTTATTTCTTAATCCATTTGCTTAGCCTGTGTCTTTTGACTGGAGAGTTCGGTCCATTGATATTTAAGGTTATTATTGAAAGATGTGCGTTGGTTGCTGTCATTTTGATTTCTGCTTTTGTTCTCTAATTTTGTGTTTCCTAGGTTATACCTTTATTTATTTTCTTTTGTTTCCCCTGGGGTATAGTTGCTTCTCTCTCTGCTGCCTGTATTGATTCAAGTATTATTTGAAGGGCTGGTTTTGTGGACATGTATTCTTTCAAGCTTTTCATGTCATGGAAGATTTTTCTTTCCCCCTCAATTATGATAGATATTTTTGCTGGGTAAATTATTCTGGGCTGACATCTATTGTTTGTGGAACTGGAAATAACTTGGTCCAGTCTCCTCCGGCTTTTGTAATTTGCACTGATAAATCAGCTGTAATTCTGATGAGCTTTCCTTTGTATGTTGCTTGTTTTTCTTTTGCCGCTTTCAGTATTCTCTCTTTATTCTGTACACTTAGTGTTTTTACTATGATATGTTGTGGGAGTTTCTTTCTTGATCCTGTCTATTTGGTGTGCTGTGTGCTTCCTATATTTATATGGGGATGTCTTTCCTTAATTTTGAGAAATCCTCTTCTACAATCCTGTTTAATATCTGGTCAATCCCATTAACCTGAAATTCTTCTCCTTCCTCTATTCCTATGATCTGTAGATTTGGTCTTTTTATGTTGTCCCACATCACTTGCATATTCCATTCCTGTGTTATTGTTTTTAATTTTCATACTGTTTGCTTGAGTGATCCAATTCTTCAACTTTATCCTTCAGTGTTGATATTCTGTTTTCCATTTCATTCATTCTAGCGGTGAGGCTTTCCCCTGTTGTTTCAAGTTGGCTTATTGAGTTTTGCACTTCTTTCTTCATTTCTGCCTGAGTTTTCATCAATATTTATATCTCTTTTGTGAATTCATTCAGTTTATACCTATCTTCTTTTAGTTCTTTGATTTGTTTGTTCGTGTGTTCTTTAAATCTGTTGAATTCCTTGATCATGTTTATGATTGTTCCTTTAAATTCAGTGCCCTGGGTTATCTCTTCTTGGTTCTCCTTGTGGAACTCTTCCACAGGATTTTTGGACTTTGATGGGGATATAGTGTTTTGGCTTTCCATTTTATTATTCTTTCTTTGTGATTTTGGCATGTGAATTCCTTTTGTTGTTTATAATTCTGATAAGAGAATTAAGTTGAAGTATGCTTCTGTTTGTATTATCCAGGTGCCTAGATCTTTTCTTTATTGTCTATGTAAAGCTGGTTGGTACAGGGTTCAGGTTTTCTCAGGTTTAATTTGGAGGGAACTGATGGCTTCAGATCAGCTATTCAGGAGTACCCACAGAAACCCAATTCAGGTTCCAGTCAGGTACACTCAGGTTTCCTTCATCATGTGTAGGCAAGATCTGGGCTCTCTCAGGCAATCCACCCTCTCAGGTTGTCTGCTAGGATCTCAGCCTTAGCCTACCAAAGCCAGATCTACCCTGGGGCCTTGGGAGGGGCCTCATGAAATCCCAGTTAGGGGAAGGGGTATAGTGCAATTCCTGGAAGCTCACCACCACGTAGAGGCATGCTCCAGGGGCTCTCAGGCAGTCCCCTGCATTATCAGCCCCTCTGTCAGAAAGTGGCCAAAGGAAGGCCAGAACTTGGCATTCTCTGGCAGTCTCCTAAGATCAGAGCCGATACACTGATCTCTCCACTCCTTTTCAATATAGTGCTTGAAACTCTTGCTAGATCAAGAAAATAAGAGAAGGAAATTAAAGGAGTACTAATTGGAAAAGAAAACATCAAATTATCACTATTTCCAGATTATATGTTATATATACGATGACCCAAATATTCCACCAGAACACTGCTAGGAATGATCAATACTTTCAGCAAAGTGGTGGGTTACATAATTAATTTACAAAAATCAGTAGCCTTTCTATATACCAATAACAAGTGATCAGAGAAAGCATTCATGGAAATCCTCCAATTCACAGTAGCCTCAAAAAATGTCTAGGAATAAGCCTAACTAAAGACATTAAAGATCTCTACAATGAAAATTTTTAATCTTTGAAGAGCTAGAGAAAGACACTGGGATATGGAAGGACTTTTTGTGCTCATTGATAGATAAAAATGTTGGCAAGTGCATGTGGAGGAAGGCACTGAGGCACAGATGGAATTCTCTGTGGGACACAGATTTATTTCACACAGGGCACCTTTCCCTCGGGGAAGGGAAAGATGTCAGGGAAGGGAAGGGAAAGATGTCAGGGAAGGGAAGGGAAAGATGTCAGCGCACGGGCTGTGAGCTGGGACTTTATATATGGGGGCTTTAGGGTGTAGAAGGGGGAATGTTTGGGGGAGAAATCAGGGAGGGGGAAAAGCGAAAAGCAGGTAGGATTAGGGTCTGGAAGTGTTTACTTTTTCCCTCTTAAGATAAGAGAAAAACAGCTTCTAAAATATCTGGTTATCAGGTCGAATCTGCTTATCCTATCTTTGGAGGTCAGAGGAAAGGCAGGCTGCTTCTCAGCAGAGTTTGTTTCCCTCGACTTCAAAGGTCAAGGTGCTTATCAGCTAAGTTCCCTTTTTCGAGCTCCAAAGTCTGTAGGTCCCTGTTGGGGAGGGGGGAAGCTGCTGCTGTTTGGAACCCTAATACTCATGGATTGGTAGAATTACTATTGTGAAAATGACCATCTTGCCAAAAGCAACAATCTATAGATTGGATGCAATGCCAATCAAAATCCCCATGATGCTCTTCACAGGGCTAGAAAGAAAAATCCTAAAATTCATATGGAATTACAAAAGACCATGGATAGCCAAAGCAATCTTGAGAAAAAAGAGCAATGCTGGGGGTGGGGTGAATCATCATACCAGATCTCAAACTATATTACAGAGCTATAGTCATAATAAGAGCATGGTACTGTCATACAACAGACACATAGATTAGTGAAACATAACAGAATACCCAATGTGAGTACATGAAATTTCAGCCACCTGATATTTGATAAAGTCGCCATAAATACACAATGGATGAAAAACAGCATTTTAAACAAATGGTGCTAACAAAACTGGATTTCCACCTGTGGAAGAATGGACTTTGGCCCTTATCTTTCACCCTGCACAAAAGTCAACTCCAAATGGATCAAAGACCTCACTATGAAACCTGAAACTCTGAACCTACTACAAGAAAACATGGGCAATAACCTACAAGACATAGGGGTAGGAAAAGCTTTTCTAAATTAGACATTAGTTGCTCAGGCATTAAGGTCACCAATCAAAAAGAAGAATCACATTAAACTACAAAGCTTCTGCACAGCAAAAGAAATGACCAAGGAAATGAAGAGGAAACCCACTGGGTAGGAGAAAATCTTCACCTGCTACACATTAACAGAGGATTAATATCCAGAATATACAAAGAACTTAAAACAACAAAGAAATAAGAAAATAAATGACCCAAATCAAAAGATGGGCTAAGGACCTGAACAGAGTTCTCAAATGAAGAAATATAAATGAATAAGAAACATAAAAAGTGTTCAACATCCTTAGTAATCAGAGAAATGCAGATAAAAACCACTTTAAGATTTGACCTTACCCCAGTCAGACTGGCTAAGATTAAGAGAACAAATGATACCAAATTCTGGAAAGGATGTGGGAAAAGGAGAACATTCATCCACTGCTGGTGGGATTGCAAACTCATGAAACCACTATGGAAAGCAGTATGGAGAACTCTTTAAAAAAACTCAAAATTAATCTACTATATGATCTTGTACTCAATTAACCTCAGTATCATCACTTTAGAAGTTGTTATAATATCTTCAGGGGAAAAGAGAACAGTAAATTTCTCCTAACATCATGCCCCTCATCTAAGCAAATGATCTCTGTAGGCAAAACACATTCTTCTTCATATTTTTGTTTTAATTTGATGTCATGTACATACAGACAATCGGCATACTTGCACTGATTTCTGCTGATTAAACTGGAAAATTGGCAGGTGGAATCTTCGTTATGTACTGTATCTCCATCAGCAATCTGAAGACTGAGTATTAAAAATGTACCAGATATTTTCATCAAGAGCCAGAATAAAACCAGCCATGAGTGAAAAACTATTTTCCCTTATTGTAGCTTGTCTTAACTACATGGGGGATGTCAGTCTTCTCTCAGCTTAAATAGTGCTGCTGAAACAAAGTTTGTGTCACCGTAAGCAGTCTTTACCTTATTCTGGTGGACTGAAGAAAACACTTCTTTGTGTCAGTTTATCCTTATGGAAATGAGGCCCCTGGAGCCCCCAGAGCAGGCAGAGCTGCTCCTAGCACTCTATGTGTTGGTTGTCTGTGTAGTCAGTTCTCCAATAAGATACTGCATGCTTATAAATCACTGCTTAGTATTTACTGTGACTCACAACCAGCAGTTGACACTAGTCCATTTTGATAGTCCACTGACTTTTAAGAGAATCATAAGATATCCTATATTACTGAGAAACTATGGTGGCATTGCATATATCCTTTCCAGACTTAAAAATGAAAGTAGCGTGAACCTTCTGAAACCATCATTCAATTAGAAATGAAGTTGTAATTGTGGCCAGTTATGTTGTCCTCAGAAACACACATCCAGGCTCCACCCTCAGTTCCCTTGTCTGGAAACTGCAGTCAGCACATTGATTCTGTTCAGTGTCTTTCCAACTGAAATGACCTTGGACTTGTTTAAATTTTATTAAACCTTGATGATGGGTTTTCTTTTTAAAGTTTAGTTAGAATCCTGCCAAGATTCACTGTTGTAGACCATCTACCTCTACTCTAATAGATTTTTATTTATTGGTGAAACCCATATATTTGGTTACTTCCCCTGCCCTACGTTTAATTATTAAGGTTATGAAACTGGGACAAACCTCAGTGTGCCATAGATTGTGTCTGGAATTCTTTGGAGGAATTCTTGCCCTGCTCAAGTTGTACCATCATGTCTTGGTAAGTATTATTATGTAAATATTTCTGCTCCAGAAGTCACACTGAAATTTGAATTTAACTTTTCCTGTGAGATTGTGCAAACCTTGCCACTATAAAATATTTTTATTTACAGCATCATTTTACTTATTGGTGATGTAATTATTGTCTCCTCTTAGGGTAATTTAGCGTTTCCAAATGCATTTTCTACCCGCTATCATATTTGCACTTGCTCTTCCCTGAAAACACTAGTCACCAGCCGAAGCTGTATTAGGAACTGTTGGGTCCACAGTGGTGATTTTCTCAGGAGAATCTCAACTTTCTCTGGAGCATGTTCAGGACACCCTTTGACTGGTCCAAAGACTGTTCTACTGGCACAAGCTGAGTAGCCCTCATTGCTCTGGGCAACACTTATTTCTCATTTTTTCTAGTGCTAAGGATTGAAACCAAAGGAACATTATACCATGAAATATCATCACCAAGCTTTCTCCTATTTATATGAATATAACTTATTTTGTGAGAGTGTATTTTAAAATTATTTTTTTGTGTATCCTTCTGCAGTTTTAATTAAAAAAAAATAAGTATATCTGGATTGGAGAGATAACTCAGTGCTTAAGAGTACATACTGCCCTCACTGAACACCAAGTTCAGTGCTTAAGAGGACAAAGAGGGTGTTGGATTCTCTAGAACTGGAGTTAAAGACTGTTGTTAGCCACCATGTGGGTACAGGAATTTAAACCTGGGTCTTCAGCAAGAGCAGCCAGTGCGCTTAACCACTGAGCCATTTCTACAGCATTTTAATGGTGTGTTTAAATGTCATATCAGTGTAATTTTTATTTATTCATTTATTTTTATGTGTATAAGTGTTTTGCCTGCTTGTATGTAAGTGCACCCATGTTGTGTAATACCCCCAGATGCCAGAAGAGGGCATCAGATCTACTGGAACTGATGTTGTGGACAGTTGTTAGCCATCATGTGGGTGCTGGAATCTGAACCTGGGTCCTCTGCAAGAGCATCTAGTGCTCTTAAATGCTAAGCTATTACTCTAGTCCCCTCAACTTTTTTTATTTATTACATATATGGGTGTTTTGCCTCTATGTTATAATGTGATTATTGATAAAGTTGTACTTATTTTTTAAGATTTATTTTTATATTCTATATATTAACCTTCTATCAGATGCATAGCTGGTAAAGATTTTTTTTCCCCTACATGGAAGAGTGTTTTCCAGACATCAGGGTAGTTGCATATATGAGCTTACAGCAGTTGTGACAGCATTCACAAGACCTGTTCAAGTTCAAGCCAGGCAAAATCCCAGCATGAAGGGTGGAGGAGCGCAAGAAGCCCCAGCCGTAGCTAAGGAGCTATTGATGACTGAGAGCTGCTGAGAGGGAGAGTCAATTTTCTTTAAGGGTGTGGTACCTGGTAGGTCGACCAGATGACTTAAATTGCTGTCAGGCATTTTCTTGTGGTGTCAAGAAAAGAGACTAGCACACTGAGTGAGTGTTCAGGTCCATAAAAGTTGTGTGTAGTTAAATTAATTAGGCATAGTTTGATTATTTACAGTCTTGATTTTTAACGACTCATTTGTTATCACCTGGTTGGCAGAAACAGGAATGATTTCTTGTCTGAGTCCTGGATTGTATTTCATATAATCCATGGAGACTCATTCTCCAATCTTGGGTACTCTCTTCTGCAGATGCTGTTTGGTATTCAGGCACAGACTTAAAGGTTGTCTTCTTCATCTAGCCAGAACTCCCTCTCTGCATGAATTACTGAATTATTAATTCTTATTCCTCAACTCAGGGAATCTTCCACAATTCTTGCTGGTTACAACTCCCTGAGGCATGGTTTGCAAACTGTAATTTAGGCAGGAAGTTGATGCAATGACAGCCCTGTCTCATTTGCTGGTTTTCTGTCTGGGATAATTTCCCACATTGTCTGATGAACAACTGCATCTGTTTAAAGTGTACAGCTGATCATATTTTAACATATGTATACATGTATGAAATAATAACGAAGGTGAAAAAACATATCAGTTATTGCTTTTTATGTTCTCAGAGTTTTTGTTGTTTCAGCAGAGGGGTAACTAAGTTGTTATTCTGCAATGGCCAAAAATCAACATTGTCTTGAATATATACATAAAATTTCAGTTTATTTGCAGTTAATTCTTTGGAGTTTACTGTTCATTAATATATCAGAAAGAAGAGTGGTTCATGCCTGTGACAGGGGATAACCAATCAGTGGCCATGAGAACACTGTTCTAGAACATAAGCCAGCTGTAGCAGTCACTCGGATGGATGACAGATGACAGCTTGGGGTGGATCAGAGTTCTGACATCCTTCACGTTCCTCCTAACTGGATAGATATGATGACTTCTAAGGGCCTATGGGGGGAAAACAGAAAATTCAAGGAATCTACACAGAAGTATCTCTTCCGTTTTGTCATATTGTTTCTTCAATATATGTTGCTTTAATTATGCTTTGAAATTAGATGTTGCAGAATTTTATTCCTCTAAATACCATTGAATTAAAAAATGGTATTCCATGTCTGGTATTCAAGGAGTTACATGTCAGTTTTATTTGTTTTATTCTTTTTGAAGCACAATTTCCTAATCTATAGAATGGGAACACACGCACACACACACACAATTATATATACATATACATATATATATATTATGGCTGGAGGGATGGATCAGCAGTTAAGAGCACTGGCTGTGGGGCTGGGGAGATGGCTCTGTGGTTAAGAACACTGGCTGTTCTTGCAGAAGACCTGGGT
>NW_008339846.1:3918561-3929142 GCF_000622305.1 Nannospalax galili | reverse complement strand
AGCTTTAACATATTCAGTAACACATTCCAGAGCAAGGATACATCTCTTTCAAAGGTGGCTGTAAATTTTTAGGTTCACAGTTAAATTAATACAGTTATACAGTATTGAACTCAGTATATACCCTATAAGACATAAAGTAGAATGAGTTTTTACCCTTTAAAGAAGATCTCCATTTCATTTAAAATATGCTGTTTCCTACATTTTTAATGCCACTAACACTTAGATGTTTGCACATGTGTCTTTAATCTCTATGTAGCTGATTATTACTAGCCACAGTCGGTTGCACTCAGATCCTTATACCTGAGTATGGATATAAAGTCATCAGGTAGATTTCACTGGTAATGTTTATCACCTCTACTATTTAATATGAAGTAAATTTTTATGCTTCCTCCTAAAATATTTCTTTTTTTAAATTTTTTGATTTTTTGTGTTTATATCATACAGAACATTCCACAGAATCTTATTCATCTATATACCCACTTCCCAAATGGCACCTTCCATAGCCTGCCCCCTCCCACACAATGGAGCCCATATGCTCTGTTATCCCTGTTACTGTCCACTGTGTTGTCAGTGCCCCAGTCACTCCCCAGTGCTTGTCCATCCAGTGAATCTAGTCAGCCTATCTAGAGATCCTTGTTTTAGGAAGATCACCTGTTCCTCATCTAGCAGCAATCAGTTGTCAATATTCCTTTAGATAAGATTGGGGTCTGCTGTTCATTTTCCCAGTTCTATACTGGGTTACTATCCGGGAGTCTTTTGGGCCACTCTGGCCAATAACTCAAAGGAAAGTATCTCCTGTCTGGCATTGTTTCTTGTTAGATAGAGCTTGAGCAAAGACCAAACACTCTTAGATAAATGTTGCCTAGACATATATTACATTCTTTGATCTGGTTGTATGTATAATTTGTCAGTAGGTTGTTGGCCTACTATGGTTCCCTCTGGTTTTCTAAAACTAGTTAGGCATTATTTATCTCTCACATTGTCTAACCCTTCCACCATGGTTTCCCCACTTAAGGTGACCCGTTTTTCCCATTTCTTCCTTAATAATGTCCTTCTCCTATGGTCCCAACTCTCTTGAGCTCCTTCTTTCCCTTTATCCCCTAGGTTCCTTGTATAACCTTCCCTTGTCCCCTCCCCTTAAAATAACCCAATTTTTATCCATATCTCCCTTGTTAACACCTGTTTTCTACTGTTCTTCTCTTTCAGATTCTTTCTTTTCCTTTACCTTCCTGGTTCCTTTTCATTATCCTGGTTCCTGTAGTTAAGTCTGAATACATACTTGCTTATAAGGATTTGCTGCTAGGCTCCACATATGAGGGAGAACATACGTCATTGTTGTTTTTTTTTTTTTTTGAGTCTGAGTTACTTCACTTAGTATAACAGTTTCTAGTTCCATCCATTTACCTGCAAATTTCATGTTGTATCTTTATTTGCTGATGAGTAAAACTCCATCGTATAAATGAACCACATTTACATTATCCACTCATCAGTTGAGGGACACTTAGGTTGCTTCCATCTCTTAGCTATTGTGAAAAGAGCAGCAACAAACATGGATGTACAAGTGTCTCTGCAATAGGATGAGTTCTTTGGGTATATGCCAAGGAGTGGTATAACTGGGTCAAATGGTAGGTTCACTTGCAGTTTTTTAAGAGTTCTCCACACTGCTTTCCATAGGGGTTGAACAAGTTTTCAGCTCCACCAGCAGTGGATGAGTTTTCCCCTTTCCCCACATCCTCTCCAGCATTTGGTACCATTTGTTTGCTTGATTTTAGCCAGTCTGACTGGGGTAAGATGAAATCTTAAAGTGTTTTTAATTTGCATTTCCCTAATTACTAGTGATGTTGAACACCTTTTAAGATGCTTCTTAGCCATCTTTATTTCTTCTTTTGAGAACTCTCCGTTCAGTTTCTTAGACCATCTTTTAATTGGGTTACTTCCTTTCTTGATTCTGTTTTTTGAGCTGATGTGTCGCTGATGAAGATTTTCTCCCATTCTGTGGTTTTCTCTTCACTTCCTTGGTTTCTTCTTTTGATGTACAGAAGGTTTTTAGTTTAAACAGGTCTCATTTGTTGATTCTTGACCTTTTTTCCTGGGCAGTTGATGTCCAGTTTAGAAAATCCTTTCCTACACCTATATCTTGTAGGTTATTGACAATGTTTTCTTCTAACAGTTTCAGAGTTTCAGGCTTTACATTGAGGTCTTTGATCCATTTGGAATTGACTTTTGTGCAGGGTGAAAGATAGGGGTTTAGTTTCATTCTTCTACAGGTGGAGATCCGGTTTTGCCAGCACCATTTGCTGAACATGCTGTCTTTCCTCCAGTGAATGTTCTTGTCCCCTTTGTCAAATATCAAGTGGCTGAAATTGAATGTACTCATACTTGGGTCTTCAATATTGTTCCATTGATCTATGGGTCTATTTTTGTGCCAGTACCATATTGTTTTTATGACTATACCTCTGTAATACAGTTTAATATGTGGTATAGTTATCCCCCCAGCATTGCTCTTAGTGCTCAGGTTTGCTTCAGCTATCTGAGGTCTTTTGTGCTTCCATAAGAATCTTAGGATGGTTTTTTCCAATTCTGTAAAAAGTGTCATGGGGATTTTGATTGACATTGCATTGAATCTATAAATAGCTTTTGGTAGGATGGTCATTTTCACAATATTAATTCTTCCAATCCATGAGCATGGGAGGTCCTTCCATCTTCTGATGTCTTCCTCAATCTCTTTCTTTAAGGATTTAGAATTTTCATTGTAGAGCTCTTTAATGTCTTTGGTTATGTTTATTCTGAATTTTTTTTGCAGCTATTGTGAATGGGAGTGTTTCCATGTACTCTTTCTGTGATTGCTTTTTATTGGTATAGAGAAAGTCCACAGACTTTTGTAGATTAATTTTATAACCTGCCACTTTCTTGAATGTGTTAATAATTTCTAGGAGTTTTTTGTGGAATTTTTGGCATCTCTTAGATATAATATGTCGCATGTCAATGACCACAATTCAAGCCTGATGAGTTTGGGGGCCCAGAGGTATAGGTGCAGAAGAAATCAGGACGCAGGGGATGCAGAGGCATGTGAACCAATGCATGCTTTATTCTAAGAATCAACCTGATTTATAGTACAACAAGAGGAAAAGAAAATGTTCTTCTCTAGCCAACTTATCTCATTCTGACATTTGCAGTACCTTCCTGACCTTTACAATATCTTCAAGTTCCAAGGGCTCAGCCCTTTTCTGGGATCTTATCTATCTTTGTAGTTTCATTATACAAGCTCACTTATGTACGTTTAATAGGGTTCAAGGAACTGTTAGTCTTTGATAGAAATCACTGCAGAAGAACATCCAAGTTCTCAGGGAACTGAAGTTTCCCGGTCCAGGTCTGAGTTTATTTCAGGTCAGAACTTATTCTGCATTTACTTCAGATCAGAGCTCGGGTCTTCACAATAATATCATATGATCTGCAAAAAGGATAATTCGATCTCTTCTTTTCCAATTATTACTCCTTTAATTTCCTTCTCTTGTCTTACTGCTCTTGCAATAGTTTCAAATACTGTGTTAAAGAGGAGTGGAGATAGTGGACAGCCTTGTCTGCTTCCTGATTTCAATGGGAATGCTTCCAGTTTTTCTCCATTTAGAATGATGTTGGCTGTGGGGGTTTTATATGGCTTTAATTATGTTGAGGTATGTTCCCTCCAGTCCAATTCCCTCTAGGACTTTGAACATAAATGCATGTAGAATTTTTTCAAAGGCCTTCTCTGCATCTATTGAGGTGACCATGTGGTTCTTGTCTTTGAGCCCATTTATATGATTTATGATGTTTATTGACACATATATTGAACCATCCTGCATCTCTGGGATAAAGCTAACTTGATCTGGTGGATGATCTTTTTGATGTGTGTCTGTATGCAGTTTGCAAGTATCTTGTTGAAAATTTTTGCATCTATGTTCATTAAGGATATGGGTCTATAGTTTTCTTTTTTGGTTGTATCTTTACCTGGCTTTGGTATTAGAGTGATGCTGGCTTCATAGAAGGAATTTGGAAGTTCTCCCTCCATTTCTATCTGTTTGAATAAATTAAGTCATATTGGATGTAGATCCTCTTTAAATGTCTGGTAGAATTCTGTTGTAAATCCATCTGTCCTGTGCTTTTTTTTTAGTTGCGAGGGTTTGTATTACTATTTCAATTTGCTTATGTATTATGGGTCTCTTCTTGGTTTGGTTTTGGTGGTTAATCTCTTCTTGGTTTGGTTTTGGTGGTTCCCATGCTTTTAGGTACCCATCTATTTCTTTTAGGTCTTCAAATTTAGTAGCATATAGGTTTTTAAAGTATTCCCTTATAATGTTCTGGATCTCTTTGGAGTCTGTTGTGATGTTTCCCCTCTCATCTCTGATTTTGATGATTGGAGATGCTCTTTCTTTTTTTTTTTGGTTAACTGGGCTAGCGGTCTATCAATCTTGTTTTTCTTCTCAAAGAACCAGTTCTTGGATTCGTTGATTCTTTGTATTGTTTTCTTTGTTTCTATTTCATTAATTTCTGCTCTGATTTTTGTTATTTCTTCTTTTCTGCTGGGTTTGGGTTTCATTTGTTGTTGCTTTTCAAGTGTCTTGAGTTGCAGTGTTAAGTCATTTAGTTGTGTTCTGTCTGATTTTTTAATGTAGGCACTTAGAGCTATAAACTTCCCTCTAAGGACTGCTTTCAGTGTTTCCCAGAGGGTTTGTTGTATTGTACTTTTTGTTTGGTTACAGGAATACTTTTATGTCTTTCTTAATTTCCCCTTTGACCCATTCACCATTCAGGAGTATGTTGTATAATCTCCATGTGTTCTTGTGGTTACTGGGGTTTCTTCTCTTGTTAATTTTAAGCTTTATTTTATTGTGTGATAGAATGCACTCTTTTTGTAATTGTTGAGATTTGTTTTGTGCCCCAGTACATGGTCAATTTTGGAGAAGGTTCCATGGGGCGCTGAATAGAATGTATATTCTTTGGTGCTTGGGTGGGATATTCGGTAGATGTCTGTTAAGTCCATTTGATATATGGTATTGTTTAATTCAGATGTCTCTCTGTTAATTCTCTGTCCCGTTGACCTATCTAATGGAGACAATGGAGTATTAGATCCATTTGATACATGGTATTGTTTAATTCATATGTCTCTCTGTTAATTCTCTGTCTTGTTGACCTATCTAATGTTGACAATGGGGTATTGAAGTCCCCTACTATTAATGATTTGTTATTATTCCAAGTCTTAAAGTCCTGTAGTACTGTTTTCATGAAGTTGGGTACACCAGAGTTTAGTGAATATATGCTCATGATTGTAATATCTTCTTGGTTTATTTTGACTTTGAGCAGAATGAAGTGGCCATCATTGTCTCTTCTAACTAGTTTTAAAGTCTGTTTTATCAGATATTAGAATTGCAATGCCTGCTTTTTTCATAGCACCATTTGCTTGGTATATATTTTTTCCATCCTTTTACCTTAAGGTAGTGCTTGTTCTTGAAAGTGAGATGAGTTTATTTCAGACAACAAAAAGATGTGTTTTGTTTCTTAATCCATTCAACTAGTCTGTATCTTTTGACTGGGGAGTTCAGTCCATTAATATTTAAAGTTATTAATGAAAGATGTGTATTGAATCCTGTCATTTTTACTTCTGTTCATATTCTTGATATAGATGTGCATTTCCACAGTTCTATCTTCATTGAATTTCTTTCCATCACCCCTTGTGTATAGTCATTCCTTTTTTCAGCTCTTTGTATTGCTTCAAGAACTCTCTGAAGGGCTCTTTTTGTGGACATGAATTCTTTCAGCCTATTTCTGTTATGGAAAATTTTTCTTTCCCCTTCAACTGTAATAGACATTTTAGCTGGGTAAAGAAATCTTGTTTGGCATCTGTGGTCATTTAGAGCTGGGAATACTTTGGTCCAGGCTCTTCTGGCTTTCATAGTTTGCACTGAAAAGTCAGCTGTAATCCTGATGGGTTTTCCTTTATATGTGACTTGTTTTTCTTTTGCAGCTTTCAGAATTGATTCTTTGTCCTGAACATTTAGTGTTTTTACTATGATGTGCCACAGAGAGTTTATTTTCTGGTCCTGTCTATTTGGTGTTCTATATGCTTCTTATATTTGTATGTGCATGTCTTTTTTTAATTTGGGAACATTTTCTTCTATAATCCTGTTGAAGATCTGTTCCATACCATTATCTTGAGATTCTTCTCCTTCCTGTATGCCTGTGATTCATAAGTTTGGTATTTTTATGGTGTCACACAATTCTTGCACATTCCATTCTTGTGTTTTCTTAAATTTTTCCAAATCTTTGCTTGAGTGGTCTAATTCATCCACTTTATCTTCTAGTCTTGATATTCTGTTTTCCATTTCATTCTTCCTATTGGTGAGGCCTTCTCCTGTCATTTTTAATTGGTTTACTGTGTGTTTCACTTCCTTTTTCATTTCAGCCTGAATATTCTTCAACATTTCTAACTCTTTTCTGAATTCATTCAGAGGTTTATCCTTACCTTCCTTCTTTGGTTTCTTTCTTTGTGTGTTCCTTAAAGTCACTGAATTATTTTATCATGTTTATAATTGTTCCTTTGAGTTTCATGTCCTGTGTTATCTCTAGGGAGTTCTCATTGTACTCTTCTAGAGGATTCTTGGTACTTGGTGGGGTGGGGATATATTATTTTGGTTTTTCATGTTTTTATTATTTCTCTGTCACTTTGACATGTGAATTTTTTTTGTAGTTTCTGATTCTTGTGTGAGAGTCAAGCCTTCCTTTGTTGAGTTTAGATCATTTTGTAAACTTTATGTGCCTTTATGGTTTATTTGCTGGGCATGAAAAGCTGGTTGGTCTAGGCTTCATGTTTTCTCTTTTGATTTTATATTGAAGTGGCCTAATTGCTTTTATCTTCAGGAGTTCCTACAGAGACCCAAGTGAGATGAGGCTCAGATGCTCTTAGACTTTCTCCTAAGATCTGGGTCCCTCCAGGAAAGACGCTGCCCTCACAAATTTTGGGGCTGTACTGGCCTGGGAGAAGGGCCCAGTATAGATGCTGGACTCAGGAAGATGGTGGCTGTGCCATTCAGGAAAGTAAAGGGAGGTGAGGGTGGGATCAGGCCCAGATGGTTCTTGGGGGCCCCAGGGAGGTACTGTGTTGGTCAGGATGCAAAAGATCAGGAACCAGTGGTGGTTCTGGGCTGAGATGTTTGCCCCAGTGTCTGGGGTGCCAAGACAGGAAATGGGCCTATACCCAGTCTAGGAGGAGACATGCAGCAGGGGAGCTGGGAGGGTGAAAGAGGCTGGGGGAGTCAAGGCAAGGTGGATGCACTGGATTTACCCAGGGAAGGTGCTGGCACCAGGACACTGGAGGCTTTGCAGCCCAGGAAGCAAAGGGAGGTGATGGCAGGACCAGGCCCACAGGGTTCCCCAGGGGCCACAGGGAGGAACTGGGTTGGTCCAGATGCAAAGACCAGGAACCAGTGGTGGCTCTGGGCCAAGATGTTAGCACCAGTGTCTGGGGTGCCAATACAAAACTGGGCCTATACCCAGGCTAGGAGGAGAGACCTGGCAGGGGAGATGGGAGGGTGAAAGAGGCTGGGGTGGTCAGGGTGTGGTGGGTGCACTGAACATACCCAAGGAGGGTGCTGGTACCAGGACACTCAAACTTTTATAATTTTTGAAGTGTTGCAGTAACAACATCTTCTTTACAGTCTTACCTATAATATTCAAGGTGAGTGGTAAATTACAGGTGTATGACACACAAAGCTGTTCTGTAATCCAATCACTAGTTGAAATTTCCAGAGTGTGAAGTAGGTGTTTAAAAGCCTGCAGCATCAGCACCCATCTCATCTGCACCATTGGAGCCGAGTCTGTGGGCCAGCATCTCCGTTTTCCTTCTCTTCAGGACTTGAGTTTCTGATAAGCAATAGTTTCTCTCTTTTAAAGTTGTTTATCACAGAAGTTTTAAAACATTTTTTCTCAATGTATATTTTTAGTTGAGTTTTTGTTCACTTCATACAATATGTCTTAAACATATTTAAACCCCTTCCCCCATCTTCACCAGATTTCATCCATTCCATCATATATGTTAAGGCCTATCTAATCAAGCTTTTTAAAAAATATTTTTATTAAATTTTGTTGTATTTCATACAGAATATCTCAAACAATCTGAATCATCTTTATAGCCCCATCCCCACCAGCACCTTCCCATACCCCACTGACTGGAACCCATATACTCTGTCCAGGGTGTTAAGGCCCACTGTGTCAAATCAGTGTCCCCAGACTTTCCCCAGTGCAAGTCCATCCACTTGCAGTTTAGTCAGATCCCTCTCATCTATCTATCCAAACACCTATCATTTTCTTTTTTTTAAATAGAGCATAGGGTGGGGTTTTATTTACAGAGGAATGGGTGCCCCCATTTACAGCTGCACTGGAAAGTCCACACTCAAATATAGATCCTGTGACTCCCCGACAGCCACAGAAAATGGTGAGAGAGGTGCCTCCTGGCATTCTTGGCTTATATATCCTTAGCCCCTCCCACACCAGCAGCTAAGGTTGACTGATTGGGTAGAAGAAGTAACTGACTCCCCCCTCAACTCCTTGATGAGCATGGGAAGGAGGTGTGACTATAGTTTGCCAGCATAGTGGTCAGAGGACACGTCCAGTTAACAGTCCACCCCTTACTCTGCCTCTTACATTCTTTCCACCAACTTCTTCTGCAAAAGCCCCTGAGCCTTGGAGGGGGTGGTAGGGGTGGGATGATCTTCCTCTTATTGTGGCAGGGCACTGAACTTTTGGGTCTCTGTATCATCGGTTTTCCATGGGCTGTTGGCTCAGTTCAGTGGAATTCCATCTACTATAAAAACACAAACAGCGAGAAGCAAGAACATCTAAACAGTGGCTGCTATAACAACTTAACCTATGGGTGTAAACACAAATGCTCAGATGGTACTTTAGCAGCTGCATCATATCCATCTAACAAATTAATTGCAGTGGCTTCCCACTGGGACCTATAGTCTCCCTGCTACAAGGGGTTGTCCTGGTCTACAGTACCAGATGTGTGTTCCACCCATAGGAGTGGGCATTTTATCCAATCAAAAATTTGTTGTCTGTACATCCACTAGACGATCCACTATTGCACCAGTAGGAACATCTTGTTTGGTATGTTGCTAATGCAACATGTGGAGTCCATCATTGAGCAGAATTATAGGGGACGATTCTCCTGCAGTCATCTGCATATCACCTTTTGGCACCATGAAAGCCATCCATCCAGTGGCAGGGAGTTTCCAGCTTAGTACAAGCTTCTAATAAAACTTTTTTTTACCAAGATGGCCCTCAGTGCAGGTTCATCCACAGATATTTCTGTGGAGTTTATTTTTTATTCCAACTTACTTTGATTGAAGGATAGAATTTCAACTTTCAAAGACTGAGAATGAGTATGGTTCATATACTATGACAAATATCTGCAAGTGTTGAATTGAAATTGATCAATTAAAGTTGTTTTTTTCCTGAGCATTTAGCTTATGAAAGATGTCAAGTGTATTTAAATTAAAGAATTGAAACTAAAATAGGTGATATTGTTTTATGCTTGCCCCAGTGAAACTCCAACTAAAGTTCACAATGGGAAATTACTCACCAGGAAGCTTAAGAAAACACATTACAAATCATTGCAACCACACCATTCCAGGATACTATTCAGTGTTCACATGCGGACACTCATTTGTTGAATCTTTTGCTTAGCACATGATCTCTAGCCTGAAGGATGGCATGTTGCACCCATCATAGGCCGGAGCTGATACATGCATGCCCCATGAGGCTTAATGTCAATTCTGTTCATTCTTTTAAAAACAACAAAAATGACAGTGACAAGAATTGCTACTGACCTGTAGACACTGTGCTAAGTTTTTAATTTATATAAGAAATTTATTTTTATTTTATGTATACAAGTGTATTGTCTGCATGTATGTAAGTGCACCTGTTTCCTGCAATGCCTGCAGAAGTCAGAAGAGGGTGTTAGATTCTGGAACTGGAGTTAGACCATTGTTAGCTTCCATGCGGGTGTTGGGAATCAGACCCAGGTCCTCTACAAGAACATCCAGTGCTCTTAACCCCTCTGCCATCTCTCTAGCCCCTGTCCTAGGTTTTATAACTGTCTTTCTTCATTCTTTCCACAAACCCCAAGAATCCAGTAGCACAGAGAAGCATGTGTCTCAGATTTTACTTTTCCTGACTAAGGTACACAGTTACAAGATGTGAACCTAGGTACTATTGTCTAAATGTTAGTGTGCCTTCCAAATTTATGCATTGAAAACTAAGTGACAATATGACAGTATTCAGAGGTAGGGCCTTGGGAAGGTGACTGAGTCACAGGAGTATCATGTGGGTTACCAGTGGGATTAGTGTCCATGTGGCAGCAGCCCCAGGGAACTACCTCACCTTTCTACCGTGTTAAGAGCCAGTTGGAAGGTGAGGCCTCGTAGAACAGGAGAGAGTCCCTTGCCAGACACCAGACACACAGGTGGCTTTTCATCATGAGTTTTCTGCCCCAAGAACCATGAAACAAATTTGTAATGTTTTTACATCTATATATCTATCCATCCA
>NW_008339846.1:3897394-3918524 GCF_000622305.1 Nannospalax galili | reverse complement strand
TATCTATCATCTATCATCTATCTCTCTATCATCTATCTATCTATCTATCATCTGTATCTATCCATCATCTATCTATCATCTATCTATTTATCTATCATCTATCTATCTATCATCTATCTATATATCCATCATCTATCATCTATCTATCTATCATCTATCATCTATCTCTCTATCCATCATCTATCTATCTATCTATCATCTATATCTATCATCTATCTATCCATCATCTATCATCTATCTATTTATCTATCATCTATCTATCATCTGTCTATCATCTATCTATCTATCTATCTATCTATCTATCTATCTATCTATCATCATCTGCTATACAGCAGTCCCTTCTACATGAAATAACTATCATCATCATGATGTCAGCTGAGCTTGATTGCTAAACATCCTCACATCCTTGGGCTTGTTGACAGTTGTGTTCATTCATTAAAGGAGGGCCAAGCAGGGTCATTGGACCCTCACCAGATTATCCAGCTACTCTTCCCAGCCAATTTATGTAATTTGACCCTAATCACACATGGCCTCCTGAATTTGGGGAGTGATGTTGGGCTATTAAGAAGCGTACTGCTTAGCATCTGTAGGAATGACAGGCAGTGCAGTACAGAGGGAGATTTACTCTGGAGATATTTACAATGCACAGAAAGAATAGATGGTGGCCTGCAGGGTCTGAGAGTACAATAGAACCTGTGATGGGAGCTGGCAGAGCACTGTTCGAGTGAGCGTCAGTGCAAGTGCAGCCTACTGATGAAAACAAGAGGTAGATACTGTGTAGGCAGTTTAGGGTAAGAATATTCCTCTATCTTTGCCCTCCAAGGTCAACTAAGTTCCAGGGGACTAAGGAGCATCTCTCAAAATGTCCTGTAACTGTAGTCAGTCACCTGTTCAGGGAGAGCATGGAGACCCAACCAGATGGACTTGAACCAGTGTCCAGTCTACAAAGAGTAGGGTCAACACAGAGGAAACATTTCCTCCGTGCTTACAAGTGCAGCCAGCCATGGTTGAGCAGGACCTTTGACTTATCTTCACATAGATGGAACTGGTAAAAGGAAGGAGCCAGGCTCCCAAGCCCATGTGATCCCTAAGGAAAAGATACACGACCTTAAGAATAAAAATAAATTGGCTTCTTTGGGCCAACTGTATTGTCTTAAACACTCAAAAGGAAAGTATAACCAAAGATTAAAGTGATCAGTATATTTCTTTAAGAGTTCAAGGGATTATACTTCCCAGACGTTAGACTTAAGTCCATATAAAATGTTATTTAGACAATTATTTCTCATTGGTGGTTTTGTTTCTAATCAGAAAGTGATGCTCAGGTGTAATACTTCAAATCTTGGTCTGCAATACTGTAGTGACCACCTGTAGCTAATGGAGACAACCTACTATTGTTCTAAAATGATGGCTAAATTTGTTTTCTCCCCCTGTCTAGAAGCCTTTGCGAGGGAACTGACACTTATTCTAGTCACTCCAACAGCTCTTAAGTGCCTGAAAACAAATCCTGAGTCCATCACTATCGAGTCCAGCCTTGAAGACAAAAGGAAAGTGAGGAGAAACCCAATAGAGGGATGCTTTTGGAAGCCCTTGTCAAGAAATTCCATTGGACTTGGATCTGAACACTTGAAATGTGTCCTGTTCTGACTTTTTTCTGGTTCCCTGTCTAGGACTTGTAATGCTAACTACTCTTGTCTTTACTTCTCCTTCACATCTCCTAGGCACTAGTCAAGGATTTTCTTTTCTCCCTACAGTTAAGAGTTATGCAATTTGGCAGTCTTTTACATAGACCCACTGAAGGGGTACCCCAATTGCTTCACCCTGCATCCCTGTTCAGCTTGGAAAAAGCCAGAGCAGTCTGCAACCTGACTCCCTATCCGCAAGCTGGGTAACCTCTTCAGAGGATGGAGTGATAAGAATAGGAGGTAGGAATTGGCTAGGCAGTTAGGGTAAAAACACCCCAAAGAAAAGTAGCCAGTTTCTTGGCTAAAAGTCAAAATGTCTTTGGACCTCTTAGCAACATATTCTGGAGCTTTTATCTAATCCCTAAAAGATTTTAGGGTTACCTCTTCAGAGGGGGGATATGCTAGAGTAGCAAAAAAGCCCCATAGAAAAAGAAAGAAAGAATACGTGAAATTGTCAGGAAAAAGTGATGGGGAGATATGGGAGGTGTTGGAGGGGAGGGAATGGGTGTGGATTCAATCAAAACACCTTATATGCATGTATGAAATTCTCAATAAATTTTTTAAAGTTAAAAAATAAAAGAAATAAAAAATAAATGAATCAAGTGATACAACATAAAAATAGAAAGAAAAAAAGACCCCTTTAAAGGTGACCTTGGCTTTCTGGCTAAGAGCTGGAGATGTCTCTGGCTGCTAGCACATTCATCCTTGCCAAGGCCAGAGATTCCAGAAGGAACTAAGCCAAAGATGTCTCTGGTTCCACCATAGCCAGGGGTTGGGGATTCCAGGAAGGGGTCTGGATTTTCCTTAGATCTTCTCCATATTGGAGAACCCCATTCCTCAAACCATACTGAGGATAGACTGGATCTACAGGGACCTGAGCAGCTCATCTCTCTCTCCCTCAGTCCATCTATTAAAGCCTGTTAACTCCTGAGCAATGAGGCTGAGTGGAGTCCCACTCCTGAGCCCTCATGCTGTAGAGGATATCTGCCTTCTTTCTCTCTCCTAAGCTCCCTGTAATAAAACACTTCTTTCTAAAGCTCACCCTCTGTGGTCCACGAATTTCGTTCTTTAAGTTCACAAGAAAAATTCTCAAAGTCATTGCCTTGAGGTGACTTTGGTTTCCGTTGTGTTTGCAGGGCCCTAGCCTCTCAAGCTAAGCACAACAGAATGGAGAAAGGCTCCGTCATTCGCAAAGATTCCCCAATATGTTCTAAATACCACACTGTAGTAGAGGTAGCCTTTCTGGGGAAGACGCTCATTTTAAATTCTTTCCCTTCTAAAAGCCATAATTCTACTTTCCCTATTTTCCCCCCAAGCAGTCTATCAAACAGGACTTTTCCTGTCTTTGATCCTTTGTGAGTTAATTCATTGTATTAACCTGTGGCTACAGGCTAGAGTGAAAAGGTAGAAAAATGAGAAAAAAAACCTATGAAAATAAGTTACTGACTAGGGTTGGAGGATGGTCACTGTCTAGGTAGGGTTTGTTTAGTCGCTGTGTAGTTGTGTTTGTTTTCTGTGCTTATTAAAGAATTAAAAGGTAGGAAAAGTCTCAAACACAGCAGAGAGCAACAGGCAAAGAGAGTTTCATTGAAAGCCTAAGATTCTCTCACACACACACTCACCTCGAGAGAAAAGTTCTCCACAAGTGGACAGGAGATTCAGAAATTGAAAATCCAAGTCCCCTGGGGAGGGCCTGGGTTTTTAAGAGTTAAGTTAGTAGCTTCCCAGACCCTAATTTTGGATTGGCCAACTTAAACAAGAAGAAAAGACTGATAGGCTTATGGCTTCAAATATGAAGGTATCCAAGTCTGGCCTTGGTCTTACCTGAACTGGTTTGGATTAGTAAGCAGGAAAGAGAACCCTGCTGGCTACTGGAAGACCCTCAGTCTTTGTCTCAGACCATGAGGAAGACAGAAGTATGCTAGCTTTGTTATCAGTGCTCCTCTCACTGTCTATCTGCCTGTCCCCAGATATGGCTAGCTCCAAGGCCCTCAGGTAGGTTTAAGTTATAGGTTTCTGGGTGTTTGGGTAGTTGAAATTGAAAATGTATTGTGAAATTTAAACTGAAACTCTAAACTCAGTTTTCATAAGAGTACAGTTTTAATTCAATGTACAAAAGGAGAGAGACCAAGACTAGTTCCTGGTATAAGTTGCCACCCTTCTGAAGGGATCACAAACACGAGTGTTGTTATATGTGGATGAAGACTTGTCTTTCTCAGTATCAAGTATAATACAATGACAAAGCTGAGAATTTTAAGACCATCTCATCTCTATTCAGTAGTCCCTACCACTCTGTTAAACACATGCTTACATAGTTGTGGACCAATGTAACCCCTTTATTTTCTTCTTAAAATTGTTTACGTAGGGGTTGGAGAGATGACTCAGTGGTTAAGAGCACTTGCTGTTTTTTCAGAGGACTTGGATTTGGTTCCCAGCAACTATGTGGTAGCTCACAACCATCCATAACTTTAGTTCCATGAGTTCCGTCGCCTACATGAGTACTGTATGCATGGGTGCACTTACATACACGCAGACAAAACATCAAATAAAAATAAAGGAAAAAAATTTTAAATCTTTAAATTGCCTACGTGATTTCATGAGCATATTGTGAGATCACCATTCATCACAAGCTATCATTATAAAAACACTGAAAATAATATGTTTTTATTTAAAGAGTTTTTCTTCATTTCATATTTAAATTCTACAGGATAAAAACCCTCAAGGTGAATCTACAAGTATTCATTTTTGCTGCTGTTGACTCTCTTCAAAATCACCTGCTGAAAGTGTAGTGCTGATGTATTTTATTACTACTGTCTTGTGTGTTTGTGTGTGTAGGAATATGTCTGTCATAGAGGACTTCTCTTGGTGTTTCTGCCCTTCTACCTGCCCCAGGCTACCTGACACAAAGCTTCTGGGTGATTCTCCTGTCTCTGTCTCTCATCTCACCCTGGAGGGTATGGATTAGAGATTGGAGACACCACATCTGGCTTTTTATGGGTTCTGAGTCTCGAACTCAGGTAGTCAGGCTTGTGTGGCAGGCACTTTACCCACTGAGCTACCTGTCAGGCACAGCATACTACTAGAGCTGTGTTGATTTAAGTGCACCAGAATGCCATTTTCACTGCCTCATGGGTGGCACCAGGGAGTTAGAATATTTTCTTACAATGTGCCAGCTGATTGACACACTGGTGACTTTATTCCACTTCCCTTGATTAGCAGGGAGTTCCTCCTCCTCATGAGTATGTTCCTAGGAGTCTTTACACACTGCCCTGCCTTCACACAGCCTTCAAAGAGATGAAACTTCCATCACTCTTCTGGGTGCAGTGCAGAGATACATTCATCTTGTTAATTCATTTGATGGCCAACAGGTAACAATCCCTCACTGAGAAACACCCAAGGGAGGAGGGTGTTGTAAAGGTACCTACCAGATTCAGTGATGCACTCTGCATTATAAAGCCACTATGGCTCTGGCAGACATTTTAAATTGTATATTTGGAAATATGAGATAGGTGGGTCTACCAAGTTCTTATTGGTTCTAGTTTGGAGGCCCTGCACACAGGTTGCTTAGTATTGAGTATGTTTTTCAGGTAGTCTCACCCTTTGAGATATCGTTGGCACTGTGTCCATGGTATGGATGCTGGGCCTATCCCTGAAGTGTTGAATAAGTTGGTTATTTCTGACATAGCATCCTAACCCCTCTCTGAAGAACCAGAGATGTGGAGACATTTTTTTTGTCAAATAGGGTTTTGATATATGTTAGCCTTGCCACACTGCACAAAAATTATATTTTTAGAAATGTCTGTGGATTTGGAAATCAATCATGAAGTCAGAATTTTCACCCTTATTTTCATGGTTAGGAAAAAACAAAGTTCAAGAACCTATACTCTTTTATTTCTTCTCAGGGATAAAATGTCAGGATTGCAGTTCTCGGGGGCACTGGCCCTCACACAGCATGATGAATCCTGAGTCAAGGTAAGCCACAAACCCAGGCATTTTGCTTCACAGACTCCCTCTTGGGAAACATCATCTGGCAGTGGCCCTGCCTTCCTCTCCTAATGAGACAGAGGGCAGTGTCCATACTGAGGGTTGGCTGACAGAACAAGTATATTCTCAATGTAGACATGCAGTCCACTTTGCTTGTCATGACCCTCCAGTGTCTCATGGGAACTTTGTCTCAGCCAAGTTAAGTATCTTGAATGCCAGAGGGGACTAAGAAACAATAAAACAAATTATTAACGGAAGTATGTCAATGTTACATTTTATAGGCTAAGTTTCATCAACCCAGTGTTGATGACATTTGGGTCAGAGAATTCTTCACTATTGGGGTGCCCTGTGGGGTGTGGAATCTGTTCTTTACCTACCAATCTCCAGCAACATAAGAGCTAAAATCAATCATACTGAGGTTACTGAATATTAACGAGTGTGGACTTCCCAGTGACACAGAGGTCAGGTGCTGTCTTTAATTATATGAATTTCCCAGTGCATTCAAACTGACAAGGCATAGGTACACATTTTAAAAATACAAAACCAAAGACCAAATGTATTAGTTACTTTTCTGTTGCTATGATAAAATACCATGACCAAGGAAACTTATTGTAGAGAGTTTGTTTGGATTTATGGTTCCTGAGGGAGAGGCCATATGGGCAGGGGAGGTATAGCAAGAGGTGACCAGAGCAGAAGCTGAGAGCTCACATCTTCAAAGGCAAAGGGAAGCAGAAAGGGAAAGAAGGACAGGGAGATGGAAAGAGAGAGGGAGGAGGGGGAGGGAGACAGAGAGAGGAACTAGAAGTGGAACAAGGCTACGAACTTTCAAAGCCCAAACCTGCTTCTTCCAGCAAGGCCACATCGCCTAAATTTCTGCAAACAGCACCACTAATTGGGGACCAAGTGTTTCACATATTTGAGCCTATGGGGGACATTCTCACTCAAACCACCTCATGGTATAAAAATTAATGTTATTAATGTTTCATATTCAAAATACATCAGAAAGAAGAAATAGATTCTTCTTATACTTTCACCTTCTATATACAACTAATACAACTAACGCAGCAAAACACAGCATCAGTAAGTGTTTAAGCTTTAAATCTTACTTTGAACAAATAAGTTTCTCTAAATTCTGGTACCTTGGAAGCATAAGGCAGCATGTAAAATGAGCATAGAATTCTCCATTTTAAGACAGTAAGACAAAAGCTTCATTAAATCTTCACTGCAGAATGGAAACAATGTAAGGAGAAGCCCTTGTCCTTGACTTCCCAGTGGCTGTTGCATTACGCATCTGAATTTCCACATATTCACTTTAAAAATACAACTTCCTGAAATAATAATTTTGTTGAGGTGCAGAAGTAACTAACCACATTTTATTAATTCATGAATTAAAACGCAGGTCAAAGTCATCAACATTTTGCTGACATTATAAAATATTTTGCACAAGAAAAAAACACATCATGGTATTTTAAAGAATGGGCTTTTGTGCTAGAAGAAAATTGCCAGATTTTAAGAACATGTATAAACACTGTCTTTATCAGAAGAAAGAGAGAAATATTATTGCAGGCAGATTTTCACTTGGAACGGACTGTTTCCATATAATATTGTGCTGTTGCATCAGGTGATCAGACAGGTTTGCAGGGGGCAGACCGCAGTGCATAAAATTCTGTTTTATGTGTCTATCAGAAAGGGAAACACTTAAAATATGATTGTTTTCAGCATCAGAATGTGTGGCAGCAGGCTCTGTGGGGTTGCTTACTGGTATAAAATCCCTGAAGTTTGTACTCAGAATGCATTTGCCTTGATAAGAGTCTAGTTAATTTCTGCGAAGACGTTCACTGCAGCCCTACTCAATGATTAAAAATCAGAAATAGTCTAAATTGTTTTCAACAGGCGATTGTCCAAACTATTACTGTTTTCAGTCATGTCTGCAGTTTCTAAAGGGAGAGGAGGGTTTATTCTTTATACAGATACTTGTAGGGACATCACCTGTTTGTGTGTATGTATGTTTCATGGTGGGTACTGTAACCTACTCCTTTAAATGACTTTGAAACTACTTCCAAATTATTCTTTTGCTCATTTGTTTCAGATAATTTCCTCCAGAGAAACTTTAGGAACCATCCAAATCACCAGTCACAAAGATCGCCCTCTGTGTCTATGCTTGAGGGCGTAGGTGTGCATCATGAAAGTCAAAGGTCAACCTCGAGTGTCATCCCCCAGGTGCCCTGCATCTTTTTTAAAAAATATTTTACTTTACTTGTTTTGATTTTATGTATATGAGTGTATTGCCTGCATGTATGTAAGCGCACCTGTGTTATGTAATGCCTGGGGAGCCCAGGAGAGGGCATCAAATCCCCTGGAACTGGAGTTATGGACAGTTGTTAGCCGCCATGTGGATGCTGGGAATTGAACCCAGGTCCTTTGCAAGAGCAGGCAGTGTTCTTAACCATTGAGCCACCTCTACAGCTCCCTGCATCTTGCTTTTGAGACAGGACCTCTCATTGGTCTGAACTTGCTGACTAGACTGGGCTGGCAGGAAGCCCCATGGATCCTTCCTAGTGCTGAGGTTACAAGTGCATGTGGCTGTGCCTGGCTTTTCACAGGGTTCTGGGGATCTAATTCAGGTCCTTCTGCTTGCACAGATTGTTCTTTACCTACTGAGCTATTTTCCCAGCCCCTGACTCACTCTTTTTAAGTGACTGGGAGTAAAGAGCATTTATTATAATGCTGTTATCTTACCAGAGGTTTTCCGCTCAACATTTTTGAATATCTGATGTAATGAACTAAACTGAGCATGCTCAGCAGTGTGTTGGCCTCCAGATGTGATGATGACTCTCTCCTATATGAACATGTTTGAGGTATTCAGTACAAGCTCCCTGTTTTTTTATTCTGGGGGACTCTAATTTGATATTTATTCCTAGTGCTTTTTCCATCTGAGGCAAGTAATAAACTTTCCTTTCCTCTCTATCTTCTGCTCATCAACTTTGTATCCCCAAGGGATGAACCATTGTGTTTGGTTGCAGACTGTACATTAACTGACTTTAAAATGAATCAGAAACTACTGTCTGCAGAGATGAAGCAGAGAGTACAACTTCCTGTATATGTAGCACATATAATCACAAATCACATATTGGAATATGCAGAACCTTAAGAATAGATAGATGACAGCTGGGTAGGTGGATGATAGACAGATGGATGATAGGTCATAGATAGATGATAGATGAATGGATAGATAGATAAATAGATGATTAATGCATGGATGGATAGAAAGATGCATAGATGGATGGATAGATAAATAGGTAGATGCAGGAATGACTTTTACAATATGGACAAAAACTGGACTAATGACTTCTACTTTGCACCAGAAAGTTACTGTTTAAAATATAAACTAGCTCACTGAGTCATGTGCTTCCCTTGTGGCCTGGGCGTATGACCTTAATCCCTCAGAACCTCACTTTGCCCTCCACCCAAGATAGTGAATGAATGAGAATGTGCTTGTTCAACATATCAAAGTGGTGGAGAATAATTGGGAAGTCTGCTTGATGCTGTGCGTTTTAGATATTTTAGACCTAGAGATCAAAGGTCAAGATTCTCTGATGATATAAGGGTGGCTTCTTATCTTGGCTTCTACTTCCCAAAGACAAAGTAAAGACTTCAGACTACTTCAGTAAAAGTATGAGTGGAGGCTGTCTCAAGAGCACAATTCTGTGAGACACTGGACAGAACAAACTCTAAGAGTGTGGGTCCACTCTTGGCCTTCAAACTAAAAGCTAAGATCAGATAATTTCTTTATTCAGGTATAATTGTAATGTGGCTTAGAAAGGCTGTAGATAGACATAATTTATTGTGAGGGGTTGACTCACAGGACTGTGGGGAACTAAGTCACACTATCTGTTGTTTGAAATCTGGAGGCCCAGAAAAGCCTGTGGTATAGTTTTTGCTTTAAGAAAGCTGATCTTGTTGGTCACAGCCTACATTCGAAACCTGAGAAACAAGAGCACCAAGGGCAAGAGAAGGGTGACGTCCCAGCTCAACAGACACACTGCGAAATATGTCACCTGCTATATAATCTACCGTATGTAGGAAAGCTTCTATGTAGGTAAATATCTAAAGAATTGACTAGAAAAACAGATAATAAAAAGCCTACAGCCTTGTAGGAATTTGCATCTATATTAATTAAATTCCCAGACTCCTAATTGTTCTATCATAGCCCACTTTCACCTCTTCCTTAAAGTGAAATTTATAAATACAAGTTACATTCGTCTGCTAACAGACTTTACCACTTGCTCTTTACAGTAGTTAAGAAAGTGCTCTCTTCAGTACATGACGCCCAACTTCAAATATAAAATCTGGAGGAGTTGCATGAGCAATCAGTAACGGAGACAATCGAGCCCTGTGTCAGAATCCAAGGAACGAAGAGACTTCACGCTCAAGAGGAGGACGATCAGGAGAGGGACAAAGCAAACTTTCCCGCTCACTTTCACAGAGTCCAGCTCAGAGGACATGCACAGCTGAGAGGATGTTGCTGCGAGCCAGGGCTCCATGTTAGATTATTCTGTCATCCCTCTGCACACAGAGATTATTCTGTACATTCTAATTAAAATGATTACATTTAAACATGTTTCACAATGGAACTTAACAGTTTCTTATGAACCCTATGAATAATATGAAATGTTTTTTAAAACTTTTATTTAAAAATATTATGTGTATATGTGTATGCTTGCATGAGTTTATATACATCATGCATTTCCAGACACATGTGAGCCTCTGTAGATACCCTGAGTTGACCATTCCAAGATACTGAGCAGGAAATCAGGAGACTCTGGCTGTTCCCCTCAGGAGCAGCTCTTTACTGCCTCCTCAAAACTTTTATTAGGAAGCTTAGTGTTGGAAGTTCACACAGAGCTTACATATGATAAATGCCCAAGCAGTGCAAAACACATAGGAATCTACCCATCATAGCAGTAAGAAAACAGCACAAGCATGCTCAAGGTCAGGGTGACTGACCTAGTAACTACCTCCTTTGATGTATGTAGAGACAAGGGCAGGGCAGATACCCTGTCCTACATTCCAGCCACAACTGTCTAACTGGTCTTCCCCCAGCATCCTGGGAGACTCTTCTCCCCTCCTCAAGCCTCGGCATCAACAAAGCTGCAAGAAGCCCATTAACTCTTAATGAGCCAAGTGCCAGGAGCCTGCTAACTATTAGTGAGCAGAGTGCTATTGTCCTAAAGGGACAAGGCGGATGACTACAGGCTTCCATGTGCATTCTGGAACTGAACCCAGGTCTTCTGCAAGTGCAGTAAGCACTCTTAACCATGGGGCTATCTCTTCAGTCAAATATATAACACATTTTAAAAGCTAACTCTTAACTTTTACTTGATTCTACAAACAGGTACCTCATATTGTTGTAGTCTGTGATCTACAAATGCCCCAAATAGACAAACAGACAGGTGAGTCTAGAGAAGGAAGATAGATTTATTACGGCCGGGCTACACTCTTTCCTAAAGGGTCCAAGAGTGGCCCGGAGCCTAAGCACTTTGGCTCTTTTTATATTGATCATGTTGCTAGGCAAGCAAGCAGAATAAGAAGTTAATCATTGAGCGCTAAGCTTGAGCAACCATTATCAAGGAAATACATAAGAAAATACAATTTTCCATCCAAACTCCCCACCCAAACCATAGTCCATCTGCATGCCTTCCTCCTCATTCATATCAATCTTATTATTTGCCTTGTCTTTTCTGGTCACAAAGTTCCTCCTGGGGGCGGGGGGTTGTTGTATAGCAGTTGTATCCTAGAAATAAAGTTTCCCTGAGTCTTCCAACCAGAAAGGGGTCTGTTAGCAACAATTACTATTTTGCAGAAGCAAGCCAAGCATAATCTACAGAAGCCATAAATCAGCAGTTACCAGGGGCACTCTAGGATGCTCTGATCTGTTCCCAAGACAACTAGGGCCCAACTGGCATTCCCATACCCTGGGCCAACTGCCTGATAATTTCAGAAACTAGAGTCAGCCTAAACTTTAACATGGTCAAGAAGGTGCACTCTTACAATATACCACTTAGCAATTGAGATGACAGGACCCTTTGTCCTCAGGGCTTATTTTCCCTTGTCACCAGAGTCAGCTGTTCAGGAGCACAGACATCTGAGGTGTGGGTGGAAGTCTGAACTAGTTTTGACACAAGAATCCCTCTGCTTCCCTCCTATCTGGAAGCTGGACTTCCTGAACTCAATGCCTTTCTTCAGCAGGTGTCTGAGCTATAAAGGGCAGAACCAGGAAGAAAGGGTCACAGCCACTGTCTCCCAGGACCAGCATCTTACCCACAGCCTCATCTCCCAGGGCCAGCATCTTACCCACAGCCTCGTCTCCCAGGACCAGCATCTTACCCACAGCCACCGTATCCCAGGACCAGCATCTTACCCACAGCCACCATATCCCAGGCCCAGCATCTTACCCACAGCCACCGTCTCCCAGGGCCAGCATCTTACCCACAGCCTCGTCTCCCAGGACCAGCATCTTCCCCACAGCCACCGTCTCCCAGGACCAGCATCTTTCCCATAGATACCATCTCCCAGGGCCAGCATCTTGCCCACAGCCACCGTCTCCCAGGGCCAGCATCTTACCCACAGCCTCGTCTCCCAGGACCAGCATCTTCCCCACAGCCACCGTCTCCCAGGACCAGCATCTTTCCCATAGATCCCATCTCCCAGGGCCAGCATCTTGCCCACAGCCACCGTCTCCCAGGGCCAGCATCTTACCCACAGCCTCGTCTCCCAGGACCAGCATCTTCCCCACAGCCACCGTCTCCCAGGACCAGCATCTTTCCCATAGATCCCATCTCCCAGGGCCAGCATCTTGCCCACAGCCACCGTCTCCCAGGGCCAGCATCTTACCCACAGCCTCGTCTCCCAGGACCAGCATCTTACCCACAGCCACCGTCTCCCAGGACCAGCATCTTTCCCATAGATACCATCTCCCAGGGCCAGCATCTTACCCACAGCCACCGTCTCCCAGGGCCAGCATCTTACCCACAGCCACCGTCTCCCAGGGCCAGCATCTTACCCACAGCCACCATATCCCAGGGCCAGCATCTTACCCACAGCCACCATATCCCAGGACCAGCATCTTACCCACAGCCACCGTATCCCAGGACCAGCATCTTACCCACAGCCACCGTATCCCAGGGCCAGCATCTTACCCTGCAGTGTCAGTGTCCCCGCAGCCTTGCTTTGTGCTTAGTATAATCGAAGTGTTACTTCCTTCTATCTGGATCATCCTGCTCTTGTCTCTGCCTCCTTTTATTTCAGCTCATGATATGGCATCGCTGGACTGCACTGGTCCTTTCGGTGTTTGCTCTGCTGAGCTTTTCCCTCCTAAGTCACCTCTGCTCTGAGACCGTTCCCTTTAGAGTCCCTGGACACTGAATAGAGTCAGCTGGACAATGGATCTTGCTCCTCAGAGTTCAGTGTGTGCATCTCAAAACCTTGAATTCTGAGGAGGACATAATAGGATCCCAGGCAAATGTCATTGTCAGATGAGGTAAAGGTTCCTAGCTAACAAGAAATAAGAAGTTTCATTCCATCTGGGAGTGTTTTAAGAGGCTGGGGAGCATTTTAGTACTATCTGGCATTCTGGCCGAAAATACCCTCAGTGGAGGCTCTGCAAAGTTGGAATGATCGATTTCTGTTTTCTAGTTGGTCACAATGGCATCTGTGCTCAGTACTGGACTTCACTGTTGGTTCCTGTGTGTGAAATTTGGTTTAAACTTCACAAAATGTGCAGGTTTGATCTTCCTTTCCCACATAAAAAGTAATGTTCTGCTGTATGGCCATTGGCTAAAAATGAAAGTAGGTAAAGTTCATGTTGCCTTTGACATTCTTATTCTGGCTTACACTTTGTTTATTTTACTCAATAAAAGAATAAATGGCTCGCAATGATTTTTGAAATAAATTGTGTTTATATTATATCACTTCAAATAGACCTCAACTGTAGAAGCCTCTTACAAATATACTGAAGCCTGTTATTGATAAATGATTCACACTCTACAAGACCTGGAGGCTTACTAATAGCACTTACTGCCTGGTGTGTTTTATGTCCTAAAGGTAAGCCAAAGAGGACCAAACAGCTCTTCCTTTCTCTGCCACATCCCAGCTACCAATAAAGGTGTCGCTCTCTTTTTACTGAGAAGACTGAGGGATGATGCTGACAAAGTGGCCTTTGTTATTTGTGAGGGTCCTGAAGGTGGCCTGTGCTGTATCTGACTCTTTAACTCTAGCAGATCATAGCATTGGTGGATGAACTGTCACTTTGTTACTACAGAACCTTGAACAATTTCAGATTGCCTGGAGCTGTGTGTAGGAATGACTTTTACAGTGTGGACATACGCTGGACTAATGACCTTCACCTAACCTTGCTACCAAAAAGTTACTGTTTGTATTGTAAACAAGCTGATTGAGCCTTGTGATCCTCCTGTGACCTGGTCATAGGACCTTAATCCCACAGGACTTTTCCTTTCCCTCTACCCAAGATAGTGTATGAATGTGTGTTTCCATGTTTTACATAGTAAAGCACCAAAATATTGTGAAATCACTTTTCGCATTGCAAGCAATGAGGGGAATTGAGAACCATCGGTAGTTCTGTGTGTGGAAGGGTAAAATTCTTCTCTAAGTTAATGATGGGTCTGACTTTTACTTCCCCTTTTCATGCCAGAGATATTGTTTCATTAAAGAATGGCACACACCTTTGATACCAGCACTCAAAGCAGAGGCAAGTGGGTCTCTGTGAGTTTGAAGCCAGCCTGGTCTACATAGTGAGTTCCATGCCAGCTAGGGCTATATAATGAGATCCTGTCTTTTAAAAAGAGCAAAACCCATATACAGGAGCCTAGTTCTGAGAGGACAAAAGAACGAGTTCTCAGCTGTTTGGACCCACTTGCCGCCTTAAAATGGATCGCAACACTCAGGAGGAAATTTTTTTGCTCTCCTCCTTCTACTATGGAAGATTAATTTGGTGTCAAAGAATCCAGACATCCCATAACTCTTAAATGTAGGTGTGTGGCTATTTCCTACTTCCTGTTGAGAAGATTCCTACAGTGAGAGATTACAAAGGGTATCTGTGATTCAATGCTGAAAGTTTTTGTTTCATACTTTCATACATGCAAATAATATATTTTGATCAAATCCATCTTCTATTTCCTCTCCTCCAACTCTTCCCCTGTCCCACCACTTTTCCCTCTCACCTTGTATTTTAAATCCACTGAGTTCATGGAACATGGACAGCCTACCAGGGGCCAAAATGCTGAGAGTTTTACTGCTAAACAATTTCTATGCCCTTTTATCAAAAATGTGTTTAAGATAAACTGTTTCCCTCTAAGAACCCTCCAGCATACATATGAGTATTTTCTGAAGATTTCGTGCCCTTTATTTATCTCATGCACATTTGCAAGTGTTTTCTATGCTCAAATTTCTATGGACAATTGTATCTGCAATTTTATTTTGCTGTTTTCTATCCTGGCTTCTATTCAGAAGGTATTCTGTCTTAATAGGACAGATACTTCTCTTCCCTAGCCCATAAAGACAGAGAAAAGATAAAAAAGACCAAAGACACTTTTCTTTTATGAAATGAAGAGAAATGAAAAGAGAGCCAGCATACTGAGGTGATTCCTTGCCTGATGTGTTTCTAGGAAGGTACTCACTCTCATTCTGTGATGGCAAAGGCCTGGTTCTCCAGCTCTCCAGAACACCCTTCACCATGACATCAAGCATCATTCTTGGGTCCAGATGAATCAACATGACACTTTGACTGTTAGCAGGACTGCTTTGTTGTTAGTTTGTGGCAAATCGTATTTCTGTCTTTCTAAACCCATCTATTAGATCTCTCACCTCCCTATCCCACTTCTGTTAAGATTCCAATCGCACTTACCTAGGACTTTCCCATTGCTATGACAACACCTCAGCTTTCAGAAATAAGCCTTATCAGATGATTTCCCCTACCTGAGCCACTCATCTTCCTACTGCTTAGGAATGCAAGCTGTGCTGAATAGCTTTAATGTCAACTTGACACTCCTGGGTTGAGGGAGCCTCAACTGGGGAATCTCCTTTATAGGACCGGCTTGTGGCCATGTCTGTGGGGCATCTTCTTGATTGTTGTGTGATGTGGGAGAGCCCAGCCCACTGTGGGTGGTGCCATGCCTGCGTAGGTGGTCCTTTGTTGTATAAGAAAGCAGGCTGAGCAGGGGCCAGGGGACAAGCCAGTAAGCAGTGTTCCTCCATGGCCTGTGCTCTAGCTGGTGCCCTGATTTCCTACCTTGGGCTCTCTGATGAACTGTGACCTGGGAGATGTAAGCTGAATAAACCATTTCCTCCCCAAGGTGGTATTGGTCAGAGTGTTTTCTTACAGCAGTGGAGAATCAAACTAGGACAGAAATTGTGGTACCAGGAGTGGTTCTAGAGAAACAGAATTGAAAGGATGAATTTCTTTAATGGGCTTGTTGGTGTCTGGAGCGGGCTCTCTAAGAAGTCTTCAGGTAGCATGGAGAGCACTGAAAATCCATGGTGTAGACTATTTGAAGGAATTATGAAGATAAACGCATTTGAATCTTCTAACTCACCTCTTATGAGAAGCAAGAAATTTAGAGACTCTATACATAAACTATTTCATAATTTGGGCTGGGCGTGGTGGCACATGCCCTAATCCCAGCACTTGAGAGGCAGAGACAGGCAGATCTTTGTGAGTTCGAGGCCAGCCTGGTCTACATAGTGAGTTCCAGGACAGCTGGGGCTCCAAGGAGACCCTGTCTCAAAAAAGCCAAAAATAAAAATTTCATAATTTGTGGAAAAATAAGAAAAATAGTGATGCTGGCTGGTTACTTCTAGCATCTCTGGATAAAGTGATGGAGATAAATAATGAGCTTAATGATAAAATTAACCAGCTCCAGATTCAAAACAACATTTTAAAAGTTTCCAAGTGTGCCCTGGAAGAGAATCTTCTCGCCAGCAGCCAGAGAGCTACAGCTGCAGGAAATCAAGCTGGAGCCCTTATTATACATTTGGCTGACCTACAATGCAAATTTAATTCACAGCCTTGAAGAGGGTCTGCAGTAAATGTGGGTGTTACCTTCTGATGGCAGCCCATATAAAAGGCCAAGGCAGAGGAGAGTGCTTGCTTTTTGCTGCTTGCCTTCTCTCTTGCTGGTGAGTTTATCTTGTTGCTGTAGACTGAAGACTAGCTGATCTTTTGGTATTCATCAGACCTTCAAGCTTAGATTGGGACTACCGAGACATCCAGTTCGTGGACTGAGCAACCAATGGATTCTCAGCCTCTCCAGTGTGGTGTAGCCATTGTTGGACTACTCAGAATCTATCCTGTGAGCTAAGCTGATAAATCCATACAGATAGATAGATAGATAGATAGATAGATAGATAGATAGATAGAGATATAGATATCACATATACATATATTACACACACACACACACACACACACACACACACACATATTCATTCTTCCGGTTCTCTTTCTTTAGAGACCCCTGACTAATACACCAGCCTTCTTAACTATCATGTCCTTGGTCTCCATTCATTGACTCTCCTTGATTCTAGTTTCAGCCTGTTCTTGATTTCAGTGGTACAATGGTTAAATTGCAGTCATGTTATTTGGAACTTGACATTTAGGTCAGTTATTTTGATTGAGTCAAATACTTCATGCCCAGGATTGGTTCATTTGGTTTGTGTTTGTTCTATGAGCTCTTCCACCTGGTGTGTGATCTCAGACCCACTGTGACTCCTGGTTGAAATCTCAGAGGGCTCCTGCTTCAAATCATGATGTATCTTCCCTCCGGGGATCAGTCATTACTGTTTAACTCTGACAGTGCTACCTTATCCTCAAACCTTCTTTTTGATTTCTTAAAAACAAATCTGATGTTTAGTATACCAGAGACACATATTACCCTATCTTCTTTTTAAAATACTCTATTTATGAGGCTAGAGAGATAGCACAGCTGTTAAGAACACTAACTGTTCTTGCAGAAGACCCAGGTTTGAATCCCTGCACCCACATGGCAGCTAACAACTGTCCATAACTCCAGTTCCAGGGGATCTGACAGCCTCTTTTGTCCTCCATGGGCATTGTATGACATGGGTGCACTTACCTACATGCAGGCAATACATACATACACATAAAATGAAAATAAGCTATTACTTGACTGATCTTTTCAGTGTTATTTTTCCCTGCTTAGTTTTATTTTCAATATTCTTTCTATTCTCTTAAACAAGAAGATTTATATAATCCACTTGAGGCCTTATTTTTCCCATAAATGTATGGCCTCAGTCTGCTTCTGTTGCTGTAATGAGATGCCCTAGACTGAAGAATTTATAATAAAATAGCACTTATTTCCTATGGTTTGGGAGGATGGGGCTCAAGATACCAGCAGGCTTCATGTCTAAAGGCTGCTTGCTGCTTTCAATATGTACCTTGTTTCTGTGCTGTGGGGTCTCTCCCACCCCTCGTGGGTCATTGGCCACTGGTCCACAAGGACAAAGGGAGCAGAAGCGATGAAAGGGGTCAGGACAGCCAGTGAGCACAATGGAAGAAAGCCCTTCTTGGGAGGCAGATTCAGTGATACAGCTCCATTTACTCAGTGGGGGTCAGGGAAAATATAATGTGGAGGCAGCAGCCAAAGCCTCAGCTGATAGGTGCTCCTCCTATGCTTTATTTACATGTGGTAGGGGGATCCTATCATCCGACTATAGGGAAATGCCTAATTATCATATAGAAAAAACCTGGGGGCAGTTTTATTGCAGGTAACTATGCCAAAGGTCATGTTCTGAATAAGGTCAGGCATCCATGCTTGGAGGCACTTTCCAGGTAAGTCAGGCAGGAAGACCCTGCTGAGAAAGGAGCCGACCTTAACAGCAGGGTTCCCCAATATTGCCCCTGTTTTGTTTTATAAATGGAGAAGTGTCATCACAAGCTTTAATAGCCAGCTCATCTATCTCAGGAGAATCCAAAGTGTGATAACTGACCATGACCTGATTGGTAGTAATTTTAGCAATGGTAGTAATTTGTAAGAAATTGTATGAAATAGGGAGCAAGCATCAAAATAACATAATCAGGGGGCTATTGATATTGGAACATTCCCCCTCTGAAGAGGTAACCCCAAAATCTTTTTTGGGATAAGAGCTCACAAATATTTTTAACGTTTTGGACCTTTGGGACAGAGTACTTTGCTAAAAGGCTCAAGGACATTTTGACTTTTAGCCAAGAAAGAAACTGGCTACTTTTCTTTGGGGTCTTTTTACACTAGCTGCCTAGCCAATTTTTATCTCCTCTTCTTATCATACCACCCTCTGAAGAGGCTTACCCAAATTGCCAATAGGGAATTGGGATGCAGACCACTCTGGCTTCTTCCATGCTGAACAGGGATGCAGGGTGAGGCAATTGGGGTACCCCTTCAGTGGGTCTATCTAAAAGATTCCCAAATTACGTATTTCTTAACTATAGGGAGAAAAGAAAGGTGTTTGGTGCCTGGAAGATGTGAAGGAAAAGTAAAGGTAAGAGTAAGGGCAAGAATAGTTAGTATTACAATTTTTAGGCAGGGAACCAGAAAATACCCAAATCAAAGTCCATTGGAATTTCTTGATGAGGGCTCCCAAAAGCATCCATCTGACAGGTTTCTCCTAATTTTTCTTTTGTCTGCCAAGGCTGGACTGATGATTGATGAACTCAGGATTTGCTGTCAGGCACGTTGATAACTGTTGGAGTGGCTAGAATCAGCTCCCTCTTGAATGGCCTCTAAATAGGGAGAGAAAACAAACTTAGCCATCATTTTAGAACAATAGTGAGTTGTTTCCCTCAGCTGCAGGTGGGCACTACAGTATTGTAGACTAAGATTTATTGTCCTACACCCAAGTAGCACTGTCCTATTAGGAACAAAATCACCTGAGAAATAATTGTCTAAATAACATCTTATAAGAACTTAAGTCTAATGTCTGGGATGTGTAATCCCTTGAATTCTTAAAGAAATACATTGATGACTTTAATCTTTTGTTATACTTTCCCCTTGGGTGTTTAAGGCTATACAGTTGGCCAATATAAACCAATATATTATTACTTTTAAGGTCATATAAGGATCTGTTTCTCAGGGGTCACATGGGCTTCGGGGGAGCCCCTGGCTCCTCAGGCTTTTCTTTACCAGTTTCATCTACGTGAAGATAAGCCAAGAGGTCTTGCTTGACTGGGGCTTCACTTGGAAACATGGAGGAAATGTTTCCTCTGTGTTGACCCTCCTCTTTGCAGACTGGATACTGGTTCAATTCCATCTTCTGGGGTCTCCATGGCCTCCCTGAACAAGAGGACAGGTGACTCACCAAAGTTACAGGACATTTCTTCTAGAGATGCTCCATAGCCCCTGGAACTTGTTTGACCTTGGAGGGCAAGGAACAAAAAATTGTCCCTTTAAGTCCCTCTGACCAGATTAGTATAGGCCTCAAAGTCTGGCTCTTAAACATCCAACAAGGTTAGTTACACCAGTCTGGTACATTAATTACCATGTGCTATGTAGACAGAGCTTGGGCAAAACCCAAACATTTTTAAGTAAACCTTGATGAGACATCCTTAAACTAGTTGACTAAGCTTTGACGTTAGAAATTTTAAGATCTTTTTTTTTTATGCTCAAATTGTAACAAACCTACATAGACCTCCAACACTTGCTTAGGCTTTTTTATTTTTAACAACATACCTCCATTCCTGTATCCTTCTAACATCTTTTATCTTACCATTCTCTTTCTTAATAACCATGAGACATAATAATATTAACAAATAAACTTTCCATCTGTTATGAGAATTCTTTTGGGGGGATATTAAGCAATGTTTTTCCCCCTTTTAGGTTGTAGTATCAAACCAATGTTTGATTACATTAAAGTTTTTCTGGGGAACCAATAAATTTGTTGAGATTAGTTACAGAGATGACTGAGGGGTTGCTGGGGTATATGAGTGACCTGAGAGTATTTACACTGGAAAGCCTTAATCCAGTGTGGATCAAGCCTTTTCTTCCTAGCCTTTCCCAGATAATATACTTTAGTCCTCCCCAAACGCAGGAGACCATGTATAATTAGGGCCAAATTACATGCAGTTGGTTGAGAAGAGCAGCTGGATACTCAGGTGAGGGTCCAATGACCCTGTTTACCCCTCCTCCTTTAATTAGATACTTAAGTCCACAAGTCCAGTTGTGATAATCTTTTGTTAGTGGACACAGCTGAAGTCATGAAAATGGTAGTTTGACTCAGAAGGATGTAGTGTGTAGCATCATGTTATTAAAAGAACATGGAATATAAATTATACATAAGATAAAGTAATAAATTAATATTACCCATGTACATACTGTGTTTTATAAGTTTCCAGGTAAACCTTATAGAAAACACAAGACAATTTAAAAATCTTTTACCGTATGTAGTTTAAAGAGTGG
>NW_008339846.1:3896901-3897316 GCF_000622305.1 Nannospalax galili | reverse complement strand
TTTTGCCTGTGTGTAAATGCTCCTATGTCATGCACTGCCCATGGAGGTCAGAAGAGAGTGTCAGATCCCCTGGAACTGGAGTTACCGATGATTGTTAGCTGCCGGGAATTGAACATGGGTCCTCTGCAAGAGCAACCAATCCTCTTAACTGCTGAGCCATATCTGCAACATCCTTATTGACTGTTGGGGAACCCTGCTGTTAAGGTTGGCTCCTTTAAAGGTTTAGAGATGTTTTATACAGACTTGGAAAATGTTTATTCTATATAAAAAATATCTAAACATAGAGCTAAAAGATAACAGAGTCATTGTCTATACCACCATCAAAAGACAGGTATCTTCTGATTCTAGGAAGATGGAGTAGACACACTACACCCCCTACTTCTCAAGATAAATACAACAAAACCCCCCAGACAGA
>NW_008339846.1:3870343-3896756 GCF_000622305.1 Nannospalax galili | reverse complement strand
TTTGATCAGATGTTTATGAAAGAAACTCTTAAAAGCCAGCAGTACTTTACATATATATTCATATACATACATACATATATATACATATACATATATATGCATTTATATATACATATATATGTATATATATATATGAATCTCATCTCAAAATGGCTGTGGTGGACAAAGCCACACACATTGATGAGGTGGAAAGAAGCAACTGGTACATATTTAAGCATCATCAAATTGATGTTTATAGCTTTTAGCATAATCAATTAAGGAAAACTGTGATGCTTTAGTTACTGACTGAGGAATTCTAGGCAGAATATCTTTTTAAAAAAAAAATCTATCCTGTTTATTAAGTAGTTAAATTTATCTTTGTATTTACCATACATTTTACATTAGTCTGTGTTAGTGACCAAATAGAGAATCCCATTAACTACTTTTACTATAGGCAATAGTGCCCTCTGTTGTAATTAGTTTACACCTTAGCTGTTTTTAACTGTACATTGCATTTACTCTTAGGGTGTTTGGTTGTTCTCCTTTAATTGTCACAGGGTCGGGGGCCAGCCTGAGCCTGAGGTTTTGGAGAATATATCTTGATATAATAGGCTTGAATCTGAAGTGGGTGGGCCAATCCCATCTCCAGAGTCAGCGTCTCAGTGAGCTCAAACAGCACATGAATTCACCAATATAATTAATACAAAAAGGCATTTGTTTTTCTTTAGCCTAAAAGTTTTTAAAATTGTTTATCCATATTTTACTTTTAAACTAAGGCAAGACTTAATTCGCACAGTGAATTCCTTTGAAGAGGGCTGTCAGTCTGGATTGGAAAAAACGTAACTATGTGCTGGTAGTAGCTTACCTCCTGTGGGCTGCAGTAGCCGCTGCTGTGGCACACCCTCAGAGGTAGGAGAAAAGGCCATGACCATCACTGCACATGCGTGCCCTCACTGCAAGCCAGCCGCCATCCAGGTGTGCGCAGCATGAAGTCATGTCCCTTCAAGGGGAAGCCTGCGGGGGTGTGGAGGACTACAGGAGAAAGCCCTCCACATGGGGTGGTCCTCTCTAGTGAGCCCCTTCCCCAAGAAAAAGTTTATGGAAAAAAATGGCTTTTAAAATCTTTCCGTTTGTCTATGGCGCAAGCACCTTAAATTTTTTAAGTGCTTCATGGCCACCCACTGCTTTAAATCCTTTGTTTTTGTTTACATTATGGGGCACTTGAAGCCTGAGTGCCTTTTTGTCCAGAGGCATGTTAATTTAAATTCTCACCTAACTGGTTTCGCTTGAGTTTGAGTGCCCCGAGGGCGAGATAACAAAACAGATTAAGGAAGTTTGTTATTTTAGAAGTTGAATTCAAAGCTTGTGTGAAAATCCCTTAGAACTTTGGGGATGTTATGTTTTTAGGGGTGTTCAAGGTAGAAAAGGAAAGGGGGGTGAAATGCTGATTCCTAGGGGAACATGCCCAGGGTCAAAAACCTCAGGGGATTCCACCTAGTCCACAGCGCAAACCTGCCTTCAAATTGAAGAGATCCGGCAACTGGCTCTAAGAGCAATTAACTGGTCATTGCATTACCGGGTTTTTGCATTAGAAAGATGTATAGATAAGGGGTCTTGTCTATACCCATGCAGGCACTTGGGGTCCATTAAGAGGGCTAAGAGCCTTTGGCTAACATCAGGGGGTAGCCTTGATCAGAAAGCCTCAATTCCTCCTTTGTCTTTAACTATCCCATGCGAAGACTCAGACCGAAAATAAAAGAAGGAAAAAGAGGAGAGACTGCTGATCCTCAAGGGTGGGATGGCTTAAGGAAAAGCTGCCGTTACCCTCTTGGGGAGAGGGGATACTCACAAACTCTGTGCGTTCCAGGAGCCCCACATTGGGCGCCAGCTATGGGGTCTCTTCCTCCCCTTGTGGGTCGTCGGCCACCAGTCCACGAGGACAAAGGGAGCAGAAGCAATGAATGGGGTCAGTATGGCCAGTGAGCATGATGGAAGAAAGCCCTTCCAGGGAGACAGGTTCAGTGGCACAGCTCCATTTATTCAGTGGGGGTCAGGGAAAATATAATGTGGAGGCAGCAGCCAAAGCCTCAGCTGATAGGTGCTCATAGTATGCTTTATTTACATGTGGTAGGAGGATCCTATCATCCGACTATAGGGAAATGCCTAATTATCATATAGAAAAAAACTGGGGGTAGTTTTATTGCAGGTAACTATGCCAAAGGTCATGTTCTGAATAAGGTCAGGCATCCGTGCTTGGAGGCACTTTCCAGGTAAGTCAGGCAGGAAGCCCCTGCTGAGAAAGGAGCCAACCTTAACAGCAGGGTTCCCCAACACTGTGTCCTCACAGGACAGAAGAGCTGGAAGGGTGGAGGGATCCAGATAGCTCCTCCAGGCCTTTCACAAGGGTGCTAATCCCACTCACAAGCCCAGAGCCCTCATAACCTGATAGCACTCAGAAGCATAGATCTCTCATCCTACCTCCTTGGTGATTAGATTTCAATATAAGGATTTTGAGGGAACACATTCCTGCAAACCATAGCATATAATGACTAGAATTTTCACTGTAAGCACTGCTTTATCTGATTTAAGCAGATCTTGAGATGCTGTGATTTCTTTTTCATCCCAGGAATTACTGATAAGAAGGTTGTTTAATTCTCTTACATTTTGAATATCTCCAAATATTGTTCTTCTTTAGGCCTGTACAAAACTCTACCATATATGTCAGGTTTTCTTTTTCTTTTCTCAAAAATTATTTATATTTTATATTCATGACTGTTCTACCTGTATGTTAGAATAGGATGTTGAATTCTCTGGAACTGGAGTTATAGATGGTTGTTAGCCACCATGCGGGTGCTAGGAACCAAACCCAGATTTTACGCAAAAGCAACAAGTGCTCTTAACTGCTGAGCCATCTCTCCAGCTCCTAGGTCAGATTTTCTTTATCCATTCTCTACTGATGGACAACTGGTGGTTTCAGTAGAAGTGTCTACCATAGGCTTCAAGTTTTTGAGCACTTGGTCCCAATTTAGTAGCACTGTTGGGGGAGGTTATGGGAAATTTAGGAGATGTGGCCATGCTGGAGGAAGCACATCACTAGGGGTGAGCTTTGAGCGCTCCAAGCCATCTCCAGTTTCATTCTCTGCTTCCTGCACCTGCTTGAAGATGTGAGTGTTCAGCTTTCTGCTCTGGCCACTTCTGCTCCCATGCCTCCCTGCCATGATGGACTTTAATCCTTCTGGAACCATAAACCCAATAAACTATTCTTTCTGTAAGTTGCCTTAGTCAGACACTTAGGCTGGTTCCCTAACATGATTATTGTGAATAGCCTTGTAACAAATGTGGATGCACAGTATATTGATTCAGCCAGATTCACCTAGATTCCTTTGGGCATGTTCTCAGGAGTGGTGTCACTGGATCTAAATTCCCTGTTACACAGGCATATCGAAGCCCTCTCTCTACTTATTCTCTGCTGCTGACAAGCTACCTCTCCTGTCTGCCAGTCAATAACCTTTATCCTCTGCATTGAACATCCCTGCTGGTCCCTCCTTGCCTACCTTCAACATTTTCTGATGGCTTCTTGGCTTTGCCAGGAGGTTCTGGTCTGACCTTGAACTGGGGTTCTTCATGAGAATCCTGGATGTTTACTAGCCTGCAAGTGTCAGTTCTGAGCAGGGCTGTCATGTCTTATAACTTCGAGGCACCTATTCTTTCCCATCTTTCCCATATTCCAGACAGAGCTAGTGTTTCTCTTCCATGCGACAGTACTGAATTTGAACATCAGAAGAACGGCTTCATTTGAGAAAATACAATTTTTAATTCCCTTTCTGGGAAGAAATTCATCTTCAGCTTAACCACCTCACTGCCACAACCCTGTTTTGAGTCATTATTACAGCTCTTTTGAACTGTGCAGTAACCTCTAACTGGTCTCACGGTAATGAATCCTCCTTCACTCCCTGCAAAGATCTATCGAGATGACCATGAGTCTGCTCATCATCTCCCTCAGCAGCCTTGCATGCAATATTAGCATTCCTGTCCCTTTGTGAGGCCGTGGCTTGTCTGTGGGGTCCTGTTCAAGTCTGCCCCCTAATCTCCTTAATCTCCCTCACTGCTCCTGTCATCGTCCTCCAGATGTCCTGTATGATATGATGTCTGGCTCTTCAAGCACCCCACCCCTGTTGCTGACTGGTATCCTGCTCACTCACCTTCAGACCCTCTTCCCATCCCTAGGAGCAGTGGGCATACCCTACCTCCTCTGGCCAGTCTATTCAATGACTAGCACCTCAGTTTTGTTTTGGAGAGTGACCCAATTCCAAAGACATGCAGTTTTTATGATGACTGATCCAAGTGAGATGTCCTTCACAGCCAGGGCTAGGACTGAAACCAGCAAGCCACAGGTTGTCCTTAGGCAGATATTTAGACACAATGTGGCCATGGCGAAGCTGGTGGTGCCCTCTTCAGCATGTTTTCACCTTTTGTTGACAGCTCCCTTGAATTGCAGGCTCCATGACTTTTCTGGTACATGGCTGAGGGACTCCATTCTTCTGTGCTGCCCACACATTCCTGTCACAAAGCTTCTTGGCTATGGGAGGAAGTTTCTGACTACAGTAAGGACCCACATTGACATGCCATCAGAGGCCCAGTTAGGAGTCATAATCATCAGCTCCAGTCAAAAGTCATATTACACAGTTCTAGTCAGAGGTCTTCTTCAGTGGTCCAGTCAGAAGTCTTCAATGACTCCATTCAGAAGTCCTCTTCAGTGGCTCCATTCAGAAGTCCTCTTCAGTGGCTCCATTCAGAAGTCCTCTTCAGTGGCTCCATTCAGAAGTCCTCTTCAGTGGCTCCAGTCAGAAGTCTTCCTCAAGGCTCCTTACCTACTTTCCCAGCTGATGTGCAGTGTACTCAGCCCCACCTGTTGCTTTGTGTTGTATTCAGTGGCATTGCCTGATAAGATTGTGAACTATTAGACCTCTTCAGAGACCCACTGTGTCTTACTCATTTCTGGTTCCCATAGAGAAGGCCTGGCAGGTAGTTAACAGAACTTCCTGTTCCCAGCCTTCCTTGGCGCTCACAGATCCTCCCCTAATCTCTTCCAGAGGGCTCTCTTGCTCCAACTTCATGCTGTGTGAGATGGTCCTCCTGCATCCCCAGGGTGGGCATGACCCGTTCTCCGTTCCATGAAGTGCTTCTTTCTCCTCTGAGTTTCTGTAGGTGGGTGGGTTGCTCATCCCTCTACCCACCCCCCAAATAATTTGCCCAGCACTGGGCATTTCGGCCCTGGGCTGGATAGCAGAGATACAAAAGCCTAGGTAATGGCTCAGCCACCTAAGGGAAGCTGCTGCGGGTCTGAAGCTGTGCTGCCCTCCTTGGCAGATATCCACAGACTGCTGTCACAGACCAGGCTTCATGCTCTGACCTGTGTGAATGTCACCCTGAAGACCTCGGTCCCCTAGGAGGATGAGCTTGAGGGGAAGGGGAATATGAAACCCAGGAAGCAGTGTCAGGCCAAGCAACACCTGCATGAAGCTAGACAGTGGCGTGGCATGATTTCCGCAAGACCGACACTCAGGGGAAACAGCAGGCTTCTCCAGGAAGAGCTGGGCCACAGGACTGTGTTTAGAGTGGGGCTGAACTCTGGCACATTGGGAATCCAGGTCTGTAATCTGAGGACAGGACTGTCAAGGGCTGAGCAGGACTGACAGTGCAAAGACTGCCATTCTGGATGGGCTGCTTCATCCCAGGTCGATGTACTGAGACATCAGCACAAGCTCCTGGATCAATTCCTCTAACTCAGAAGTGGCTCCACCATAGAGGAAAGGTGTCGTCTGGGGACTTCATGGCAAAGCTGTGCTAACTCCAGGGTCTGGCTGGCTCTCTGCCCAGGGTACTGTGCTGTCTTCTACAACATACCCAGTCAGGGCAATGTCTAGATCAAAGGTTAGTTCTGAGGTATTTTTTGGTACTGAGAAAGATAAGCTATGAGATAGGTAAGCCAAGAGAGAACCTAGTATTCCTGTTTCTTTGGAGTATTCTCAGAACACTGGGCTGGAGAGATGGCTTAGCTGCTAAGAGCATTTGCTGCTCTTCCAGAGGACAGAGGTTCAGTTCCCAGCACCCATGTTGGGCAGTTCACAACTGCCTGTAACTCTAGTTCCAGGGGATAGAATGCTCTCTTCTGGCCTCTGTGGGCACTTGCATGTGGCATATGCTCACATAAATACACATATACATAAAAATGAAATATTTTAAAAAGAAAGAACATTGATGAATGTTCCTATGCTCGTGGGTCAATATTTAACAGAAACAAAGTAGAATATATGCAACATGATATAAATGAAAACAAAGACAGATGCACGCAGATTAGGAGCCTGATTTTTAGGAGCTTCTCGAACTCTCTGTCCACTGTACTCAGGGTGTTCTCTATGTTTACAGCATCTTCTGTGATGACCACTGGGGTCTGAAGGCTACAAAATATCCACAACATACTCAAATGTAATGATTTTAACTTTTTAATTACTATGGATTCCTGTGAGCATGTCAAGAATGAAGCATTATGTAGAAACACAAAAGCCCATGTCATTTGGCAAAAATACAATTGTATGTGGTCTAATTCTAATGTCTTCACAGGTTCTATAAAGAGAAGTCCATCTTTGAGATGTTTTATCATCAGTTTTTTATTTATGCCCCATGTAACACCCTTTGCTTTTTCTCTAAGTTCATAAGAAGGAATGTAAGACCATGTTTCCTTAGGCATAGTTCTTCAAACAAGGCAGTGGGGACGGTTCACATAAAACATTTGTTCAGGTCATTAAGTGGTACAGGTCACTGGAGGAGTTCACATGCCTAGGGATGGGTGCTAAAGACCTGAAGTCATATTTTAACTTTGTGTTGTGTTGGAGAATTTTTTTTAAAAAAAGTCACAGGCTCAGATCTAAAACCCTCATGATTGATAAATGCCCATTTTCTTCTGATCAATGTTATCCATCAGCAAATCAGCTCTGTATCTGAATATTTTTTAATTAATTCTGTGATGACCCTTTGATGGAAGCCAGGCTCTCACCCGGACCTCACCTCAGCAGGTCTGGTGGAAGTCACTGGGACAGTCTCCATCTCCCATCGCACCATCCTTCTTTCCCAGCCCTGTCTCTGCTTCTAAAGGCATCACCTCACCAGACCCTGAAGTGAAAAGGTTGTCACCACCTCGCCATGGCAGCATGCTCTGTCACGTGTCTAGCACGTTTCAAGTACCATCCAGGGACGCTCCCCTTGTGTTTCCTTTATGTTTAGACAGTGTTAGACCCATTTTTCAGAAGAGAAAATGTTAACTGAGAAGGTAGAATAACTTGTCAAAGAATCACAGCAAGCTGAGGGCAGAGTGAAGTTACACACCTTTCTTGGATTCCCACTAAGTAACCCTGTCTTCAGTCTGCCTGTATCCAAGAAGAGAACAAGGAGATGTTCGGAGGAAGGAATTAGTGGGAGTTTCATGAGCTTATACCAAAATGGTGTAATTTTCGTACTATTTATAATTAAATATTTTATCGACTACTGCTACACTTGACGGTAGTTCTGTGAAGGCAGGGACTGTTTGTGTCTTTCTCTATCACTGTATTCCCAACACATTTCAGAGGCCCTGGAGCACAGGAGCAGTTCATCATTATCTCTCCTGAGAAGAGTATTTTTGAATGAAACATAATGCATGTCCAGTCTGCTTGTTTTCATGTCCTGTGCTGACTTGCTCCTATTTCCCAGACCCCTCTGCACTCCTGTTCCTCACAGTCCATTGTATCATGGAATCCAAATTCCATCTCTCCCATCTCTGCTCCAGTCTAGTTCACCTCATCGGGAGGCAGGTCCCCCTTTCCCTCAAGGACCTGTTCCATGGATGGGTTTACTCTTACTCTACAAACCATTCTTCTTTGTGTTGCTCCTTGGCTGTCTGCTCTGTGTTCTGTGTCTAAACCCTCTTTTCCACAATAACAGATGCTGTGATGACAAAAGATATGGAAGGAGTGGTGTAAATTAGCTCTCTGCAGAAACACGTATGTACGCACATGTGCTCACGCAGGCAGACACAAACACACACAGACACACACAGACACACAGACATACACGGGGAGGCAGGGTGATTGTCAGTGTTTACCTATTCTGTTTTCCTTGTGTAAACACTTCCATCATATTCAATCTCAAACTACAAACATGATGCGATTCAACCCCAAGTCATGCATACTGAGATGTCTACAATTGCTCTTAGGCACCCCTTTTTAGTACTTTATTAAATCATTGCATGTAACTATTAAGACTGAAATTTCCAAAATAGTCTTTGGGGGAGACTTTGGAGGTGGCGGTGGCCAGGGACGCAGCATCCTATTCTGGGTACTCAGCTCATCTTTTCAGACAAGGATGGTTAAAGTGCACAAACAAAAGACAATACAGTCTGTTCACTACAGCTGACTTCTGATGTCTCCTTACACCCTACTCTATCACCACCTCTCTGGGCTGAGTGACTCCTAAATTTGCTTATGTATGTCTCCCCATCAGTGCTCAGCATTTCTTAAGCAGTGTTCTTCAAGCCTCAGAGGAAACTTCCAGGAACTAGTACCTACCTCACAGTTCTCTCCCACCCCTACCTCAACTCACTCCCACCTCTAGCTGCTCTTTAGGGGAATTACGTTCTTGGATAACAGCCCAGCCATCTTGCCAATCCCAGGAGAGATTGGTTATATGGGGTCCCACTGGCTCTCTCCACCCACACACACATCATAGTGTTCTGCTCTATGTTCAGAGGCTAATTGTTGCTATCTCTGACAAACTTATGTGAAAAGGAAGAAGGCTAAACAAGGAACAGGAAGGAGAACACTGCTCCACCGACCCTAAGGTAAACTAGTGTTACATAGACAGACAGAAAACGGTTAGAAGCCAGCCCAAGTTCGGTTGCCCCCACTTGACTAGGATCACCACAGGTAAGTTTGTTGAATGTTATGCACTGCAAGGAAAGAGGGGCAGGGAGAGGCAGCCACACTCCCAACCAATCTGTCAGAATGACTTGCATGTGGTCTGGGAGGAGGGGCTAAGGGTATATAAGCTGAGAAAGCCTAGGGGATGCTCTTGCCTTTTTATGTGATTGTGGGGAAGCCGGCATCGAAGCTTGGATAAAGACTTTGCAGTGCAGCCTTGGGAGGGAGCGCCCACACTCCTGTAAGTAAACCCTCACTCACTGGTCTGTAAGAAAGCCCAATACACTTACTGTATTCCCAGACGGCCGTTTGGTGAAATTGTATCTTGGGTTGTCCTTGGGACCAAGGGGAAGCAGGTGGATGTTGTTTACACCTCCTCAGAAGGAATTTTAGCTACAACTGGGTGTGCCCCAACTGACAGGGATCAAGCCAATCAGCTCACAGGACAGAACTGATTCTTGCTTTTGTTTCTCCTTCAAGCTCAGACCGTTTCCCGGGGGTTTCCTGGGAACACAGTGACACCACTTCCCTCTGAGAACCACTCTCCTATCTGCCCCTTACAGGCAACACCAACTGTCAGATGTCAGAATGAGGTGATACTAAACTCAGATTTCAGATTTAAACATGTTTACAATCATTTCATTGATTATTCGGGAAAAAATATTGTCAATTATTTTGGCAGTATTCACCAACAATAAAGTTCTACTCAAAGGATAAGAGAGAGAAATGACAGAAAGTTTCATTACACTCCCCAACACAGCTGTCTCATGACTAGTATGCCTTCCTCTGCATACTAGTTTTTTGCATTCTGTGACTCTGGAAATGGTTTGTCTGCCCAGGAAGAGACTTCTGAGCAGCCAGGACTCCTTAGGCTGGCTATTCAGTTGCTTTGGGAGGATATGGAATGACTGAATTATATAATCACAACTTCAAAAGTGACAGAATTTGACACCATTGTCATAAGAAGAGAATTCGCTTGCTTCCTGTGATGGCTAATCCTGGGTGTCAACTTGATTGGATCTAGGATTAACTGAAATGAAAAGATCTTCTTGATTGAATCATCTGAAGCTGGAAGACACACCCTAAATGTGGGTGTTACCTTCCGATGGCAGCCGGTATAAAAGGCCAAGGTAGAGGAGAATGCCTGGCTTCTTGCTGCTTGCCTTCTCTCTCACTGGTGAGTTCGTCTTGCTGCTGTAGACTGAAGACTAGCTGATATTTTGAAATTTGTCAGGCCTTCGGTGCCAGATCAGGACTACTGAGACGTCCAGTCTCATGGACTGAGCAACTACGGATTCTCAGGCTCTCCAGTGTGGGGCAGCCATTGTTGGACTACTCGGACTCTATCCTGTGAGCTAAGCTGATAAATCTCTATACATATATATTCATTCTACCAGTACTGTTTCTTTGGAGAATCCTGACTAATATAGATTGTGGTACCAAAAGTGGGGTTGAATTAGCATCCAATATATGGTACAGTTTCTCCTATAGCCAGGATTCATGGGTCCAGGAATCAAGGGGTATAAGTGGGAATTATTCCACTCACTATCACCCCTGGTGACCAACTAAAAATTTTTTCTTCCTGTACCCTCGACTTTGCACTCTACTGGCTTGGATGTTTTGGTTCCAGAAGAGGGAGTGCTTCTGCCAGGAGAGACAATAAACATTCCATTGAACTGGACGCTAAGCCCCCGGCCCCAGCCACTTTGGGCTTCTGATGCCCTTAAGTTGGCAGGCTAAGAAAGGAATAACAGTATTAGGAGGGGTAATTGGCCCAGACTACCAGGGGGAAATTGGACTGGTTTTCCATAATGGAGGTAATGACGATGATATTTGGAAGGCAGGAGATTCCTTAGGGCAACTTTTGGTGTTACCATGTCCTGTGATTAAGGTCAATGGGAAACTACAACAACCCAATCCAGACAGGACAACAAATGGCCCAGACCCTTCAGGGATGAAAGTATGGATCACTCCTCCAGGGAAAGAGCCAAGACCTGCAGAAGTGCTTGCTGATAGTGGAGGAAATACAAAACGGGTAGTAGAGGAAGGTAGTTACAAATACCAACTCAGGCCACGTGACCAGTTGCAGAAACCTGGATTGTAATTGACATGAGTATTTTTGTCCTATTTGGTTAAGAATAGGCTTGTGCATGTACACACATATGTTAAGCAGATACTTGAGTTGTTCTTTTTTGAATGTGTAATTGAGATAAGTGTTAAGTGGTTAAGTGTTGTGAACCTATATGATTATATTGGGTTATGAGACACTAAAGGACTAAGCATTCCTCGAAGACCTTATCTACTCTAAGATATATAATGCATTGGTCATTGTATGATGGGATAGTTATATCATGTTAGGTGAAATTATCACCTTAACATTGTTTTCATTTGAAAATTAAGCATGACATAGAGAGATGCTATTAGGTGTCAAGTTGACAACGGGTGGACTTGTGATGGCTAATCCTGGGTGTCAACTTGATTGGATCTGGGATTAACTGAAATGAAAAGATCTTGATTGGATCATCTAAAGCCAGAATACACACCCTAAATGTGTGTGTTACCTTCTGATGGCAGCCCATATAAAAGGCCATGACAGAGGAGAACACCTGGCTTCTTGCTGCTTGCCTTCTCTCTCACTGGTGAGTTCGTCTTGCTGCTGTAGACTGAAGACTAGCTGATCTTTTGGAATTCGTCAGACCTTCAGCGCCAGATTGGGACTACTGAGACATCCAGCCTTGTGGACTGAGCGACTATGGATTCTCAGCCTCTCCAGTGTGGTGCAGCCATTGTTGGACTACTCGGACTCTATCCTGTGAGCTAAGCTGATAAATCTCTATACATATATATTCATTCTACCAGTTCTGTTTCTTTGGAGAACCCTGACTAATACACTTCCCTTTTATGGCTTTTATTTTAATGCATAATTTTGTAATTAGTTTTGTTCTTTGGAAAGTGATCTTTAGAATCCTGCACCTTCATTAAGTGTGTCCTATTTAAGAGTTTATGTATCCCTTGCGTGCCTTTAGGTTACAGGGACTAGTAATTATTATGTAATTTCTTAATCATGTTCTCCTTTTCCTAAGAGCTCCATAGTTTACTGTCCTTAAGCAGCCAGGTTAATGGAGTTTGTCTTTTGAAATTGACACTATCGTAAGGAAGAATTCTCTTACCTTGGCAGCTTATCTGCGGGCTTTCACATTAAGGCAGGAAATGGAGAGCTCTTGGTCCAGGCTTGATCAGGTGCGGCATTAAAGCAACGGGGTCAGGAATGACACCAGGGTGTTTTCCTCCCAGCTGTCTGTTGCCTTTACTCTGATTAAGCCTCCCCATTTACCACTTGGGTTACTTGGAAAGCGGTCGGTCATAGAGTCAGGCAAGGAAACACTGAACTGCTCTCAGTTCATCCTAATCCTTTTCTCACCTCTGGTTCGTAGTACTCTCATCCAGGAGGTTTCAGATGATTTGTGTCCTCTCTAAAACCAGTGTCCTTCCCTAGGCAGCATGAGCCCAGAAGGCTTAAAAACAGAAAAATTGCCTCAACGGTTGCACTTCTTGACTAATGTGTTAAGGTTCCTACTGCATAAAACATTAGACAGTAAGTGCAGCGAGGTGAAGGTGAGTTGGTAAACACCTGTTTTCTACAGAATAAATCAGCTACAGTAGTGGGTGCCAGTAACATCCTGAAAATGCAGCTCAGCTCTGTGAATCAGGTGATCTCTCTCACATACATCTTTATCTCCTTCTCTGTCTCCCCTTTCCTTATGTCCCTCCCTCCTTTACCTGAAGCCCTCATTCCTGGAACAGATCCTGATGAACAGGAGGTCACATGAGGGAAAGCAAAATGAAAACACGCTAAGTTTAAGCCACACAGTCCTAGGAACAAGGACCCCAAAGTAGCCCAGGAGACAGCAGAGCACAGCTTGAAACCAGCCCCATCACCCTTCCCTCCACAGTCACCCGAGTTTGCTCCCAGCCTCTGCTTCCTTCTCTTGTTGCCCAGCAGCTTTCACTCACACCCCATCCCTGGAACCACCTGTCACATTTTGTGTAATGGGAGAACATGCTTCATCTTTATCATCTTTTAACAAAATCCAGCTCTAGTACCTTGCAGAAGTCTTGGACCTCCCTTGCTGAGGCTTGGAGAATACGTCTGCTACCTTCCTAAGAGAAGTACCTCTTCTTATATTGGGAAAAGTGCCTCTTTTTATATGTTAACAGCTATGGCATCTTACCTAAGAAATTGTTCCATTGTAGCACAGGCCTTGACATGCTTCCTACGTTCCTTACTACTGATTTATGTTAGGGGTAGGGAAGCACTGTCTGAACAAGATTGTGCTGGTGGCTCAGTGTGTTACCACTGGTTGGAGCTAGGCTGGATGCATCTGGATTTTTGACATTGTATTTAAATCATCAAAATTAGCATATGCAGATTCAAAGTAGTAAGGAAATTTTATTCACAGCAAAGTGATCGAATAGTTCAGATATACTGTCAAGAGTGATAGTGGGCCAATAAATGAAAGCGTTCAGAGCCCTGATTATTGTTTGGACCTCCTTTTTTGGAATTCAAGAGAAGGAGCTCTTTGAATGCTAAGGGGCATAGTGGCAGTGGTTTATTATCTTGATTGACAGATTAAGTTATATAGTCTCTTTTCTTACTTTGGATTTTAAAATTTTATTCTTTGGCAACTTCATGAATGTATACAATGTATCTTGATCATACCTACCCCTAACTCCCCTGAGGTACCTCTCTTAACGTGTCCCTCTCTCACCAAGTTTCTCTCTCTCTCTCTACTGTGTATATATAGTGTATATAGCTCACTCACACCCCTCCCTCCCCCCCCTCACCTCTCTCTTCCTGTGCCTCTCTCTCTCACTCTCTCTCTCTCTCTCTCTCTCTCTCTCTCTCTCTCTCTCTCTCTCTCTCTCTCTCTCTCTCTCTCGTAACCAAGTGATTTGAATTGTACATCCCAGTGGAATACTGACTGATCTTGTTGACTTGAACTTGGGAAGGTCTTGTAGGTAATGTAGTTGCACTGAGCTCATGAGGACAGTAGCCATGTCATAGCCAGAAGACGGCACTTGTAGCTTTCCTCCCCATCCTCCAGCTCTTAGTCTTTCTGTCCCCTCTTCCATGAAGCACCTTGAATCTTGTCTCATTAGGGCTGAGCACTCAACAGTCACTTATCCCCAGTACTTGGCCCTGTTCTCTGTCTCTGCATTGATTGCTGCCCACTATAGAAAGCGGCTTTTCTGTGAAAGGGCTCAGGTGTGAGATCCAAGGGGACACTGAGATGAATTGTTGGAGATACGGAGCTTATTTTAAAAGTTATTAATACCATGGGTAGAAGGACAGATAGACAACAGCATGGTGGTGGCTCTGAGGGGAATTCAGGCCCCAACGCTAAAGACAGACAGTGCGGCAGGGTCTCTGAAAAGAGGAATCTGAGCCAGGTTGTAGAGACACAGGTCTGCTGGTGGACTGCAAAATGATAATGATTGAAGGTAGAGGACCAAACTCTCAGATGGAGAAAGGCGAGTTTAATTCTAAGAGTTGTTCTTTATATCTAATGAGCAGGGTCAGCCAAGGTCACAGCGTGCAAAACATAAATCAAGCAGAATTCAAAGTAAAGGGTGTTTTTCTTTCTGTTACTAACCAAACACTTTCCCAGAGCTCCAGTCCATGAGAAAGGAAAACACAAGCCCATCCACTATTATTCTTACTATCCCAAGGCAGTGTTCTGCCCTCGACTGGGAGGCAGAGTTCTGCCCTGACCAGGAGGTGGAGTTCTGTCCTGACTGGGAGGTGGAGTTCCGCCAATGTCCAAACATTCTCTTGTTTTCAAGAGGCAGCTGGACTCTGTCTTGTCTTTTTTAAAAAAATATATATATATATCCAACAGGAATTAATTTATTAATTTCTTTTTCTTTTTTTAAATAAATAATTTATTGAGAATTTCATATGTGCATATAAGATGTTTTGATCAAATCCATGCCCACTCTCTCCCTCCCCTCCAACTCCTCCTATATCTCCCCATCACTTTTTTCTGATAACTTCATGTACTCTTCCTTCTTTGATTTACTGTTTTTTTATGGTGCTTTTTGCTACTCTAACATTCCCCCACCTGAAGAGGTAACCCAAAAATCTTTTAAGGATTAGATAAATCTCCCAAATATTTTCAACATTTTTGGCCTTTGGAATGGTTGCTAAGAGGCCCAAGGACATTGTGAATTTTAGCCAAGAAACTGGCTACTTTTCTTTGGGGTCTTTTTACCCTAACTGCCTAGCCAATTCCTACCTCCTATTCTTATCACACCATCCTCTGAACAGGTTACCCAAATTGCCAATAGGGAATTGGGACACAGACTGCTCTGACTTCTTCCATGCTGAACGGGGACACAGGGTGAAGCAACTGAGGTACCCCTTCAGTGGGTCTATCTAAAAGACTCCCAAATTGCATAGCTCTTATCTCAAAGAGGAAAAGAAAGCCTGAATAGGAGATGTGAAGGAGAAGTAAAGGCAAGAATAATTAGCATTACAAGTTCTAGACAGGGAACTAGAAAAAAGTCAGAACAGGGCAATTTTCAATTGTTTATATGAGAGTCCATTGGAATTTCTTGACAAGAGCTTCCGAAAGCATCCCTGTATTGGGTTCCTCCTCATTTTTCTTTTGTGTTCCAGAAGGCTGGACTCTAGAGTGATTGATTCAGGATTTGCTTTCAGGTATTTCAATAGCTGTTAGAGTGGTTAGAATCAGTGTCAGTTCCCTCTCAAAGGATTGAGATAGGGGGAGAAAACAAATTTATCCATCATTTTAGAACAATAGCTGGTTGTCTCCCTTAGCTGCAGGTGGGCACTATAGTATTGGGGACCAAGATTTGAAGTCTTACATCTGAGCAGCACTTTCAGGTTAGGAACAAATCATCAATGAGAAATAATTGTCTAAATAACTTTTTATATAGATTCAAGCCTATTGTCTGGGAAGTGTAATCCCTTGAACTCCTAAGAAATATACTGATGACCTTACTCTTTGGTTATACTTTCCATTTGGGTGTTTAAGACCATACAGTTGGCCCAAATATATCAATTTATTTTTACTCTTAAGGTCATGTGAGGATCTGTTCCTCAGGGGTCACATGGGCTTGGGAGGAGCTCCTGGCTCCTTTCCTTTACCAGTTCCATCTATGTGAAGATAAGTCAAAGGTCCTACTCAACCATGTCTGGCTTCATTTGGAAGCATGAAGGAGGTGTTTTCTCTGAGTTGACGCTCTTCTTTGTAGACTGGACACTGGTTCAAGTCCATCTCGTGGGGTCTCCATGTCCTCCCTGAACAAGAGGACAGGTGGCTCACCACAGTTACAGGAAATTTTGAGAGATGTCCCATAGTCCCCTGGAACTTGGTTGTCCTTGGAAGGCAAGGGGCAAAAACTGTCCTTTAAGTCCCTCTGTCCACATTAGTATAGGCCTCAAACTATGGCTGTTATACATCCAATAAGGTTAGTTCCACCAGTCTGGTATTTTAATTATCATGTGCTATGTAGATAAGGCTTGGGTAAAAAAACCAAAAATTCTCAGATAAACTTTGACTAGATACATATTTTGTTTCTTAAACTAGTTGAGTAAGCTATGACCATAGACATTTTAAGATTATGTCGATATTATTTTTGTCTCATCCTTTATATATCACAACAAACCTAAAAAGACCTTCATCACTTGCTTAGGCTTTCTCATTTTTTCTATTTTAGAAAATATCTCCATTCCCATATCCTTTTAACATCTTTTACATGATTTTTTCTTTTTTATTATTATGAGACACAATAGCATTAACAAATAAATTTTCCATCTGTTGTGAGACTCCTTTTCCTGGGGATGCTAAGCAGTGCTTATTCCCTTTCAAGGTCTATCTTGTCTTTGGTTCACCTTCTGCAGACCTGAGCTCTATCACCAGGTGCTAGAAGTGGCAATTTTTCTTGACCTTTCTGAGGATGAGGATGGTTCACAGTACACGCCTGAAGCCAGGCTGTCTGATTCCCAGGCAGGAAGCCAAGAAGGAGGTGAGGAGCAGGGTATATGGTCAACAATACCCCCTTTGATATAAACTCACTTCTTCAGGTGAGAAATCCTGGCACCTGGAAGTTCATTTGCTTGAGACTGGCAGATGATGTCTCAGTAGGTACCTGTCATTATCTGAGAGGGGAAAGGCTGCTGCAGATGTTGGGGCCTGAGCAGCAGCTGGGTTCTATCATTACATTCTTGTGCTCTGGTCAAGGTTCACAGCAGCACTAGTCTCTGTATAAGCATGTCTTGGGCACTTAGAGACAGGCCTGCCACAGCCTGAGGTCATGTCTCATCTGAGAGTGGTCAGCAAAGGTCATCTGCTTTCATTACCGTTTGGCATACCCTGCTCTGTCTAGTCTGTCCACAGATAATCACTGTATTGGAACTTCCCAGGTGTTGCCCAGAATCCCAGGAATCCTAAGCCCTTTGTCTTACCTAGGGCTGCTCATTTTGGGACAGTCCTGATCCTGATGAGTCTGGATTTTTGTCGACATGGGCTTTTGTTTTGGCTAAATAAAACTACCCTGAATGGCAGTCAAACAAAGAAAACATTGCTGAATGAGTGATTTCACTCGGAAAGGTAAAAGAATACGGTATGCTGGTGTGCTAATGCATAATGTTGTAGGAATTCTGAGCACTGGGCCAGAGACAAGCAGAGAGGCATTCCAAAGGCCTGTTGTCAGAATATGATTAAAATTAATGGCTGTCATCTGAAGACAGAAAACAGCACTAGTGATGGTAGGATTTGCCTTCCAGAAGGGAAGCAAGCCGCTCAGGCCCCTCAGAGGACCACCTTGCAGGGCAGCAACTGAGCTGCCTGCCGGAGTGTTCTGGCCACTATGAGGTTTACACCCAGGGGTATTAGTGGGGAGACAATGAGGTCAGAGGACTTGGGAAGCACTGAAGGAGGAGAGAGGATGGGCAGTATGTAGATGAGTATATTTCATCTGTACTTAATGTTCCCATACATTTTCCCCTGCAGTAACCTCAGTCTTGCTCCGCCTGTGCCATCAGACCTCAGAACCTGATGCCGTAATCATCCACTGTAAGTTTCTTGGGATTCTGTTTGAAGTCCAAACATCACCAGCCTGACACAGCTGGGGATGCTGGTCTGCAACTGCGGGCAGTAATGTACAGTTTATGTAAAACTGGATTCCGCACACATGCACCTGGCACAGTGATGCCTCTGTGCAGAACCCACAACTAAACTGGAATGCACAAGCATTGGTTTCTGTAGCTAATTTTGATTGTGTTCCTGATAATGCTTTAAGGTCCAGACACAGGATCCTTCCCATCTGTTGAAAAGTCCTGGCTAGCTGGATTGAAAAATCTTAAGCAACTTGAATTTTCAGGAAATAATGAACAAACAATAAACCCACAAATGAAAGAGTAGAGAGATAGTATGTTAACTAGTTTATCACGTAGAGAAAACTCGATGTGGAGATGATGGAAAGTATTTCAGAGGAGCCAAGCTATTCTTGTGAGAAAAGAAGTTTGGGGGAGGGGCTGACAAGATGACTCTGGGTAAAAGAACCCATTGTGCGACTCAGTGATCTGAGTTCCATTCTTGGAACCCGTAGAGAGAACACACTCTCAAAAGCATTCCTCAGACTTTCACACATGTGCCATGGCATGTGTGGTACCTGCATTCACACAGATGCAGCACACACACACACACACACACACACACACACATGCACACATACATGCACACACATGCATACACACATACACATAAATAAAACAAAAAATCTTAAAAAATGAAAATAAAGCATGTAAGTCACTAGCAGGATTCAACCTGGCTCAGTGTTTAATTTTTTTCTTATTTTTGAGGATTTCATACATATATTCAGTATGGTTGTATCTGCTCCTCACTCTGCTCTCGAACTTCCCCTGTGCGCTCCCAATATGTTTCTCTCCCAAGTTCATGTCTGGTGTTGCTTGTATGTGCATGGGTGTGGGGCTGTCCACTGGAGCATGTGAAACTCCCAGTGGGTCGGTTTGGATACACATTTAAATGTAAATTTTTGTCAATTCACTTTTTTTCTTTTTTTTCTGTCTTTTTGAGACAGGGTCTCCCTGTAGCCTCAACTTGCCTGGAACTCACTATGTAGACCAGGCCTCGAACTCACAGACATCTGCCTGACTCTGCTTCAGTGAGACAGCTCAGTTTATTCAGCGGGGAGGGGGGCAGGTGTCGATGGTAAAATATAGTGTGGAAGCAGCAGCCAAAGTTTTACCTGATAGGTGCTCATAGTGTGCTTTATTTACATGTGGCAGGAGGACCCTATCATCTGGCTATAGTGCAATGCCTAATTATCATAAGGAAAAAACCTAGGGGCAGTTTTTTGCAGGTAACTATGCCAAAGGTCATGCTCCAAATAAGTCCAGGCATCTGTGCTTGGAGACACTTTCCAAATAAGGTCAGGCAGAGAGCAGGAAGCCCCTGCTGAGAAAGGAAGTCCCCCATTCAGTGCCGAGCTCCTTAGAGTTATCCAGACATGGTGGACTACAACCTTAACAGCAGGGTCCCCCAACACTCATGTATTTGTTAGATTTATTACAGTCTGAGGCACGGTCTACATGTATGATGCACAAACAGCTTGGCTTCTCCATGGTTAGCCTAAGGGCTGTTGCAATTAGCAACATGTTGGTTCATATTTTGCCTTCACTATGATCCTAATGGTGTTATACACACAATATTTCAATATACAATTGTGAAGAAACTGTCATATTCTGTTTTTTGACCCAATTGTTCTACTCATTCATTCTTTCTGGTATTTTCTTTTTGGTAGAATCATTATCTTCTGTACATAAAGAAAGACAAACATTGTTCCCATGACACATAGTCGTTTGTTAGCTCATTGGATAAGTACATATTCAGTACCTCCCATGTGCTGTGTCTGAGGCCTGTGACAGAACATAAGGTCACAGGCAGATGTCGTCACAGCCTTCATGGTGCAGGCCCTGGAGCCATGCAGGAAAGCGATAGTGCGGCAGTCACACAGACAGGTGGGAATTACAGCTACAAAACTGAGCTTAAGACTGGTGCTTGATGGTCTAAGTCACATGGGTGAGTCCAGCCGTCATTAAGACACGACATCGGCATCGACAAAGACCACACTGGAGCACTGTGTGACTGAGTTACAAAAATTACCATACAAAAAAAATCTCATAATGTTTTCAGGAAGTTTACAGTTTTGTGTTGGGCCAGTTTCATAGCTATCCTGGGCTGCAGAAGACAGCCTGTCCCCAACCCCTAGGTTCTGGGTGTTAATGGTAAGTACTAAAAAGTAAACTTTTGTCCTTTGGTGCCATAACAAGCAATCCTTGTGAAAGCTGCTCAGTATTTAAGTGGTGGGTCCTGTGTGTGTCTCCAGTGTCTCCTTCAAGTCACCCTATGGGTCCTACTAAAATTAAAAACGCAGCATCGCTATTCACAGACTTCATTCTAGAGGTGTCTTTGACTTTCTTAATCATTCTGTTTGCACAGGACCACATTCTGTTATTCTGGTAAAGTCTCTGTGGTCAAAGAGATACTGCTTGACCTGAGAAAGAACCAAACATTTGAGTCTGGAAAACTTATATTTTCATTTCTATTGAGAAGGGTTCAAAGTGAGATTAAAGACGCTTTCGCATAATTAAATATTTGTGGGAAAACAACTACAACCTAAGGCTTTATTCCATAGCACAGCACCACATTCACGCCAGAAGCCCACTGGCTCTTTAATAATTGAATTTGTAATAAACTTCTGGAGGAGGCAGAGAGGTGGGGAACTTGCAAGAAGGTTGAATATTCTGCTTCATGGTGGATGGAGCCTGAAGCCAGCTCAAGCTGTGAAAGCAGTATCAGCACTTCCTATGTAGAACTGGGTACACAGTGTTACTCAGGAGGAGGGGTGGAATGGCACTTGCCAACACTCATCTTAATATCATGAACTGTCCCACTGACCTGTCCAATCAAACACACCAGTTACTTGGCTTCTGTGTTCTGCACATGATGCTTGAGTTAAGTAAATATAATACATGTACAATGATCCCAGGCCTGTGGGGCAAAAGCCCTGGCTCAAGTGTCCCATCGCTCGATGGTTATTGTACTTGGCCCTCTCCTGTGACTTGCATGACGGGCACCACATACTTCCCTGGAGCTGAGAGGGAAAGAAGAGATCCTTGAAACCTATGCTGGGCTTGGCCCTAGTTCCTCCTGTAGTCTGATCCCATTAGCTCTCAAACATTATTGAAAAAAGACTAAAAAATATTCCCTACCCTATAGCCTCAGGCTGATCAAGGTGAAACACACACACACACACACACACACACACACACACACACACACACACACATGCACGCACACACACATGCACGCACGCACACACTTGTGCATACACACCACACAAACCTCTTGTCATTTTAGTGGAGTTCATACAGGAGGTAGATGCATGCTTTCTGTCTACCAGCCTGAGCCAGCAGAAAACTATTGATTTTCCCAGTGTGCTTTGCAGCCATCCATCTCATTCAATCCACTTCTTGTCTAGAATAGTTTTGCATAAAACTTTTGCTTATTTTGTATCATCAAAATACCATCTGTATGCTCTGGTAGCTTCATCCCATTCCTTCCAATATAATACTTCACAATCCATTTCATGACTCATCTTATTGGCAAGCATTTTCAGGATAACAGATTGGTGATATTGGCTTAAGATAGAAAATTAGAGTTATGGAAACACATTTATAGCTCTACTCTCATTTTACTTAACAACAAAAATAAGGATAAGACTAATTTTTTCAAAAACACATTTTCAAAGAATTCGTGGATATGCTATTGGTAACTGGATGATATGATACTGTGGGTTCTCAGAGTTGTAGGATTAGTAGTATTACTTAGATATTTTCTGTTATTTTTACTATTTATAAATTCACTGTATTTAAAATGTAAATACTTGTTCATCAATGACTTTCCTAGAATTTTTCTTTTGTTTGTCCTGTCTTTTCAAATTTGTATCCCACTGATTATATGGTTATAATATAACCATATATGGTTAATATGGTTATAAAGGTTAAATCATGCTACTGTTTGTGTGCATAAAGCCAGGGACCGCCCTATAGATGGAAACTTGAGAAGAGTAGGACAGAAAACCCACTCGGAAGTGTCTTTGAACTTCACTTGTGGAAGCCATTCTGTGAACAGGCTGATAAAACTCTCCAGCTGCAGACACAGTAACACCCATTAGTAGAATAGATGATTCCAGAGGGGAGGTAGGAACACAAAAGGGAAAAAATAGAGCTGATAATTAGAGATTAACTTCCAGGTTTAGAAATCTAATAAGGCAGCTCCCAGTACTTGCCTGTCTAGATTTCAGAGCTACCATAAGTTAGTAGTTATATCTTTAATTCCCATGGTCACTTCTGTAACAGCACAGCCCTGCAGTCCTTCACAGGCCCCACCACCTGTTTCCTGCTGGATTCAAGGTCTGCAGGTCTCCTGGATAAGGCTTTACCCCAGGGCCCACATCTGAAGGTTCAGCCAGCAGCCTCCTCTGCCTTGAGGTGGTGAACCTCAGCTGAGAGATATGTTACTCGTGAAAGAGGCATGACTCCTTGGGCACAGAGGAGTATGGCCGAACAGATAGTGCAACCATCCTCATGATTCCCATTCTCTGGCTGTGATATTTTTCCTTGGCTGTGGGACCTATGAGTGTGTCAAAGGTGAAAAGGTTTTTCAGAAATTATGGAAGTCCCAAATCAGATGATTTCTACTTCGCAAAATCAAGGTGATTGTAGGAATGACTTTTCTTTTGCAAAATGGATAGCATGTGGACTAATGACTTCTACTTAACCTTGCAACCAAAAAGCTATTGCAAACAAACCACTGAGATATATGCTCTTGTGACTTGGAGACCTGACCTTAATCCCTCAGAACCTCTATTTGCTCTCTACCTATGATAGTAAATGAATGTGGGTGTGGCTGAGAATTAGCAAATCAAGGCACTGAGCACAGTGCGTTCATATTCACAACCTCATTGGAAGCAATGGAGATTGAGAAGCATGCTTGACCTTGTGTGTAGATGTTTTAGGCCTAGGGAGGAAAGGACAAGACTGTCTGATAGGGGAGGATCCAAGCTTGTAGTTCCCCAAACTGATGCTGGAGAAATGGTTTTGAATAAAATTATGGGTGAGGCCCGCATGGCAGCACAGTTCCAGGAGACACCTGGAGGAGCAGGTGCCCTCCAAGTTTGGATCCACTCATAACTAAAGAGTCAGGTTATTTATTCAGGTATAACCGTATGGTGGCTTAGTAACACCACAGATGACTTCCTAATAAGTCTGACTTGATCACTCACAACAACTCTTAAAAACTGGGACTGAGTCTTCCCCTAGGGCAAAGGCTACTTTGCCATCTCCACAAAGCAAGTGGTCATGTTGGAGATTTCATGACAAGTAGCTGCAGAGGGTCTCTAGGAATTTGTGAATCTTAGAACTATTCCAGAAGACAGTAGGGCTGCAGTTTGTTTTTGTTTTTGTTTTGGTTTTTTTAAGACAGGGTCTCCCTGTAGCCACAGCTGGCCTTGAACTTGCTGTGTAGATCAGGCTGCCCTCAACCTCACAGAGATCTACCTTCCTCTGCCTCCTGAGTGCTGGGATAAAAGTGTGCACCACTGCTCTCAGAGAGGGCTGCAGTTTTTTTACTTCGGCTGGCCTTTGTAGCAGCTTGTTTGTGGGGTATCTCCTAACCTAGACTCCAAATGAGAATGTAGCTGGAACCTTGACTGCAGCTTGGTGATAGCCAATGTAGCTTCTCGGCTCATCTGACCAAGATGAGAGGGGTAGACCATAGCCCTTGACCTGTGGGAACTGGAAGGCCAGAACTCAGCTTTGTGTGATGTCCCTAAGATTGTATAACCCTATCATGTAGACACGGAAAGCACTGGATAGATAGCTGAACTTTTAAGAATTTTCTCTTCTTTTGTGGAATACGTGTGTTTCTGCCTGCACGTGTAAAGTTCCACATCTTCAGGGCTCGTTGAATTTTATTGTGTGTGTGTTTGCCTGAAATACTTTGCTTGCGATATATATTCTTCTAGATTTCTTTAGCCTGAAATTCAAAAAGCTTAAAAAAATATCCAGGAAACTGCAAATGCTAAATGGAATTTTCCCTGCTAAATTCAAGTGAAGCAGGAAAGCATTCATTTTAGCACAAATTTGTGCTAAGCGAATTATGCCAGGGAATCCCATTAGGCCCGGGAGGTTTGTAAAGCTTGCTGAAGTCGTCAACTGGACAAAATCCAGCACGGCAGTTTCTCAGAACATCTGTTGTCTTAGCTGTCCTTGGTAGTCAATGAAGCAAAATAATCCAGGTATTTACTTAATATAAATTCTTCCCTAAAATGTCCTGTAGTGCCTGTGCTGCTCTTCATACTAAGAGGTCAGACTGAAGTGCTCTGTGGGTCCCAAGAATCCTTTCTCCCACGTTAGTTTCAAAGCAGTACATTCATCCTTCTGGGAACTTTCTCATCTGGTCAGGTGAAGACGGGCCTTACCTGGACCCTTCAGGCAAATAGAACACTCTGGAGAAAGAGAGAACCACTTACATATGTAACTGTCTGCCCTGCATCAAGCAGGTTGAGTTTGGGGTCCAGGAAATTTGTTTCTTTTTTTCATTTCTTATTCATGGAACTCATCAATCCAAGCACATCTGGCTCTGATCCTGTGTTTCTGTCTTGGTAAATGCTTCCTCCTGAGAGTATTTCTCTTTGGGTTGATCTCATTTACTGAGGAAGGGTGTTTCCTGTAGACCTCAGTTGTACACATGTGTTAAAGGGTACTAGTCTAACACTATCAGTATTTTAGGAAAAGATTTCCTCACCATCAATTTGTAGGATTAAAAGGCAGGAAGGGAAAAGTAAGTTAGCTAAAATCACTCGATTCCACCCTTATGGAGAACATAGGAGGTTTGAATTAAAAAGAATGAGTCCAATAGGGGACTTAGCTTTTAGAAATACCAGTTCCATCAGAAATAACAATGTGATAAACGTCATGGATGCCTGTGACATTTAGCCGTATAATAATGTTGCTTCATTTTCAGAGGGTGCATTAGAGGTGCTTAGAGGTGTTTCATGGGCATTGTCAGCACTATGTGGATGTTTTCCTATAATCAGCTCATTTACAAGTAACTTGGCAGAGACTTCAACCTGCAGTTCTTTTCATACCTCACAGTGGCCACAGTCCATGGAACAATAACATCCATATGGGATATGATTGTTTCAGGTTTAAAAGCCAGCACCAAAGGTCCAGAGCAGACCTCTGCAATTGAATTCTAAATGTGCCTGAGGATGCTGCCTTCCCATAAGCAAGGCATGATGTATATGAGGGCGATGGTGTGGCTTCTGTTGAAAAGTGTGCATGTGATAGAGCTACGCAGCAGAGGAGATAAATGTGTCTGGTTGTGGGATAAGATCTTAAACAGGGACAGATTCTAATAAAGGCAAAGTTTCAGTGGGCTCTCTGATCTCAGCCCTATTTCCCTCTCTACCTTATAGACCTGGCCATTATAAATAATAATATTGGTAGTTCCATGACATAAATTGGGTAAATTAGGTTACTTTTGACTTGACCCAACTTGAGTGTTGGTCTTAAGCCTGAACCTGATACATACAATAATAATGCTGAGGGGAAAGTTGTTTGACTCGATTATCACAAAACTGCATTAGGATTAAAGGCAATGACTCTAAGAGCTTTCAGAGCACATTAGAGGAGAAATGAAGCCCATAAGACAGATACAGATGTGTCTCCTTGCATGCCTGTAGTCCTGATTTGAACACGAGGATGCAGATTTCAGGATGATAATGTCTACTTGCATGCCTGTAATTCTGATTTGAACACTAAAAATACATTCTTTTTCTCCAAACTGCGTAAATATATTGTAGTTACTTTACTGTTGAGATAAAACATCACAACCAAATGAACTTTTAGAAGGAAGAGGTTATTTGAGTTTATGGTTTCAGAGGAATCAGTATCCATAATGGCAGGTGAGGCATGGTGACAGAGACCAGAGCAGAAACCCAAGTGATCACTTTTTCAAGCTGCAAGGTGAGCAGAGAGCAACTGAAAATATGGCAAGGCTTTCTGAAAAAAAAGTTCCCAAAAGAACTCCTGCACCTTGGACAGAATTTCCTGCAAGGCTCACCAACTGATTATCACTCCAGAGACTGTGGAGTCTGGAATGTTGCAGATCTGGAACCTATTCACAAATTATCTGGAGACATCTTTAACCCCATAAATAGCCACACCTTGACTACCTCTGTTTCTGAATTAATATTCTTGTCACCAATAAAATGTATTAACTTAGCAGACCACTGGGTCTCACCAATCAAAGAGCTAAGAATGTCATCAGATAGCATCTGAGACCTATAGTAAAAACCCTCTT
>NW_008339846.1:3755614-3870309 GCF_000622305.1 Nannospalax galili | reverse complement strand
GCCCCCTATACACACACACACCCACACACACACACACACACACACACACACACTTTGCTATGACCTGCCTACTGAATGTATCCACCAATGTATGTGAAAAGTGTCTCGATTTATGACTTTTCTTTGTTCTGTTACTATAAAAAGGTAATGTAACTGTTACCACACTGGACCATGGAATTTGGGGCAGCCTGAATCTCTATTCTCGGGTCATGGTCACTCATATTTGGCTCCAGAACAAACTATCTTTTATCCCCTTTGAGGTGAGAATTATGCTTTTGTGTCGACAGCTTGAGATTCTCAAAGCTTACCCCCTGTGATGTGCTTCCTCCAGTATGACCATACCTTCGAATATCTCCCGAAACAGTGCCATCATCTGCTGACAAAATATCCAAACACTTGGAGCCTGTGGGGGACATTCTCATTCACACCACATTTCATTCTCTGGACCTCAAAGGCTCATGTTGCTAAAGTTTCTCCTGGGAGGCACTGACAAAGACGGGCTCCTCCTTCCTTGGTCCTACAACAAAATGAGGTATGAATTCTCCAAAACCACAATCTGGAAAATCCTAGCAAATTTATTGAGCAGTGAGTGAGGGGTTACTTACAGAAGAGTGGGCGCCCCTGATCCCCATTTAAGGCTGTGCTGGAAAGTCCACACACAAGCATAGATTCTGTGACCTCCCAGTAGTTTCACAAAATGGTGAGGGCACTTGCCTCATGGTGTTTTTCATTTATATATCCTTAGTCCCTCCCCTTCATGTAGCTAAGGCCAACTGATTGGGTGGGAGGGATAACTGGCTCCCCTACCCCTCCTTTCCTTGTAGAAGGTCAACAGTCAAATTTGTAATCCTAGACAAGCAGGTGCAACCAAGCTTGGGAAGGAGGCATAACTATAGCTTGCCAGTCTAGTTTGCCAGTTGGAGGACACCCCTATGTAATAGCTCATGACCATATAAAATTCAAAATGCATTTAGTCCACCTTCAAAAGTCTCCATAGTCTTTACCAGTCTGTCTTCAAAAAGTTCAGAGTTCAAAGCCCCTTCTGAAATTTGACACAATTTCTTAACTGTAAGTCCCTGTAAAATCAAAAGACAAATTACATATGTTCAACATATAGTGGTCCCAAATACATATTCCCATTCCAAAAAAGGGAATGGGGGCATAGTGAAGAAATACTGAACCAAAACAAGATTGAAAACCAGCAAACACCAAATCCAGTGTTCCATACCCAACTTCTGGGACTTTACTTCCAAAGGCTTTAGATGGCTCAGCCTCTCCATCTTTGCTGCTGTGCAACATAAAAACCTCTCTTATGGGCTGGTGCCAATCCCTGTCTGTAGCTCTCCTTGGCAGATGTCTCATGGCTCTAGCATCTCCAGTATCTTGGGGTCTCCATTGCCAACCAGGTTTTACCCTCACAGCCTCACACAGTGGCCTGTCAGGGCCTCTTGACCTATCAGAGCCTTCATTATCTAGGAACACCTCTGCTGCACGCTGCCAGGTTTCTGGGGCTCTCTGACTATAGTGAAAGAACTCCTTCACTCTGGTATCTTTCATGCCTCTAAAGTCAGCACCATGTGGAAAACACTGCCAAGTTCACCCACCAGCCTGGAATGGACCCTGGCCTGCTTCATCCACATCAGCAGTTTTTGTCTACTGTGGTTTTCTAGGAATAGAAAACCCCTCCTGCATTTTCCTTTCACATGTTGGAGACTTAGCTGAGGGTGGTCTTGCCCTGAAAGTACTCTTTCCGTTGTTGAAGTGTAAATCTCTAGGCCTCTCCGTAGTTGCTCTAATCTCCTCATCAAAGCGACCCTCTCCTTCAGCACAAGCCTTGGCTCCAACATTCAGCTTCCTAGTGCTCTTTTTCTCTCAAAACTGTACATCTTGCATCTCTTTCTGCCCCACTTGCTCTTTCTCACTGTAGATCTGCACAGTAGTCACTATTAATAGCCATGCCAGCATTTCTATCAGGCTGTCCTGAAATTTCCTCCACCAAAGAAAGTAGTCCATTACTTGTCTACTTAGCCTCAGGCAAGCTCTTAGACTGTGAGCAGACTCCAGTCAGACTCTTTTCCAAAATATCCCAGTTGCCACTTAAGTCCTTATTTCCCTCCAGAACTACATTGTTCACAGCACGACTTTTCTAGTTTGCCTTCAATTGTTGTGACTAAACACTCTGACCAATATGAACTTGTGGAGGAAAGGGTTTACTTAGTTTATATCTCCTAGGTCACAGTTTATCACTGAGGGAGCCCAAGGTAAGAACTCAGGGCAGGAACATGAAGGCAGGAGCTGGAGCACAGGCCACGGAGGAGCACGGCTTACTGGCTTTCTCCTTTGACCCATGCTCAGCCTGCTTTCTTATACAATACAGGAAAACCTGTCCAGGGGTGGCAGTGTCCACAGTGGGCTGGGCCCTCCCACATCACTCAACAACTAAGAAAATACCCCATGGACATGGCCACAGGTCAGTCCGAAGGAGGTAATTCCCCAGTTGAGGCTTTCTCAACTCATGTGTGTCAAGTTGACAATTAAAGCTATCCAGCACAATTGACACGTTGTCTACTTGGCACACAAACACATCACTACTAACCCACAACCTTTCCATTTCTCATTCCCAAGATATGATGTTAACATTAATATCACAACATAAGGCAGCACAATCCACAATACAGGAAAACCTGCCCAGGGGTGGCAATGCCCAGAGTGGGCTGGGCCCTCCCACATCACTCAGCAATCAAGAAGATTCCCCACAGAAATAGCCACAGGCCAGTCAAATGGAGGCAATTCTGTACTGACCAAACTGACTCCATTTTGGATAAAGTAGCCATCTTAGAATCTTAGCCATAGTGTACTTATAGCTCAAGGATTGTTTTCAGAAACACTGACCCCTTCCCCCTTACCTCCCAGGAGAATGCTGCTATGGTCACTTGCTCTCTGGACATGTAGAAAACAAAATTATTATGATATGACTAACTGCTGATTTTGGCTTCTGTAACTTGCTTGTTTTGCTATTTTAGGGCACCTTGACTTGTAGACTGTGATCACCCTCTACCCTGTTATTCTGGGATCACCCTGTCAACATTCCTTTTGTAGTCCCCTCTTCCTCCCCACTGCAGCTCTCTAATCCCATATGGAGACTGCAGTCTAAGATAGCTTGAATAAAATATTTTATCCTGATCTGAATTGAGTCTGGTGGTCTGTCCTCAGTAGTCCTGGGCTCCCTCCACCCAGGTGTGTCAAATTGACATCTAAAGCTCTCCAGCACAACTATTTTCTTACAGGTTCCTACAAGAATGGCCCATTGAGCTCTGCTTACAGCTTTCAACTACTTTTCTAATCCAAGTTTCCAAAGTCTTACACATTCCTCCAAAAACTTACATGATCAGGTTCTTCAGAACAACAGCCCACTCTCTGGGACCAATTTTTGCATTAGTTACTTTTCTGTTGCTGCAATAAAACACCAGACCAAAGCCACTTATACACAGAAGAGTTTATTTGAGCTTACATTTCCAGAGGGAGTCCATCATGGTGGGGGAGGCATGGCGGCAGAGGTGGCTGGAGCAGAATGCTGAGCCATCACATCTTCAAGCAGGCACAGGAAGCAGAGAGTAACTGGAAATCTGGCAAGGCTTAAGAACTTTCAAAGCATGCCTCCAGTGATGTGCTTCCTCCAGCATGGCCACACCTTCTAAGACCTGCCAAACAGCACCACCAAGAGGTGACAAAAATCCAAAAACTTGGAGCCTATGGAAGGCATTCTCATTCAAATCACTACATGTATATAATAAATTATATATAAATATTTGTATTGTATATGATACATGTATCTCATCTAAATGGTTTTAACAAGTATTTGTTCATTGTTTATGTATCAGAATCCCTACTTCAAAATTTCTGAAAAATATTACTATTACAAAAGTATATTTTTTAAAACAATCATTAACCTTCCTATATACCAACAGCAAAAATTCTAAGTAAGAAAATCAGGAAATGATCCCATTCATGATAATCTCAAAAGAAAAACCTTAAAATATTTTGAAATAACTCTAACCAAGGAAGTGAAGGAGTTGTGTAATTAAAACTTTAAGACACTGAAGAAGGAAATTAAGGAAAATATCAAAGATGGAAAGAACTCCCATACCCATGGATGAGTAGTAGTAATTCTGTAAGAATGGCCATCCTACCAAAAAAAATTATAAATTCAATGCAAAACCCATTAAAATTACAACACAATTCTTCACAGAAACTGAAAAAATAATCTCAAATTTCATATGGAAACACACAAAACCAGGGCAGCTAAAATAATCCTGAACAAGAAAAGAACTGCTAGAGGCATTACCATCCCTGATCTCAAATTGCACTAAGGAGCAATAGTAATAAAAACATTATGGCACTTACATAAAAACAGACACATTGATCAGTGGGATAAAACTGAGGACCAAGGTTTAAATTCACATATTTACAATCACCAGATTTTTGATGAAGGAGCCACAAATACACACAGAAGACAAATGTTCAATAAATGGTACTGGTCAAACTGGATAGCTACACGTAGAAAAATGAAACTAGATTCCTGTCTCTCTCCACACACAAAATCCAATTCCAGATGGATCAAGAACCTCAACGTAAGGTCTGTTATGGTGAATCTGACAGAGGAGAAGGTAGGGAATACACTGGAACTTATAGATGCAGGAAAGGACGTTCTGAACAGGGCTCCTGTAATGCGGCATTAAGTCCAACAATTGACAAATAGGACCTCATGACAGTGTAAGTTTCTGTACAGCAAAGGACACTGACATTTTAGTGACGAGGCAGCCTATAGGATGGGAAAAAACTTCATCTGCTATACCTCTGACAGAGGGTTAGTATCTAGAACATACAAAGAGCTCAAAAACTAATTATAGAAAAAACAAACAACTAAAAATTGGGACAAGGAGATGAACAGGGAGGTCTCTGAAGATGAAGTAGAAATGGCTGAGAAATAGTGCTTTAAATGACCAACATCTTTAGTCATCAGGGAAACGTATATTAAAACCACTTTGAGATTTTATTTTGCCCTAGTCAGAATGGCCAAGATCTAAATACCAATGACAAATGCTGGTGAGGGTGTGGAGAAAGGAGAACTCTTATTCACTGCTGGTGGGAGTGAAAACTGGTGCAGTCACTATGGATATCAGGGTGGATATTCCTCAAAAAATCTGGAAACTTATCTACCATGTGATCCAGGCATACCACTGTTGGGCATATACCCAGAAGACCCCATACCCTACTATAGAGATGCCTGTTCATTCATGCTTATTGCTGTCATTTCATAAGAGTCAGGAATTGGAGGCAACCTAGATGTCCATCACCTGATGAATGGACAATGAAGGAGTGGCATATAACCAATGGGATATTATTCAGCTCTTTAAAAAACTATGAAATTTGCAGGTAAATGGATGGAATTGGAAGCAATCATCCTGAGTGACGTCATCGAGACCCAGAAAGTCAAAAATTGTGCATTCTTTCTCATAGATGCTAGTTTTGAAATTGTAGAAATGCTTCTTTCAATCTGAAAATCCAGAGAGGTCAAAACTAATAAATGGCATGGGGGGGCTTCCTGGGAGGGGAGACGGAATGCAGTGATATAAAGGGGGAGAAGGGAATACTGAGTAGAAATGGTAAAAGGGATGGAGAATGGGAGGGCAGGGCAGAGGAGCGAGTATGGGATGGGTAACTAACACTAAAAGCTATATGGAAACCTACCATTTTATAAGCTATATGGATAAAACTATATGGAAACCTACCATTTTATAAGCTATATGGATAGAACTATATGGAAACCTACCATTTTATAAGCTTCCTAAAGTACATACATATACATTATACAAAGATATTAAAAGGAATGACCTTTTAACAGGGGTCCATTGCCCTTACTAGCCACCATAAGCTTGCTAAGTAAAAGCCCAATGCCAGGAATGGACTCCCTCTTTCAAAGCTGGTGACCAGGTGTCCCATAGACCCTCAGTATTGACCACTGCCCCTGCTCTTGGTTAGCTGCCAGAACTTCATGTAAGACCCTAGTACTGAAGACACTATAGACATCAGCTGTAGAATAAACAAGGAGAAATCAAGTTGGTGCTGACTTCAGAACCTCGTCTTCACTGCCTAGATTTCACAGGGCTGCAAGTTGCTGTACAAACAACTTGAAGAGAAAATGCAGCATGAACCTTACCCAGCTGTTAATTCATGAGGTACAATAACAACTGGCCTGGTAGGATACGGCCAATGGTAAATAGTCACATGAACATCATAAGAGTGACCAACTACTTTCTAATTGACTTTAAGGTCCACTTCATCAGATGGAGCTCATATCTGACATTGATATGAGGCTTAGGAGCTCAAGGCCAGACAGCTCACAGGCCGGGGGAGAAAGCTAATACAACTATTCCGTTAAATAGATATAGTATTTAAGTGATTTCTAATGACTTGTTATACCCATAGATTAATACATCTCTAAACTCAGCAGAGAACTTTCACCCTCATACAGCAGATGGCATTTAGCCCAGAGAACCACAACTAGCCAACATGCAGAGAATAGGAGGCAACAGATTGCTTATCCCTGTATAGGACAGCGATATTAAGCTTCTGCCTCTCATGGGTCGGAGATCATTGCAGAAGAGGAGGCAGAAAGGGGTGTGTGTGTGTGTATGTGTGTGTGTGTGTGTGTGTACAGAAATTTGGTGGGGGTTAAGAGAGGGGGGTGCAGATATGGGAGGGGATCTAAATATAATCAAGTTATATTGTATAAAATTCACATGAATTCAAAAAAAATGTATTAAGATTTTTCTTTCATGTGTATGTGTGGTTTGTTTCCATGTATAGAAAGCATACTCATTTCATGCAATTCCCATGATGGCCGGAAGAGGGCGATAAATCCATTGGAACTGGAGTCATGAACCTTGTTAAGCCACCAACTGGGTACTGAGACTGGAACCCAGTTCCCCCCGAAAAGCAATCAGTGCTCAGTCATTGATTCACTTCTCCAGACCCTTAGTAAAATATTTTAAAAGCAACGCGCTCATTTGGGGAGTCAAGTGAGGCTTGGATGCTGCTGGTTTGATCAGACTGGCTTCTGCAGACCAGTGTGGGCATTCTGAAGGGGAGCTCTCCGGCTCCCTGGGTGAACATTTATTTTTCTTTGTGCAAATTACCCAGTGCTTTCAAATGAAAGAAATCCCCAGTTTTATTTAAATTGGTATTCTTTTTCTTTTTCTTTTTCCTTTGCAGTGTGGTTCAATATGAAGTTAGGAATGATTATGTGAAGTAACACGATTTTGAAAACAAACAAAACATTTACTGACATTGAAGCGCCTGGTGGGGAGCTGCCTTCAGTGACATTTCAGGTTTATTGGGCTTTAGGAGCCGGCTGTGAAAATCTCTCCCGTCCCTCACTGCCACCCAGTCACGCAGTTTGAAGATATTACACAGCGGAGAGGGATCAGCCATTTTATTAAAACCACTTCTCTCTAGCCGCATATGGTCATTGCATTTGCCAAGAGAATAAGTCATCAAAACAAAACAAAAAACATCATGAAAGGTGTTGCAAATCCTTGAAACAGAACGTGCAGATTTTATTTGAAATTTCAAACATTTTGGTGAGGGGGCCAATGATTTTGACCAGAAAATTAGTCCCAATGTTGTATAGAAGTATTTAAATACAATTAATTTAATTATTTTCTACAATGTGTTTTGATCATATTCACTCCAACTCCTCCCCACTAAGTCTTCCAAGACTCACCCCTCTCCCAACCACCCTCAACTTCATGTCCTCATTCCCTCTTTTTAAAAAAACAACTCATTCTCATTGTACTGTCCATATACTCTGGACTCCCCCTCCCCAGAAGCCCTCAATTACCCATAGCTCCTCAGGGAGGGATGGGGCTTATGAATTCCCTTCCACAGCTGTGCTAGAATGTTGACTGGCTTTATCTTGTGTAGGTCTTTTGCAGGCAACCAGGGCTGCTGTGAGTTTATGAGTGCAGTGTGGTCCTGTCACATCCGGAAGACACTGTTTGCTCTGGTTCTCCCCAACCTCTGGTTCTTAAAATCTTTCCACCTCCATTTCTGTGATGGTCCCTGACCCTTGTGGAGGTCGGGGGTAGTGTGACATGGATGTTGTATTTGTGGCTGAACACCCCACCATCGTTTATTCCCTGCCCTTTGACCAGTCATGAATTTCTGCATTAAACAGTATCCACTGCAGAGAGTTCTCTGGTGGGGTCCAAGAGCTATACTGATCTATGCACAGAGAGCTGCAAATTTAGAGAGCTGCTTGATACTATGTCCATCTAGCAAAAGAATAGCAGGAAGTCTGCCCTTGTGGCCTGTGAGCTCCCCAGTCATGAGTTCCTGGACAGAGCTACATTACTAGACATGGGACTCCTCCTGTGAAGTTGGCCTTAAATCCAATCAGAAAGCGGCTAGTTACCCATGGCATCTTTCCCACTCTTGCATCATGGGCATATCTTTCACAGCAGTCATTATTGCAGTTTGCAGGGTTTATAGCTGAGTATCACTGTGGATGATGACCTTTCCTCCTTAGCAGCCTGAGAACACCGTCCAGTACCTAGAGAGCCAGCCAGCAGGGGGACTCTTCCTGATCAGTGCCACCTTGAGTTTTTGAGAAAAATTAAAATGAAGGAGACTCTTGGGAAAGGGACATTAAAACTCATTATCAAAGTTTGGCTTTAAGATGAGAGCTTTTAACTGAAAAGCACTGAGTATCATTCATGTGTTTAGTGATCAATTCATTTAACATCGGTTGGCAGCATCTAGGACTCAATTTCTGTCACTTAGCTGTTAATCATTACATTAACTTAGGATTTGTATTTACTTAAAAGTAGACAAGCATGAATATTTGCATAATTTACAATTCCATTATACTATTATAACCACACATTAATTCTCCATGGGAGCCATGAGATGTGAAAGAAAACAAGGTGCAAAGAGCACAATTGTTTGACAGTCTCCAGTTTTCTTTCTTTTTTTATTGATTTTTTTGTGTATTTCATACAGAATATCCCAAACAATCTTATTCATCAATTCACCCAAATGCCACCCTCACATAGCCTCCCCCCACCCCCACTGGAGTCCATATACTATGTCATTCCTGTTACTGTCCACTGTGTTGTCAGTGCTCCCAGCTGTTCCCCAGTGCTAGTCCATCCGCTGAGTCTGGTCAGCCTATCTAGAGTCCCTTGTTTTAGGAAGATCAGCTCTTCAACATCTAGCAGCAACCAGTTGCCAACATTCCTTTAGATAAGATTGGGGTCTGCTGTTCATTTTCCCAGTTCTATGCTATGTTACTGTCTGAGAGTCTCTTGGGCCACCCTGGTCAACAACCCAAAGGAAGGTATTTCCTGTCTGACATTGTTTCTTGTTATGTAGCCTTTAGCTATACACATGGACTCTTAAAGAAATATATTGATCACTTTAATCTATGGTTATACTTTCCTTTTGGGTAAGACCATATAGCTGGCCCAAATCAATTTACTTTTATTCTTAAGGTTGTATGAGGATCTGTTCCTCAGGGATCACATGGGCTTGGGAGGAGCCCCTGGCTCCTTTCTTTTACCAGTTCCAGCTAGGATCAAAAACTATCCTGGAAGTCCCTCTGACCAGATTAGTATAGGCCTCAAAGTATGGCTGTTAAACATCCAAGAAGGTTAGTTCTACCAGTCTGGTACTTTTAATTACCATGTGCTATGTAGATAAAGCTTGGGCAAAAACCAAACATTCTTAGATAAACCTTGACTAGACATACATTTTGTTCCTTGAACTAGTTGTATGTATAATTTGTCAGTAGGTCGTTCGATTAATATGATTCCCTCTGGTTTTTTAAAGCTAGCTAGGCATTATTTATCTCTCACATTGTCTAACCCTTCCACCATGTTTTCCCCATTCAAAGTGCACCCATTTTTCCCATTTTTCCCTTAATAATACCCTTCTCCTATGGTCCCGCGTCTCTTGAGCTCCTTCTTTCCCTTTATCCCCAAGATTCCTTGTATAACCCTGTCCCCTCCCTCCCATTTAAATACCCCCATTTTTATCCAAATCTCCCTTAGTAACACCTTTTTCCTACTGTTCTCTCTCAGGTTTTTTCTTTTCCTTTACTTTCCTGGTTCCTTTTCATTATCCTGGTTCCTGTAGTTATGTCTGGATACATACTCACATATAAGGATTTGGTGTTAGGATCCACATATGAGGGAGAATATTTTGTACATCCATGTTTGTTGCTGCTCTTTTCACAATAGCTAAGAGATGGAAGCAACCTAAGTGTCCCTCAACTGATGAGTGGATAATGAATAGCTGCATCACATGACAGGTACTGGCAGTGTAAAACATGTTTCTCAAAATGTGGTACAGAGTTGATATAACAAGATTGCTGTGTGATGATTTTTATGTTACTTTTAACCTTGCTTAATTTTTTCTTGCAAGTTGATATGTTTCCATTAACTTATTCCATTTCTACAAACACAGAATAGTAAACAAAAATAATAGTGTTTAAAATACTGTCAAAGAACAAGAGTTATTTTTCATAATGTGACATTCATAGTTTCACTTTCAGTAAAGTATTCAATGGATTCTCTGCCATGCACTTATGTGAGTTGATTTTATCGCATTTTTTCATACAAGGCACTTTCACTTGATAAAATCACTATAAGAAGTTTCCTGAGACTTGACATGCCATTTGTCTACCGAATGTTCAGGCTTCTACCCCTTGTCAGTCATCTACTCTCCACATTATGTAAGACTTCAAAGACCTCAAGGTAAGTACTAAGGAAAAATGAAGGTACGGTTCCTGAAAATTGATCTAAAGGTGTTTGATATGTTGGAGAGTCTTGGAAGAACAGCATTTCATTTCATAAGTCCATCTCCACAGCTATTATATATGTATGCTTCAGGTATTGAATCATGTTATTTAAAACATTTTTAAACAAAACAGGTAAAAATTGAATATACATAAATGAAATATGTACCTAGTATACTTCTCTAAGAGATTTGAAATTTTTCAAGTATATTATATTCTTAAAACTGGCTAAACGCCGGGCATGGTGGTGCACGCCTTTAATCCCAGCGGAGGCAAAAGGATCTCTTTGAGTTCGAGGCCAGCCTCATCTCCATAGTGAATCCAGGCCAGCTGGGGCTACACAGAGACCCTGTCTCAGAAAGACCAAAAAACAAACAAACAAAAAAAAAACTGGCTAAATCATACTTTATTTCAATGTATTCTACTTATGAAAAACAAGGTAGATAAGCCAAAGTTTGATAAATACAGCAAGTGTGTTATTATAGTATGAGTTGGCCGAGAATTGGATTCAAGCCTGCAGCGGTACTGTGGGTGAGCTTATCAGAGCCTTCGGCACATTTACCGTGCATGAAGCTTATCACTCACTGGGGATATGATTAAAGTCTGTCTCCTGAATGATCCAGAAAGGAAAGGCATGAATCTGTGCTGCGGAGGTGGATCTTTTATTTCCTGAACTCCTGTCCTTCTTACAGAGGACATGTTGCTGAAGTCTCTATCGAGCTGCTTCCAGAACAAATCAAAGTCATACTCTCAAATGATCACAAGATCACAAAAGCCAGCTCTAGATGAATGAGTAGGTGTTTTGTGTGCAGACTTAAAGTGCTTTTAAACAGACTTGTTAATGCTTTGTTAATTTTTTGCTAAGCTTCAAAATCATATTTAGCATACACTGTGCCTCCCACCCCTCCCCCTTCTGTCTGTCTCTGTGGCTCCTCTAGAGAGTTTCATGGCTACTCGGATGTCACTGGTCATATGATTTTATGTATCTATACTCAATATAGGTATATGATTTTATGCATCTATATATAATATAGGAACTGAAATGAGAGAAAATATGCAATGCTGACCTGTCTCAGCCTGACTTATTACTTAACATGATTATCTCAAGTTGCATCCATTTTCCTGAGAACCACATTTCATTCTTCTTCCTGTGGGAGATGTATCACTTATCAGAAAACCGTCACAGTTCCTGGAACAATAACACAGACCTTAGAAATGGTTTCCCAGTGATTTCAGTGAAGGCAGGAAAAGCTGCTAAGTGAGCAGCTCAGAAAAGCTCTTCATGGGGTGAGGACACTGCTCTCGTCAGTGTAGATTATTTATGACTCTGATAATATCTGCAAGCTAAGGCTCAGACATTTTCACACAGAATTCTTCTTCTGCTTTCTTTGTCACAATGCTTATCCCAAACTTAAAACGAACACTTCTGGGGACCGGAGAGATGGCTCGGCAGTTAAGAGCACTAGTTGCTCATGCAGAGAATCCAGGTTTGTTTCCCAGCACCCACATGGCAGCTACCAACTGCCAGTAACTTCAGTCCCAGGGGATCTGACATCCTCTTCTGTCCTCCACAGGCAACACACAACATAGGTGCACTTACACACATAAGACAATACATTCATACACATTAAAAAAAAATAAAGAGTAAATGAAATATTTTTAAAATAAAAATTAACACTTCTTATACTTTTTTGTACTTGAAACATGTTTTATTTGTATTTTAAATAATTAGTTAATACTTAAATTAAGCTTGGACTCTAGACCCTAGATTGACATCTGATCAGTATTTCAGCTTTTGGCTTTGAAGTACAAGGACTTCTGGGTAGATCACAGCATCATCATCTGTACTCAGTGAGTCACAAACACAAGAGGCCTTATCTCTGAAACTGAAAGATGTTTATTAACAACATTATTTAAGATAAGTTGTTACTTGATTAAACCTTATTTTACGTGTAAGACAGGGTAGCATCAGAGATGAGAAAAACATGAAAGATCTTTTGCTTTACAAAGAGTAGCAATACATATACTCTTTTTTAAATTTAGTATTTCTATTTTATGTGTATGCGTGTATTGTCTGCATGTATGTAAGTGCATCCATGTTGTACAATCCTACGGAGGACAGAAGAAGCTGTCAGATCCCCTGGAACAGGAGTTACTGGACAGTTTTTAGCTGCCATGTGGTGCTGGAATTCGAACCCGGGTCTTCTACAAGAACAGTCAGTGTTCTTAACCACTGAGCCATCTCTCCAGCCCCACAATATGTATATTCTTATGCTGAGAAAAGTGAATCCTCTGTTTCATTACTTACCTGATCCTTTGAAGTTTTTAAATTACCAGGGTTTCAACAAATGCACCAATGCACCCCTTTGGAAGACAAGCCCTGGCCCCTCGGCCTTTCTCTTGTGTGTTTTTGCCTTGTTACTGTTGTTAATTGTCCTTCCTTTTCTCTCCAGCGACTGGAGGATGGAAGAGTTATTTTTTTAAAGTGTGTGTTAGTTGTACAAATATGGAATTTCTTTATGATAGTTCAGTACATGCACGTGGTGGACTTTGAGGACGTCTACCCCGTCTATGCTACCACTTCCCATTTGCCCCTTCCACATTCTTGGCATGTCCCTTTAGAGTTCCACGTCCTTTTTGAATTTTTGCATCCCCCGCCCCAGCATCCTCATGTGAGAGATGGCATGCAATGACGGACCTGTAGGCTGATCCCACTGCAGGACTGTTGTCAGGAGTGTTGACTTCACCTCCTTCAAGTGTGTGCCCAGGAGAAGTGCGGCTGAATCCTAAGGAAGCTCTGTTTTGAAGTGTTTGCAGAGCCTCCATGTGGGTTTCCATAGGGGGCAGGCTGATGTAGTCTCACCAGCAGTAGCTGCTGGGTCTTCCCCTCCCACTCTGCACACACCCATACCCTTGCCCGTGTTCTTTTTAATGAGAGACATTCTGATTTTTCTGGGTCAAAAGTTTGGCTTTTAAATTGATACAATAAAACATACCAGAAAAATAAGTTTCTAACTAAAATACAGGACTACATAAAATGAAGAAATTGCTTTAAGTCAATCAAGAATGTCTTAATAAGGCAACTGTTTTGTGACTTAAGATCAGCATTTCATTTTCTTATGACTTTTAATGATGGACTTTCTTATGTGTTATTGAAAATTCTGGTTTTTATTGCACAGGAGACAAAGATATTTACTCTTTTGAAACAGGTGCACTCATAGATTGACCTATATTTTATATAAAATGATTACTGTGTACTTATGATAGGGAAAAAAATTAGTGATGATCCATCACCACGGGGAACATTTTAATTACTGCAAACCAGAAATAAGAGGTTTAAAAAACTGCCCCCAGTGTCTTCCTTTTTACATCTCATCTTATGACTGAGGGCTCAATCTCTTGTTTCTATTCCTGCAAAGTCTTGAAACTTAGACAGGCTAATTCCTCACTAGGTGCTGAAATGTCACTCTTATAATATTGCTTCACATCTACACTGGCCTAGATGTAGACTAGACACCCTCGGAATGAAGGGAATGAAGAGGGTTCCTTTGGGGTTTAGCTCAACAACAGAGAAAGGGAGCAAACGGGAGATAGTCTCTGAGCAGATGTCAGAGAAATGAGCTAGCAAGAACTGGGAAGATAAGTAAAATGAATAGCTACAGAATGTGTTATCCTGGAAATATCGCCACACAGAATGATTTTTTACAGTGCAGGGCTCCCGTGTGTGGAGGTACCTGCTTTGCACCGCCCTCGAAGAGCTGGGTAGCACTAGCATGTAGGGTTCGGAACATTTAAAAGGCATTCAAAGGTGTGTTGAGCAGTTCCCAGCAGTTAAATCCATCAGAAGTGCATCTGTGGACTGGGGATGTAGTTCACTGACAGAGCTCTTACCCAGCATGTGCAAAGCCTTGTGCTCAATTCCCACTACCACAAAGACGAAATGTGTACCTCGGCTGATGCTTAGGAGAAAAGCAATGTGTGAGAACACGTTGCCTCACTTGACTTCCCTCGAGGGTGGACAGCTCTTGCTCTCCGCACACCACCACGGTTGTCTCGCAAGCACTGCAGCCGTGCATCAGTCCAGTGAAAACGAGGGCATGCCAGAGGGTGAAGGGTCCTGAAAGGAAACCGTATTTCCAGAGGTTCCTTGTTCTGCGGCTGGTCAACCTCACCCTCCATGGCCCCTCCTCCTCCAAGCAGTCTTCGCAAGATGGCCTTAGCTTCTGTGTTCTGTTAAACTTCCCTCAGCTCAGCCCAACCTAAGGAACGGTAGCAGTTTCAAGTGTTTATCCAAACTGTGCTGCGTCTTCTTGGGTTTCTTCTTGTTCCATCGCATATGCAACAAATTCTGTATTGAGTTGTCATTGTTTGGAGCCTGCGTTGTATTTTTTTCTGGGCTTTAATTGACATAAGTCTCTTAGATCCTTTAAGACAAACCAAATGGAGTCAATAGTAAACGATAATAGAAGTGGCCTATTACTAGTAACATGCATCTCTGGACCCCCAGCTGGTTGAAGCTAGAGAAACTCGTTACAAGCTACAAAGCTTGAAGGCTTAAAATAATGTTAATGAGTACTAAATGCTACAGTTTGGTCAACACTTAGCAGAGATGCTGAGCGCCGTTCCACATGGCATTGGGTGGGGTGACTCCAGCACAGTTAGAAGTTCCATTTTCACAGTGGTGTCCTATTACCTGCTATTGGCTTGGTGCTGAGCTAGGCTGTAGGGCCTCAGTTTGGCCACACATGAACTCTTCACATGGCTGTTGGCCTTTTTCTGGTGTAGATGCTCCGGATTCGTAAACTCTCACAGAGTGGCCAGTTTCTCCTACATCTAGGCGCTTTCAGATCTGCTTAATGTCTCTGTTCAGAAGTCTCAGAATACTATTTACACCCCCGGTTGCCCAAATTAACACATAACCCTAGATTCTAGGGGAAGATTGGCTCCACCTGTAGACCTGCGATGGTAAAGTGACACTGAAGAGGAACATGTTGGGGTATTGGAGCTGTGCCTGCTGTCATCTTTGGAAAGGTGGCTTACCATTCCTGGAGCTGGTTTCCTTACACTTATTCACCCCATTCCTAAGCTTTATCCCGATCAGCTGGATGACAATCCATTGAATTCAGCTCACAAGCTCATTATCTTAGTGCTTGCAGCTTTCTCTCTTTCTCTCTTTTTTTTTCTGTCTCTTTGAAACAGGGTCTCCCTGTAGCTCCAGCTGTCCTGGAACTCACTATGTAGACCAGGCTGGCCTCGAACTCACAGAGATCTGTCTGCCTCTGCCTCCCGAGTGCTGGGATTAAAGGTATGTGCCACCACACCCGGCTACATATGAAATTTAAAAAAAAATTATTATTTTTATGTGTATGCATGTATTGCCTGCATGTAGGTGAGTTCACCCATGTCGTGCAGTGCCTGTGGAGATCAAAGAGGCTGTTGGATCCTCTGGGACTGAAGTTACGGACAGTTGTTAGCTACCATGTGGTTTGCTGGGATTTGAAGCTGGTCTTCGTCAAGAACAACCAGTGTTCTTAAACACTGAGCCATCTCTCCAGCCCGCATATGAAAAATTTTATGACACTCTTCTATCCCTTTCTCTTCCAATCCACCTGCTGTGTTTAGCCACTATTGTCTTTTCTAGTGAGGTACTAAAATGTCTTCTTAACATGTATCTGTAACAATACTTCTCCCGTTAGTTATCTGGCCTTCTCGCTTTCATCAGTTCAAGTTTAAAATCTTCTTTCATTAGATTTTCTTAAGGTCAACAGGACTTTAGCTTTTGTCTTGATTGAACTAATGCCACTTTTGAGGAAGATTGCTTCTTTATAATTTCAAATACCATACTGAAACTCAATCCAAATACTAAGTGTATGGTTTGGGTGCAAAGGAGAATAATGTCCCAAGTCATTAAAACATGGACATTGTTGCTTGAATACAAAGCAGTCATAGTATTGCAAGTACCCTCAAAATATTCCTGGGCTCAATCACAAGACCAATATTGTGACTGTTTTCTCGAAATGTCTTCATATGAGTTAATAGAATTATGATATCTTCTTATATACCAACTCACTCACATGTTTCCACAAAGTTGCATTCAGTGATTGAATGATATCACCTAATTTCCTGTAGCATATTATATTTTGCTCAGTACTCATTTTTTCTGGCATCGTCATTCCACAAAACCAGATTCATCAAGGACTTAATACCATCGTTGAACCACCTCAAGCTACATAGTAGTTCCTGAGATGTCAGGCACATGCCACAGCATTTCCTAGAAATTTTAGGATAAATCTTGGTACCCCAAGTTCCTTCAGTGCCTCAGGGCACAGTTTTGATCTCTGCATCTTTGTAACCAGTCTGTTACATCACAAGGAGAGGTCTGTTTCCCACCTCTTTTGTAAAGGTGAAGATAAAGGGTGAAAATGTTAAGGATAAAGTTCAACTGTTTGGTGGTAGTTTAGGTTACCTGCTGAGGTCTCCTGGGCCTCTCTCACAGCTGCTAAAAAATGAACATTGCAGGTTTCTCTGAAATCAGAAGGAATCATCTTGAGAGCATGTTGAAGAAAGGACACCTGAGCTGAGACAAAATTATAGAGCCACAGTAGTGTCAGATAGGGGACACTTGGCATGTTACAGCAGAATAAGCTTGGAGGGAGCTTCAGGGCCCACAGACACCTACTCTGCCTAGTTCATTAGACCCTCCCCAGGCTGTCCCCACACCTACTCCAGCTCCTTGTACTGTCTACCTTCCAGCTTTGGGCCTAGGCCCATTCCTGCTCTTCCCACCTCAGACTTCTGGACTAACCTCCTAATCCAGAACCTGCCCAATGCATCCTGATCCCTTGCACCCAGACTAACTGCATTCTCAACTTCAGATCCCACACCTACCCTGCCTAACTAGTTAGATCCTCCCCACCCATGCCTTGGCCCTATGACCCCCTCGTCTTCCTGCCTGAGAGCTCCTCACTAGACCACCAGAACCCAGCCACTGGATCCCTATAGCCTTGAATTCCCTTTGCTGAAGAGCAAACCATCTTGGAAACATCCTGTTCCAACAATAAAAAAAAAAAATCAAAGCAAGAAGTTCCCTGTCTAGAATTTGTAATGCTAACCACTCTTGCCTTTACTTCTCTTTCACATCTCCTATTCACCAGTCAAGGACTTTCTTTTCCCCTACAGATAAGAGTTATGCAATTTGGGAACCTTTTAGATAGACCCACTGAAGGGTTACTCCAATTGCCTCATCCTGTGTCTCTGTTCAGCATGGAAGAAGCCAGAGGTCTGCATCCCAATTCCCTATTGGCAATTTGGGTAACCTTTTCGGAGGATGATGTGATAAGAATAGGAGGTAGGAATTAGCTAGGCAGTTAGGGAAAAAAAGACCCCAAAGAAAAGTAGCCAGTTTCTTGGCAAAAACGCACAATTTCCTTGGGCCTCTTACAACATACTCTGTTCCAAAGGCCAAAAATGTCAAAAGTATTTGGGAGCTTTTATCTAATCCTTAAAAGATTTTAGGGTTACCACTTCAGAGGGAGGAATGTTAGAGGACCCAAAAGCCCCATAAAAAATAACTAGAAGGAGAAAGAGTACATGAAAAAAAGAAAGAAACAGAGGATCTTACCAGAAAAGAAGTCTTCTCAAGATATGTGAACCAATATTTTAGGACCAACTTCTCTTTTCCAACAGAATCTTTATAGGATTGTAGATAAGACTACAAGTCCTAGATCTAGCTTGCTATTATCTTTCAGAGTGATTGTATAATGAATTAATACATGTAAATAATTCAGTGTAGAGCTTGTTCCATAATATATGTTAAAATATCTGCTAAAAAAGATGTTTTGTATGAAATGCACAAAAATTCAATAAAATTTAAAAAACAAATCAAAGCAAGAAACTGAAGTACACACCAACTAACTATTCATCCTGAAAAGAAAGCCACCAAGCTACATCAACAATATAAACAGAACCAAACTTTAAACAAAGGGAGAGTCGAATTAAATATTAGCCACAATCAGCAAAAGAAATCCATATGCTCAAATGACAAGGCAAAAACACAAATAATGTGAAAAAGCAAGAGAATACATCTCTAACAGAACACACCAGTCCCACAGAAGTGTACTACAATGAGAATCACCCAGAAGAACCCCAGGACACAGAATTTAAAAGAACAATCATAAACACAGTCAAGGAATTTATAGATCACACAAAGAACTCAAAGAGCACAAAGAGGGTAGGAATAAACTCCTGACAGAAGCTCAAGAAAATACAAATATATGGTTGAATGAAATGACAAAAATAATCCAGGACTTCAAAAGTGAATTCACAAAAGAGATAGAAATATTGAAGGAAACCCAAGCTGAAATGAAGGTGGGATTGAAAAACTCAATAGGTCAAATTGAAATGTCAGGAGAAAGCTTCAGGAGCAGAATGAATGAATTGGAAAACAGAATATCAAGACTGGATGACTAAGCTGAAGAACAGGACCACTCAAGCAAAGAATGTGAAAACCCTAAAAACAATGACAACACAGGAATGGAATACTCAGAAAATGTGGGGCACCACGAAAGGACTAAATCTCTGCTTTATAGGCATAGAGGAAGTAGAAGAATCTCAGGTCAATGGCCTTGACCAGATCTTCAACAGGATTATTGAAGAAAGTGTCCCCAAATTAAGGAAAGACATACCTATACAGACACAAGGAGCACACAGAACACCAATTAGACAGGTCAAGACAGAAACTCCCCATGGCGTAGCATAGTAAAAACACTAGATGTACAGAGCAAGCAAAGGGAGGGCACTGAAAGCTGCTAGAGAAAAACAAGTTACATAGAGAAGAAAACCCATCAGAACTAAAGCTGACTTTTTAATACAAACTATGAAACCAGAACAGCCTGGACCAAAGTATTCCCAGGTCTAAATGACCATGGATGTCAACCTATAATACTTTACCCAGCAAAACTATCCATCGTAGTCAAAAGAGAAAGAAAAATTTTCCATGACACAAATAGGCTGAAGGAATTCAAGTCCACCAAACCAGCCAAACACAGAATACTAGAAGCAGTAAAGAACGGAAGATAGAAATGACCAACAGGTCACAGAAAGGAAACAAATGAAGGTAGACTATGGCAACCCAAAATATGACCAAGAACACAAACAAATTAAAATGACAATAACCAATATATATCGTTCCATAATAACTTTAAATAGCAATGGCCTCAACTTTCCAGTCAAAAGACATAGGCTAGTGGAATGGATTAAGAAACAAAACACATCTTTTTGATGTCTGGAAGAAGCTCATCTCACCTAAAACGATAGTACCTTAGGGTGAAAGGATGGAAAAAATATTCTAAGCAAATAGCACTAAGAAACCTGAAGATTCTGACATCTGACAAAATAGACCAGATCAAAACTAATCAGAAGATGTAGAGAAGGCCACTGCATTCTGATCAAAGGAGCAATTGTCTGTGAAGATATTACAAGCATGAACATATATGCACAAAACTCTGGTGCACCCAATTTCATAAAAACAGTATTATAAAATACAGATTAACACCAACTCAGTAATAGTTGGTAACTTCAATAACCCACTCTCTCCAATAGACGTGTCAACTGAACAAAAAATAGAGAGACATCTGAAGTAAATGATATTATACATCAAATGCACCTAATAGTCATCTACCAAACATTCCACCCTGGTACCAAAGAATACACTTTCTATTCAGCAGCCCATGGAAGTTTCTCTACAATAGACCACACACACTGGGACACAAAACAAACCTCAACAAATACAAAAACTGAAATAATCCCATGCATTCTATCAGACCACAATACAATAAAGCTTAAAATCAACAGCAAACGAAACTCTAGTAACCTCATGACCTCATGGAGATTAAACAATATACTCCTGAATAATTAATGGGTCAAAGAAGAAATAAGAAAGAAATAAAAGTATTCCTGGAGCTAAATGAAAATGATAATACAACACAACAAATCCTCTGGGACACTTCTAAAGCAGTCTTAAGGGAGAAGTTTATAGTTTTAAGTGCCTACATTAAAAAATCAGAAAGAGCACACATACATAACAGTACAACTTAAGACTCTGAAGAGGCAAGAACAAATGAAATCCAAACCTAGAAGTGAGAAGAAATAAAAAAATAAGATCAGAAATCAATGAAATAGAAACAAAGAAAACAATACAAAGAATCAGTGAAAATATGAGAGCTGGTTGTTTGCAAAGCTAAAGAAGATAGGCAGACCCTTAGCCCAGTTAACTAAAAGAAAGAAAGGGCAAATCAAAATTAATAAAATCAGAAATGAAAGAGGAAACATCACAACAGACACCAAAAAGATACAGAATGTTGTTAGAGGATGTTTGGAAAAACCTATACTGTATTAAAGTTGAAAACCTAAAAGAAATGGATGAATTTATAAATTCATGGAAACCACCAAAGCTAAATCAAGAAGAGACCAACAGCTTACACAGACCTACAGCAAATAAGGAAATTAAAAGTAATATAAACCCTCCCAACTGAAAAAAGAGTCTAGCTGGGATGGTACCATTTTCCCTCCTTTGAGCAGAGGCTGGGCCTTCCTGAGCAGCCTGCTCACTCAGAGCAAGGTTTGAATTCAGCTAGTTCAGAAGCATCCTTCTGTGAGGTAGTAATAGTCCAGCTTTTTTTCCGGGGTGAGCTGAACTCACAGCTCCCCAGAAATGATTTAGTAATCTGTTCTGTTTCCTTCACTATTAAAGACAGAACTGCTACTCTGGTTTCTGCCTTAGATGAGTCAAGGTAGATTTCAAGTAGTCAACACCATGCTTTCTTAGACTACTCTCAACACACGGTTACCTACACAGAAGCCTCACATCATCTCTGATCTCATCGCCTACACCTTAGATTTGACATAGGACACAAGCCATGGCCCATCACCATCTCACCTTTCCAGCCTGGGGTAGCACCTCACTGTTTTTTAGGTATTACAAGAATAGTGACTAAGCCATGTCTATATAGATACAGGTTGTGGCAGACAAACTGAGTCTGCCTACTGGAGCTTATTCCTGTGAGGAGAGCTCAGAAGATGCAATTGTGTCTTTCTCAGATGTGAATGACTCCTCTGGTTAGTTTGGAAAACTAGCCATGCTTGGCTCAGTTCTTTCTGGAGAATGGGTCTCTTTAGGGAGATCATGAGGTTAGCAAAAGGATCTCCTTGAACAGTACTCTCTAGGAATGGATGGGAAACTCAAGATAATTCCAGAATTCCAGAATAACTTCTCCAGTTTATCTTCATCTGTGTAATAGTTATGTGGTTTGTTTGAAGTTTTAATTGTTGATGGGTTTGGATGCTATTTATTGGGTAGTGGACAGGGGAGAATATTTGGAGAAAATTTGTGGTACTACAGCCACTACAAACCATTTTGGTGGTGCTGTTTGGGAAGATGTTGAGAGGTGCAGCCTTGCTGGAAGAAGTATGTCACTGGGATTGGGTCTTGAGCATCTGTTTCCTTCCCCCACTTCTAGTTTGCTCTCTGTTTCCTGTTTGTGAGTGACAATGTGAGTCCTCACCTTCCTGCTCTGGCTGCCCTTCTGCCCTGCCATTATGGACTCTCCCTCTTGAACTGTAAGCAACCTAAACGTTTTCTTTCATAAACCACTTTTTGTCACTGTGTAAAATCACAGCAATAAAAAGTAACTCATACGTCCACTCTGAGTCAGTAGATTGTCATTGGCTTTCTCCTGTCACGGGAGCCAAAACTGCAGCTGCCATTGAAATACGCAGTGCCCCGTAGCAGCTCAGCCTGAAGTGCCCGATGGACTTTCTTCCTCTGCACCTCTCAATCCACAGACCTTCCCTTGTGAGCCAGTATCACTGCCTTCGGTTTTCTTTTTAATTACACACGCCTTTGTGATAGGCGTTTCCAACAGGGTTTTGGTCATAGAAATGTGCTAACAGACTACTTTCCTGAAAGCAGCTGCCTGGGGACAGAGGCAAGTGATTCCACGTTTGCCTTAGAAATCAAAGAGAAAAGAAATACACACACACACACACACACACACACACACACAGAGAGAGAGAGAGAGAAGCAACGGAGTGTTTTCTCTACCCTACAGGAACAGACTCTTAAGAATCAGAGAGAATCAGCCTCCACCATCCCTCAATACCCTCCACTCCACCCAGGAGCCATCAACCAAGTCAGCCCAGGCCTGGTTGTTCCCTTCTTCACCTCTGCTATAGCATGTGGTAGGTGGAACCATAGCTGGATTCTCAAGCATACCAACTTCCAAGGCACAAGGTCTTGGTCCTCTTGAAGTCCTGTCAGTCTGACTGATCAAACCTGACTCTGTCATTTTTATCAAAAATGCTACTTTCTGCCCTACAACCCTCTACCACGTACTTCTTCTGGTTTTGAATTTTTTTTAATTACAAAAGAAAATTACTTTGATGCAGATTTACTAGTGGTAATTTAGCTTTTCCTGGCCCAATATGGCTGGCCAATTTATAAACTATGACACTGCATTCTTCCCGCCCCTGTTAGTCCATCTCTCAGACATATCCTCAGAGCAGTGCTAACTCTTGTAGTTGGGTGAACAAATTCTTCAGGCTTATTTTGACCTCTTTTTATCACATCAATTCCTTTAATAGTTAGCTGAAATCCTACATAAAAATAACTGTGACTAAAAGTCTTTAACCAGAAAGAATAGTCCTTTTTTTATGTGTACAAGTATTCTACCTGAATGTATCTAAGTGTGTCTGTGTTGTGCAATGCCTATGGAGGTCAGAGGAGGGCGTCAAATCCTTTGAAACTGGAGTTATGGACGGATTTTTAGCTGTAGTGTGGGTGCTGGGTTCTGAACTTGGGTCCTCTGCAAGAGTAGCCAGTGCGTTTAACTATTGAGCCGTCTCTCCAGCCCCCAGAAAAAAAGAGTCTTGAAGTTATATTTTCTTGGAGGCAATTTTTACACTTGAGCTCTTTGGAATAACATGAGGTGTCACTGAATTTTGGACTTTATGTCTGTCACTTAAGTATGAATTTGAAAGATCAAATATTTTCCCAACATACTTGTGACATCACTAAACTCTAAAAAAGATGTTAAAATTTACATTTTGTCTAATTATAATAAAAAATTTTCTATAGCATAATGAAAAAATTAAAGAAACTTTACTATCAGGAAATAATTTGTACAGTATGTTAATTCTTTACTCTTTCAGAGACCCAGGGGAAACTTTAGGAAAACAAAGTATCTAAGTTTAATAGCACAGTATAGGTTTAAATGGAAACAATGATTTGGGGTGGGATGAGAAAAGCAAATAGAATGTATATAAAGGTGGAAATCAGAAAAGATTATTTTCTTATTCACTAGATGACATTACAAAAACCTCACATTCTCCACTTAACAGAAGAACTAGAAAAGCTCCCTTTTAGCTACATTTAGCTATATTTAAATGGAAATTGCTTAAACAGAAGTGGAAGGCCTGTTGCAATGGCTAACTATCTTAGGAGGCTCAGCTCTGCACCTGTTTCCAAAACGGTTGCCCAAGTGCATATTCTTAGAGTCTATTTTCAGTTTATAATATTATCAATAATGTTAGGCAAGGGGTTTCTTCTGCCCATGAACATGAGGCTATAGGGAGACTGTGGCAACCCTCAGAAGTAACCGAGTGAAGAATTTCAGATGATACCCCTTTTGGGGCTCCCATTTCCCCTCCATAAGCTTCAACTTCTGATTTTGTAAATTGCAGCTGCTCCCAAATTTGAGACACTCAACTGGGGATATGTTGGATGTAATATATTCTCTAGCCTTGTTAGGTAGAAGGTCTAGGACCATGGAGAGTTCAAATGTGTCATTTAATATAAATTACTGGGGTTGACTCTGCTTGCGATCTCTCTGCTGCTGGTTGGTACCTGAGCATATCAGGCTGCAAGGGGACAAACTCGTGTACCTTCACTGCATCTCAAGTGGACATACACTTTTAGAAAACCATATAAATCCCAAGCAGACTAGAAATCACAGTGTCGTTGGGATCTCTCAATACATTCTTTCTCTCATCAGCTTCATGGAAACCAAAATTATTATCAAATAATAGTTAAAACTTATTTTTTAGCACCTGACACTATTGATCTGACAGTTTGTGGTTATAAAGCACAGCGTTCATTAGTTTAAAAGCACAATGAGGACAGGCCAAATTGAGAGCAAGGAGGTCTTCATTGAGTTGGAGGTAAAATAGGGACACAGAAATTTTCTTCAATGAATCATTTTGTTAAAACATGGTGTAATATGTTTACTAATTGGACCTGAAACTTCAGAATTGCTTTCTGTCTAACTTCATTAAGATTGGCCATTAAGACTGGATGGCTAGTATTTTCCTTTAACTGAATAAGAAGCTTTAGCTTTGAAAGGTCGCCTTTTCTCTTTTGTTGTCATAAAACTTTCACTTCTTGTCATTTTGATTAAAAAGGAAGAAATTAGGGACTGGAGAGATGGCTCAGTGGTTAAGCTTGTACACTGCCCTCCTGGGACCTGTATTCCGTTTCCAGCATCCACATTGTATAGCTCACAACTGCCTATAATTCCAGCTCCAGGGGATCTGACACACTCTTCTGGTCTCTATGGGCACCAGCACTCACACGCACACACACACACACACACAAAAAAAAAAACTATAAGCACACACACACACACACACACACACACACACATACTCACTCATAATTAAAAGTGAAACAAGTCTTTGATTAAAAGGGGAAAACTGAGCTAGGACAGCATTCTGTGATAGGTATCTATACCAGCAGCAGAAAGCCAGCTGGGATTCTTAGTTCTTAAAATTCAAAGCAATTTATAGCATTGTTGTGAAAACAGAAGAAAACTAATGGTGAACATGTAAACTGATAATACACGTAAAGCGTGTGGTGCAGCTTGGGAACGTATAAAAATGCAATAGAAGACGTAGTTTTGAACAAGAAAATTTGTGCTTAATCGCATCAATTTTAACAAAGCAGGCATGTTACTCACATTTTTAAAACTGATCAGTTCTTAGGGAGTTCCAATTACTGAGAAAGTGCACGGATTATAAACCATTACCAATTTTGAGGATTTTAAATTAACAAATGGAAGATTCTCACTCTTAGGCATTCTTGGCAAATAGACACACCACATGTGTACACAAAGCTAAAACGTAAACAAAGACCATGAAGATTTATGGCCCCAGCTAAAAGAGAAATGGTGCCCTCTAACTGCTCTCACAAGTTCTTCCTAGGAAATGTTTATCAGCTCCTTTAGCGGGCAAATTCAATGAAGTCTTTGAATTCTAGCACTGCTTTCTACATCTACCTCGAGGAAGAAAGTGGCAAAGCCCCTCATCATGACTTTGGATGCTGAGTATAGTTTAGGGAAGATAAATGCCAGTGCTGATACTAAGGCAGTTTTCAATCAAAGCTCTTTCTCTCCACATTTAGTCAGGCAGCATCCCACTTGAATAGAATCAGATTCAGAGTGGAACTGGACTTCCAGCACTATTTGGAAATAAAATCCTATTTGATGGTAGAATGCTACAGATTTATACAAGTATATGGTTGCAAAACCTGTTGCAAATGACTTTTCAATGACAGCTTTCTTGTCTACAATTTCTGTGTACTCCAGAGCAATTTCCCTGAGCTGTGTGACTGTGTTTTGATATTGAAAGCCACTTCAAGGTCACTGTGCTACTCTGTACCTATTCCAAGGAAGGCAGAAAGTTTTTCTTTCTGTCCCCAGCCCTGTCCTACCAAACATAGAATTCTCCTCTTTTTGGAACAACAAAACTGCTCTGTTTGGATCAAGGAATATGTATGGTGATCTCTTTTTGCTATGTCATTCAAAATACAGAGCGCTAATTAGACAAAGGAACAAACAACAGTTATAAGTTCTACCCTTTATCATTCAGAGCTTTGATCATCCACATCAGCATCACCTAGGATGATCATAAGATATTGGCATACAATACCCAATTTCATAGTGGTGGGAAGATAGATATGCTAGTCTAGTCTGGTTATTTAGAAGAAGGTCACCCTGCTGATGCTATTCTTTGTGCTTTTTACCTGTGTCCAAGCAGATTAGAGTCTGAGAAACTGACTCCGTTCCATTAAATACACTCAATAACCAGTAGACAGTAACCTAAACACTCCTGATTCTATGAGTTCAGCATTTATTTTTTATTCTTGGGTAATTTTTTTTTACAAAATCTATTATTATCTATGAACTTAAAAATATAGAGTGTATGCCCAGTTCAAATTTCATTTGAATTTCTATATGTCAAGAAAACTAATGGTGAATATATAAACTGCAGAAACCCTCCCCCACCATCACTAGGGCTGGAAGCCATGTTTTCGAATACATAAGACTCAGAATCAGCTAAGGGAGCTTTGGCATCTAATGACAATGTTTGTCTGTAAAGAAGCATGTATCCCAAAACACATGTGCCATGGCAGCTGGAGTTCCAGCTTTTAGAATATGACTTTTTATTCTGGTCACACGACTGTGCAGTTTTCATTCCAAGTTTTCTTTTATATGAGCAAAAAATATATTAAACTACTGTCCACATGTTGGTTCTGTGTGCAGGAAAATGTCTCAAGGACTTGAAGCCAGTTTAACACCCAAGTCATCAGAGGCTTCAAATAGAAAGTCATATACTTCTGAATAATGCTTTTTACCTAATATAAGATTCAAAGTAAAAATTTCTAAGTTCAGTTGTCTACTTGGACATGGAGCATTTCCTGATTTTCTATATCAACCCTCTTAGTCTTTTAGGACTGTCGCAATAAATACTGCAACGTAGTAACAGCAGAGCACTGAGTATTCTAGAGTTTCAATATGCAAGGTCAAAGGCAGAGTCAGTGTCCAATGCAGGTCTTCTTTCTGGTTCACAGATGGATTCTTCCTGAAGGGCTTCACATGGGCAGAAATGAGGCAGAACGCCTGGAGTCTTTTATGTGGATGCTAAGTCCATGAAGTCTCTTCTCTCGTGTCCTAATCTCCCTAAGATACTACTTTTAATAGTTATATTGGTGATTAGGTTTTTAGACAGATGGAAGGATGGCTAAGGGCATTTTACATTCTATTTTATAAGACAAGGATCTCATGGTCTTTTCACTCCTGTTGTAGAAAGCAATCTGCACACACACACACACACACACACACACACACATCATTAATAGCTTGCTTGTTTTGAGTTAACTCTCCAGTCCCCAAGTCCCTGGAGCAGCACAAGGTTGATATTGATTAGACACTACCTATATTCAGGACTTCAAGACCTGTTTGAATCTAGATGTCCAGAAGATGAGGAAATGGTGCACGGAATGATAGAGAGGTTAGAACATCCCAAGCACTGTGTACGGTCCAGAGAACAAGCTATAGCATTGCACTTTCCATTTTGAATGAGTTTATTTGTGATCATATACAGCAAGCAAAAGTAAAAGGATCGATAGCAAGTAGAAGGCAGAGAGAGGCAGCAAGTAGAGAACAGAACTCCATCAAAACAGATGCTCACAGCATCCGTAGAAACTATTGGAGGACCCGAGTGATGGAACAGACAGAAGTAGTACCGTCAAGAGTGGTCCAGAAACATCTAATACAAACTGGGGAATTTGCTGCAGTTAACTGGAGCTCACAAATGAGCTTTTTCTCTGTGGATTAGTTTCCCAAGTCCAAACTCATAACTTCTTGTTCCCACTGCAGGCATTTTTATATCATGAGTTCATCAATTGTCACCTCTTTTGGAAATAGTTTACTTTATAGCTGTACCCAAGGACACAGAGTTTTTACTCTGGATCTGGTTTGCTGTTCTCTCCCCTCCCTGACACAGAGGTAGACGAGAACCACCCATGGACAAGGGGTCTTGGAGGATTCATGACAAGAACAAGTTTGGGGTTGAAGTGTATATGGGACAATCCCACTTCCAGACCAGCTGCTCATCGAGCTCAAAGAGCACATGACAATTTACCAATATGATGCAAATTACAAGTTTCACAAATGCAGCTGACCACCTGACCAAAGAGGCAAGGCAGCTCTGCAGTGACCGATGGCCTTTGTTTCCCTCTCAACTAATTACCTTTTTGTTATTGTTGTAAAGTACCAGCCCATAGCAACCTAAGGAAGGGACTGGCTCACAGTTTAATGGTACAGCCCCTCATGGCATGGAATACAGGGTGGCAGGGAACTAAGGGGGCTGGTCACGTCGCATCCACAGACAGGAAGCAGAGAGATATCACCGCTGGTGCTCACCACCTCTTCTCCTTTTTTGTTCATTCTGGGACCCCAGCCCATGGAACGTTGCTGGCCACATTAAGGGTTCTTCCTGCCTCAGTTAACCCAATCTAGGAACTCACAGGCATGCTCAGAGGTGTGTTTCCTAGGCGATTCTAGGTGCTATCAAGACAGCAATCGGTATTAACCATCATGTCCCCCTGATATAAACTGCCTACTGGAGATACAGTGGAAGGCAGGCTTTCTTAACCAGCTCTCTACATAAAGCACAGCTTAAGATGCAATTCCTGTTTCTGCTCATTGCTGTTTGTGGTGGCCATGAACTCTGCCATGAACTCTGCCATTCCCGTTAGAGTCTCAGCATATGGATATTGAGGACCTGTATTTCCCATTCCTGTCTGGATCAGTGTAGCTTTTATTCATTTCGCTAGCTCAAGGATCAAAAGCAGAAACTCTCAGCAGGAAAATGCACCTTATCACTCTTAGCCAGCCCTGTGGGTCAATGGCATCCCAAGTTTCATTCAGACAATAAGAAAGGGTGATGGTTCTACACTGTAATGAAACAGCTAACAAAAGATAAGATTCACTAACTAGGCCAGACACCAGATAAAGTTGATGTTTTGGAGAGGGTTTGGAGACTCTGGTTACTAGTAACTCTGCTCTTGGATGAAACAGGACTGAGCAGGACCAGTGAGGACCATCTCTTCAGAAAAGAAAGATTAACAGTGACTGAATGAAGCAGGTTCTGTGATTCTACCTCACTGAACAAAGTCTGTGCAATTACATTTTTGTGTAGGTTAGTGGTGTTACCTCCACCTCATAGGTACATCCACGAAACTCAGAATCACCCTAAGACTTGCTTCTTCCTCACCTCACAAATCTGATGCATCATCAGGTTCTGTTAATGTTATTACCTGGATATTTTTGGGTGTTAGAGACTTTGAACTCACTGTCAGCTGATTTAAACCACTGTCAGTTCTCACTCAGATTAATGTAAATTATTCTCTACTTGTTAATCCTGACTTCATCATTGTTTTCCCAGAAAAAAAATCTTCATCTTCAAACTGAACCTTCTTCAAGGTTGATAATCTTCAGTGTTTGCGGAGATTTTCTAATGTTGCGGGTTCAGAGCTTAATTACAATTTATCTTGGGCCATCTTTAGCTCCCTAAATAGCCACCTTGCCCAGCTCCATGCCTGACCTAACATCCTGTGACTAACAGATGAAAACATTTTGAAATGTATTAACTTGGCAGACCACCGGCCTCCACCAGCCCAAGGGCTGCAAAGCCTGCCAGACAGGATCGAAGGCTTACAACAGAATTCCCCTTACTTTGCTGTAACTTGCCTCTTTGATGCCTCCACAAATGTATTTGAAAAGTGTCCTGATTTATGGCTTTCTTTGTTCCGTTACTATAAAACTTTGCAAAACTGTTACCGTGTTAGAACATGGAATTTGGGGTCACCTAAAAACTCTCTCATCCCTTTTGAGGTGAGAGTTGTGATTTTGCACTGACAGTGCTATGCGGCAACTAATATAACATAAAAAAGTAAAGGCAAGCAAAAAAGTAACTCATTTCTATTTGCATTCACATTTTCCACAAGACGTATCTTAGCATCCAGTGGTCCTGCTACTGACCCACACTCATTCCCTCATCATCGCTGATTGATCATGCCTTTGTTCCCAGAGTCCCAGCGGACTTCCATATTGTATTTCTTAAATAGTCAAGATCGTCTCCCACTATCTACTTCTTTCACAACCACCCACTTGCTGGATGGGTTCCTTTACCCAGGTCCTTTTGGTAACTCCTCATTCATCAGGTCTCAACTGTGCTTTCATTTTCCCGTGATCTTAGTGAATCCTGCAGCCTACCTGTTTCCTGTTGTAAAAATCTGTGTAATTTACACATTTGTCTATCTTTTCTTCTAGATTATAAGCACTTCTCTGAGTTCTTTTGATATTTATCACTAAATCTCGGTCTTTTTGAGTAAGGACAAGAATCAACCAGGTGAGAGCATGTGTAATCTCCCCACTCTCTGCTGTATTCAGTATTTCCTGTACATCCTTGTTGTTCAAATGGGAGCAGGAATCATGGAAGTTGCTAAGACCCAGATTCAGGGGCTTACCAGCACCATCTCCTGTTCAGTAGGTCCAGAGAGCATTCCCTGAATTTGTACCTCTGACCAGATGTAGGGTAATGCTGATGTTGCTCTTCCAATGCCCCACCCTCACAGCATTGATACAAGGTCCTAACTAACTAACAACTTCTCACAGCCTGGAGTCACTTGAAAAGGGAGTCTTAACTGAGGGATTTCCCGTGGGCAAGTCTGTGGGAGATTGTCTTGATTGCTAATTGATGTGAGGGCCCAGTGCACTGTGGGAATCACCATTCCCTGGGCAGGTGGTGGTCCCAGGTTATTAAGAAGACTGGCTAAGTAGAGCTTAGTGAGGCAGCAAGCAACGTGCCTCCATGGAAACCAAGGAGGAGCTCAAGTTCTTGCCTGTGTTTCTGCCCTGAATTCCCTTAATGAGGACTGTAACTTTTAAGCTGAAATAAGTCTTTCTTCCTCTAAGTAGTTTTTGGTCAGTGCTTTATCACAGCAAAAGAAAGGCAACTGGAGCCGCTGTTTGATTCTCTCTAGGCCAGACCTAAGTCCAAGGGGCCCCCAGCAAGGCGTGCCCTGTGAATCCCAGCACTGAATTCCAGAAGATGGGAACTGCATCCCTGCTCTGCCCTGGGTCTCTCAGTGTTCTCAGCAAAGGGCCAAGAATTTATATAAATAACTTCATCTTTCAGCAAAACATCAGCCTGTTTGAGGAAATAAAATGCTATAATCCATTTTGGATCTTGAAACCTGTATTGAGTGATCAGCAATTACTGCCTTGTGGTATTGATCACTACCCAACTGTTTTATGGAGTGAGCAATATATTAATTGTTGATAGAAATTCTCTGCTTGAGATTCTAATTCAGTTATAGAATTTGTCATTCCCACAGTGAGTTTCCCACATGGCTCGTCACAGCTGGGCTATCAGCATGTTCTCCCAGGGATGCTCTGTGAGTGGCTTGCTTCCTAGATAAAGTAAAGCGGAGGTGCCAAGTGTCACACAGTTGCTAGGTAGTGATCCTGTCTCTACTGCTTCCTTAGGCACTTCCTATCGGCTAAAGGTTCCAGCCACCACCGTGAAACACAGAAAGATAAATGTGTCCATCTATATAAATTTACCAAATTCTACCAAGAAAAACACTATGTGAATAGGTTTTACAGGCACATGCTTTTTCTTTCTAAAAGGGAATACTATCAGTCAGCAAGCTGAATTACAGTTCCAAGATAAACTGAACCACCTGATTCCATTTGTGCATTTGTTAACACAAGCATCAGAAAATCATCATGATAAGAAAGTCCAGTGATTTTCGAAGACACGAATACATTTGTATGTAATGAAATAAACCTGCTGTGACTTAAAATCCTATAGATGTGTTCCTATGCTCCCAGAGTAAATGTGACACTTATCAGGGAATGTCCCAAAGCTGATTCTATAAATGCTAGTGAAAGATAAGCAAGTAATGTGATGTTGTGATGGAGACATGCAGAAGGTGACTGTGGTGACTGTAAAGATACCTTCATTTGTGGATTTTGTTTGAATGTGTTATAGATGGGCACACTGCTGGGTCATGGAAAGGGCTTGTGTATGTGGGGGGACATGAAGCCGAAGCTCTGTGAGCTTTATAATAAATCTATGCCAGACCCCATGGTGATGGGGGCTAGGATGAGGGGTCACTAGCACCTCAGCTGCTTGTATGTGGGGTCATATGATCTATTGATCTGTTTTACTTGCTCCCCACCACTTTTCCCTGTGGTCACTATAACACACAGATAATGCTAAAGAAATAGTACATGATTGACAGTAGGCTAGCTTTGAGTTATGTGTCTAGTCTTGGCTCAAGCTCCTGTTCCTGGGAGGCCTGGGGTCATGCAAACTGCTGCCCTATCGAAGGGTCTGTAGATGGATTCAAATTTCTCACAGCTAGGGACAGAGAGGTAAACAGCAGTGACATGCTTGATGTGCAACCTGACGACCTGAGTTTTATTCCCAGGGCCTATGTAAAAGAAGCTGGATGTGGCGGCATGAATTTGTAATCCCAGTGCTATAGACACAGAGACAGGTGGATCCTGGGGCCTCGCTGGCCACTCAGGCCAGCCTAATCTGTGAGTCCCAGATAGCAATAATACGTATCAGGGCCAATGAGAGACCCTGATTCAAAAAACACAAACAAAACAAGGTGAATGGTACCTGAGGAATTACACCTGAAGTTGACCTCTGTTTTCTGCTCATGTGGATATACACAGACACATGCACCTGCACACACACACACACACACAATTTTCTCACAATTAAATGTAAAGCTTGCTAAAAACATGTCTAGTGTACATTGAACTGGGCACCTTATCTAAGAAGCAAGCCACTCACAGAGCAGCCCTGGGAGAACCATCTCTGTTGGTTAATTTTTGTCAACGTCACATGCACTAGAGTCCCTTTGGAAGAGTAAACCTTAACCGAAGAATTTCCCAGATCACAATTGGCCTGTGACCATGTCCGTGAGGCATTTTCTTAACTTCGAGTTCGTGTAGGAAGGTTCAGCCCACTGTGGGCAGTGCCATCCCTAGGCAGGTGGGCCTGGGCTATAAGAAAAGTCGGGGGAAGCTAGCAAGCAGTCTTCTTCCATGCTTTCTACTTCAAGCTCCAGCCTTGAGTTCCTGCCTTGCCTTCCCTTGATGATGAACCACAACTTGTAAGACGAAATAAGTCCTTTTCTCCCTGTGTTGTGTTTGGTCATAGTGTTTATAGAGTGAGGGGGTCAAACTCAACCTTTTACCAGGAAACTAATCTCAGGATAAGTAAACCACACCTGGGGTAGCAGCCTCAGTTCACGACTGCTGGAACCTTTGTAATTTAATCACTTCTCAAAGGTCCTGCCTATCTACCCTACTGCATTGGGACAGGGTTTCTCACATTTCAATGTGAATTTTAACAGTACGCCTACCTACATAACTCTGAATTAGCCTCTTTCTACTCTCGCAGGGTGCAAGCCCATCTAGAAAACCACAAATCATTTCTGCAGGTACCTTCATATGCTAAGCACATCCACGAAGGGGCACATGTTCACCCACTCAGTGAACAAGGCATTTCTATACAAGAGGAAATGGGATCCCATTCTACCGTTCCTGGTGTCTATGACTTTCCTAGAAAACTCAGTGGAAGAAAGGAGTCAATCTCATATGCTATTGGATAGTTCTGAAATTTAAAATGTTTTTCTTTGTGTGAAACTTCTCCTGACCATATTTAGCTTAATTATATGTTAAATATGGCCTGTGTATTATAAACTGCATTCACAAAAATAATTTTGAATATTTTTCAGTAGGGTATATTTTCAAGTCATTTTTAAATTTTAAAATGACTTTAAATGTATAGAAAAAAATGCGAAGATAGTATAGAGCTCCTGTGTAACACATATCCATGTTAGTATGATTTTTTAAATTAAAAAATTTATTTTTATTTTATGTGTGTGAATGTTTTGCCTGCATGTATGTAAGTGTACCCATATGTGCAATGCCCATGGAGGTCAGAAGATAGCATCAGATCCCCTGGAACTGGAATTACAGATGGTTGTTAGCCACCATGTGGGTGCTGGGAATCGAGCCCAGGTCCTCTGCAAAAGCATCCAGAGCCCTTAACCACTGAACCATCTCTCCAGCCTCCATATTAACATGTTTGTTAAAGGCTAATCAATGTTCATAGTCTTACTAATGTTATTGTGTGTTTTTTACACACATCTATCTTCTACCGTTAGGAAACATATCACCTGGTTGTGGTATATAGTCTTTTTTTCACATTGTAATATTCAATCTGATAATCCTTAAGGGTTTTTGCATGTATATTCAGGAGTAATATCAGCTAATGACATGTTTTCTTTGTCAGCTCCATGCTTACTTCTCTCTTGGCTATAATGCTGCCATACAACTGAGCTAAAATGTGCTCCTTATGCTACTTTTCCTGATGGAGATTGCAGAGAATTGTTTCCATCTCCTTTTAAATGTTTCACTACTTTATTAGTGTCTAAAGTCTAGACCTAATTATTTCTTCCTTAGAGGTAATGTTAAAGGAACACTGCACGTCAGACCCAGCAGCTCAGTCTGCTACGGTAGGAACTTTCTAAAATTTTCCAAAGCAGTAAAATGCCCTCTAAATCAGACCAGACAGATTAAGAGAATAAAATTTCATTCTTTTTGACTTGCAACTTGCAGGAGCAAGATATTTGGCATTTAAAATAAAGTTAACTTTTAAGGGTACTTAATCCTTGATTTTTAACATATTTGTAAAATTTTACTAGTGAGAGACGACAAACATTCAACTTAAACTTGGTGTTTGTGAACGCAATGTCTGTGCAGTGTATTAGTGTGATTTTTATTGTAATCCGACTTCTGCAGCGTGGCTCATGGACTGCTTTGTTATTTGGCACAGAAAAGAAAATAGAATAAAAGGTGATTCCTTTCAGTTATGGATTAAAATAGTTTTGAAATCATTTTCATTAGTGTGCTCCTCAGACTCACTGCAGGATGTGTGAGGGAGGGTTCCAAGCTGCCCTCTAATGCCCAAAGCAGAAGGCCTGGAGGGCTCTCTCTCAAGAGAAGCAAAGTTGACACAGAAACACTGCTTGTCACGGGGTGTGTGTGTGTGTGTGTGGCATTCTCGTGCTTGCCTCCGCCTCACCCTGGCGGAAGCCCACACCCTCCTGACCCTGGGCTTGGAAGGCTGTTGCTTTATCCCCAGTAAGCTGAGAGGGCAGGAGGCTGGAGCTGATGCCCGGAAAGGCAGAGCCGACAAGGTACTCAGCATGGTATTTGGGACTCCCAGTCTCTCCGTTCACTTCCTGATTTTCTCTGCACACAGTGGAACTAACTTCCCTGGTGTGTTGCCCATCACATCACGTCTTTCATTTCTTCAGGATCTCCTGCCTGCACAGGACCCCTGCTCTTTTCTGCTGCTTCCCGATCAGCTCCCCTTCCACCCGAGGGAGGCCCCCAGGGGTCAGCTCCATTCCTGCCAGGGCAGGAACTGCCTGAGCTCTGTGAGCCTGGACGGCTCACTTCCCGTCCGACGGGAGGTGCGTTTCCCTGCTGACCACCAGCACCCATAGAGAGCTCCTTGCGCAGCTCTCGCTCACAGTTTACTTTCTTCTCTTCCCAGCAGACACAGTCCCTGTCCTACCTGATATAAAAAGCTGCAGAATCAGAGGTGTGATCCATCACAAGGCCTCAGCGGTTGGCCTACCTCCTAGTTTCTTGCTTTGTAACTCCTGCAATCTTTATAAAGGTTGTAATTAATCAAAAGTGAGTCCCTCTCCTATCTGAGGGGGTGGAGAGTTATTACAGCTACTGAGTCAATTATTCTAATGAATCTTCCCAGCTTCGGAGTTTCATAAAAGAGGGGATTGAAGTGTCACTACGCAAGAGCGTTAAACCAGTGTGGCAACACCTGCGTATGGTATTCTGTGAAATGAAAGTGATTGATAAGACCTCCGCCTGCATGAGCAATAAGAGTGCTAAGTGCTGGTTTAAATTAAGATTTCATGTTTTCCTATTCTTTTATTATTTCCTTGAACAATAGGCACAAGAAAGGACTGAATTACGTTTGGGGAGAATTGCTGTGGAATTTGGTAATAAAGGGATTTGCTTCACTGAATTTCCTGAAAGTGTTTTTGAGACAATTTTTCCTGTGGCTTTATCAGCATTCAGCTGTGATCCGGCTAAGGATGAAGCACTCCCGAGCCCACTAGAAAGCAGGTCACGTCTCCCTGCTGACCGTGGCTTTGGTGTGGTGGGCTGTAGGGATACAAGTGTGGAACTGCGTTTGCCTCCTTGAGATGCACAGATCATTTCAATAAACTGACACCAATTGCTGGCTCGCTCACATTCTCTTGACCTTTCTACCTGTAACTGCAGGATTTTTACTCGCTTTAAAATCAGTCAACATGTAGCGACTACTCCACCTGCTGGTGTTGGTGGTTATGACACCACAGCCACAATTTGGATTTGCAGCCCCGAACCCGAAACCTCAGTAATTTCAAATAAGGCTATGACAAAACTTCCCAGCTGGCTTCCTAATGCGACCCTTTGGAAGCCCACCAGGACTGTGAATCTTTCCCTTAGCAAACACTGTCCAGGACTGCACTGGACACTTGGAGTGTTTAAATCTTCACAGTACGGGAAGCTGCATGGGACTCCATATTCCCCAGTCTAAAGTTATCTGGGCTGTGATGTCACCTGGGGCCTTGAGAGCTTAAGTGACGTTGATATTTCCTTTAAATGAGCACTGCCTACCACGGGTCCCCAGATGGTAAATTCAGCACGTCTTCTCGGTCTTAATTGTGTGAGTAAAGGTCTATTTGGTTTCTCAAAGGCTAGCCGTGTCTTCTTTTTGTTTTAAAACAACAAACCCCCAAAAGAAAGAGAGTGTAGCGCTGGAGAGAACTACTCAGCGATTAAAACCTCCTCCTGCTCTTGCGGAAGACCTGAGCTTGATTCTCAGCATTCACACTGGGAGCACTCACAGCTGCCTATAACCCGGGCTCTGGGGGATCCTTTGCCTCTGTTCTCTGCAGGTGTCTGTACTGGTGCGCCCATCCGCAACTCCTGTATATATGCATAATTTAAAAACGATAAACACTTTTTTTTGAAGGAGAGTGCTAAACAGAATTGCAGGTTTCAGACACAAACTGTCATTGGAGAAAAGGCACTGCATAGATTTTTTTTTTAATTTAAAAATAATGTGTATGTGACTCAAGAGTAGAGGATTTTCCCATCACACTCAAGACCGTTGGTGTCATCCCTAAGACTGGAAAATATGAAAATAAATAAAAAAATAAAATATACTGTTAGGCAGGGGGAGTTTTAGAGCACTCCACTAATTTTTGCAAAATAAAAAGGTTAGTCCCTTTTCAACAGGTTTGTGATTCAACCCAGCTTTCTCATGTGCGTTCCCCATCCCTTAAAGGGGTGATACACCACTCTCACCTGGAAATCCAGCCAAAGTTGACTGTGTTGTATGAATTACTCTTATGCTCACATAGAAATGTTCCTAAACAAGGTTGTGTGTTCGTTTCAAATTCTGCGGGCGCTGACTAGATGTATAAATAAACAGGAGAAAGAGGAAAATAGGAAGGACAGGCTTAAGTCTCTTCTGCAGGTTAGAGACCAGGGTTAAAGAAGCGCCTGCGATTAAGTCCCACACTAGTGGCTTAATCTCTCAAGATGCAGATCCTGATGCACACATTCAGGCTGTTCTACACGTGGGACCCAAGAGAGCAGCTGAGCTGTCTCTGAGAATCCACTCCCATGCCAAGTCCTCACTAGGAACCCAAGGCATTATTCCTTGAGTTGGTGCTGGTAACATGCTGCTCTGCGCCTGTAGAATTTGTTTTGTCCTGTCCAAAGGAACACATCTGGGATGGGCAAGCAGCGTGTCTGGCTTCCTTTGGGATCTGTGCTTTTGAGCTTCAGGGGGACAGACTCTGGAGACAGTGTCCCACTGGAGTGTCTCGGGGTTTTCTTCCTGACCAGAAATAGGTCTGAGATCTGGCTGTTTGGAGGAGGTAGGAGGGTGTTTTTGTTGTTATTGTTCCTTCTTTAGAGTAAAAAGTAAGCACAAAAGCCGTCTCTCCTTTTAGGTTCTGAAATGATTAAGAATCTGTCTAATCTCTCTGCAGTCCAACTCTGTCCTCCCCCAAGTAAGGAAAGGTGTGGGGATGAATTCCTTGGCCTGAGAGGGACAGGGAAGAACTCAGGCCCTGCCAACGGTTCCTTCACTACATTTCCTCACACACCTCCTTGGCCTCTAAGGGTCACAGCCTTAAACCAGTGATAGCTCTTTACACTTACCAGTCTCCAGATCCAATGTGTTCTTCCTATTTAATCTGTATTAAAGTCATGCTTTTAATCTTTATTTTGCAGATGAGAATTAAATCCAAGGTCACCTAGAATAAATGTTTGAGCTCTGACAGGTAAGTGATATATAAATACTCTGATAAAACCATCATGTCTTCCACAACCTGTTTTGGTACGTGAATTAAAACTGTCTACTTACTTCAAAAATAAATGCTAGATTTGAAAACAGCAATGAATTTTATGTTTTTAATGTATTATTGTCAGTTTTTATATGATATCTCACTAACTGAATTATACCTCATACTTTGATTTTCCCTCACTGTGGTATTTTCTTACGTGTGTATATATCAAACCATCATGCTGTAAATCTTAAATAGATACAATTACAGATATGGAAATGCCTACATCAATGCAATGATCCCGGAAGAGTGCTCCCCAGTCAGGAAGGCTGAGTAGAACAACATTCACTGGAACCGGTGCAGACAGTGCTACAGATCTCTTCCAGCACAGACAAAAAATTCTGATTCTATATCTTCAGGTATGCATTTACATCCTGAAAATACTGGTTTGAAATGCTTTGCAGCCTCGTATGCTGGAAGGGGAGATCAGAAAGCTACAAGGCTGCTGTGGTTTGGACGTGAAATATTCCCCCCAGAAGCTGGTGTATTGAAGGCCTGAGCAGTGCTCAGCTGTGACTCTGCTGATAAGCGCTGCACAACGCCCACCCTGGGTGCTGACGTCATCAGGGAGTTAAGGCTTTCATGAGTCCATAACTGCATGGGCTGTTAGGAGGTGGGGCGTACTTGGAAGTAGGTCACTGACTTTGAAGGATACCTCTCCTCCCAGGAGCCTCATCTCATCCCTGTCTCAGCTCACTCTGCATCATGGCAGCGCGTGGTGAGCAGCTTTATCCTTCCATGCCTTTCTGCCATGGTGTGGTCTCATGAAACCAAATGTGCACAGACTGACACTTCTGAACCCAAAGAGTCAACATAAATTCTTCTTCCCTTAAGTTATTTCTCAAATAATTTATGACATTGTTGAAAGGCAACTGATGCAAAGGCTGTGTGAAATGTTCCTAAATCGCACTAATTTCAATATATGTACATTTGCAGAGTTCTACATTAAGGAGGCCGGACTTCAGTTTCTTACTCACAGGGGTCCCCTGTGCAGGCTTCTTGGGGCTGCAGTATCCCTGCCTCACAAAGGTATCTTCGGAGCTGAGTGTGGAAGAGGATTTCGTGACATTTTCAGGCATGAGAATGCTGCTTGAAGCATTTTCTATCTTTCAGCTCTGTGAGAAAATGCAGGTCGAGTCTGAATGTCTACCTGTGCTTCTGTGGTCAGTACTGGCCTGTCTCATCCGAACCATTTTATCTCTTGCCTGAGATGCCTGCAGGGCCCAGGCTGTCCTTAGGCTGTAACACTCCTGTTCTGTGAGTGGGTAGCGGAATCCCTCCATGGAGGAGACTCCTCCGATGAGACGGTAGACCATGAAGGGCAATAGCCTTTCCAGATTAAGTGGACTCTGTCACCCAGTACTTTGTCTCTTGTTTAATCACTTCAAAGAGCACAGATGTCATCCAATTTATTTTCAATATTGCAACCTTATGGACTGCCACTTTGATGAAGGATTTTTAGCTGAATCAACCTTTACTTGTAATAATTTCACCCAGGTAAAGTCAACTCATTTTTTTCTATAAAGTTCAGTTGTCAAATTCTATTGCAGATAGTTTTTAATGGCCTCATGTGTTTTCCCTTCTATCTTAAAAAAAAAAAAATCTGTGCTTGGGACTGTCAAGTTCTGAAGGAATGAATGAAGCCAAAGCCAGCTTTCCTACAAGAGCACTAAATAACCTCATATAAAACAATAACTTTTGACTCTGTAGAAAAACTCTCATTTAAATTTTGTATTAAATACTTAGAAGAACTCCAACGGTCCATAGTATACACAGCTTATGCTAGTAGCATGAATCAAGCATCTGTCCAAGGTCAGTTTCTTGTCAGTTTAGAAACACAAGTTCAATAGGTTTTGAGAGTAGTGTGTCTTTTCCTCACATTTCTGAGGCCACGGGGGTCTTTTGTGATGATATGGCTATTTGAATATTCAATATTTATGTGGTCAAAATCTTGCTTTTTTTCTTTTTTCTTTTCATGTTACTGATGACTCTCAAAAGCATTTAAAGGTAAGAAACCAAACTCTAACCAGATAAGGATTCTTTTTCCTCCACTGCTGCTTCTGTATTCCCAGCCAGAAACTGGAACGTAGCACTTTTCTCCAAAAGACTGTGTTTTTAACTAAAACTATAAAACTCAGTGTTACATAGGTTATTAGGCAGTCCTTCCTTCCCGTCTTTCCCATTTTTAAATAAACTTTCTTCCTTTCTTCTTTCTTTTTCTACAGATTGTTTGACTCCGAAGTCAATCAGATCCCCATTACACAACCGTCTGCAAAGGACCCAGTCATACTCCCACTGGCTTTCCCTCTTTCTTTGCTCAAAAGGGGAATCCATTTTATAGTATGTTTGTTGGTCCTTCTCCCTTTTTAGTATAATATTTTCAATTTATTCTTTGGGAATTTCATACCTGCCTACCATGTTTTTCTATTATATCTACCCCCTCACTCTTGCCTCCAGCTCCCTCTGGATCCTCTCAACTTTATGTCCTCTTTTTATTTTATTTATTTTTATAATCCACTAAGTTCAATTAGTGCTACATATATACACGTGGGTATGGGCCTGTATTAGTCAGGATTCTCCAAAGAAACAGAACCGGTAGACTAAATGTATATGTATAGAGATTTATCAGCTTGGCACACAGGATAGAGTCTGAGTAGTCCAACAATGGCTGCACCACATTGGAGAGGCTGAGAATCTGTAGTCACTCAGTCCACAAGGCTGGATGGCTCAGTAGTCCCAATCTGGCGCTGAAGGTCTGACGAATTCCAAAAGATCAGCTAGTCTTCAGTCTACAGCAGCAAGACGAACTCACCAGCGAGAGAGAAGGCAAGCAGCAAGAAGCCAGGCATTCTCCTCTGCCTTGGCCTTTTATACACGGCTTTAGATGATCCAATCAAGAAGTTCTCTTTCATTTCAGTTAATCTCAGATCAAATCAAGTTGACACCCAGGATTAGCCATCACAAGTCCACCCCTTGTCAACTTGACACACAATAGCATCTCTCTATGTCATGCTTAATTTTCAAATGAAAACAATGTTGAGGTCATAATTTCACCTAACATGATATAACTGTCCATCATACAATGACCAATGCATTATATATCTTAGAGTAGATAAGGTCTTCAAGGAATGCTTAGTCCTTTAGTGTCTCATAACCCAATATAATCATATAGGTTCACAACACTTAACCACTTAACACATCTCAATTACACATTCAAAAAAAAACAAGTATCTGCTCAACATATATGTATACATGCACAAACTTATTCTTACCCAAATAGGACAAAAATACTCATGTCTATTACAGCCCATGTTTCTGCAACTGGTCACATGGCCTAAGTTGGTATTTGTAACCACCTTCCTCTACAACTCATTCTGTATTTCCTCCACCATCAGCAAGCACCTCTGCAGGTCTTGGCTCTTTCCCTGGAGGAGTGACCCATACTTTGATCCCTGAAAGGTCTGGGCCATTTGTTGTCATGTCTGGATTGGGTTGTTGCAGTTTCCCATTGACCTTAATCACAGGACATGGTAACACCAAAAGTCACCCTAAGGAATCTCCTGCCTTCCAGATATAATCTTCATTACCTCCATTGTGGAGAACCAATCCAATTTCCCCCTGGTAGTCTGGTAGTCTGAGTCAATCACCCCAGGGAAGGCACCCGGCCTTCCCTTCATTCAAGGGGTTCTGGGTCTGTAAACTGTCTCCTCTGGAAATTGATTGACTGAGCAGGATTCTCTATTGCTATGATCCAGTACTGACTTCCTGTCATTTGCCCTAGAGTTTTTCTGCTTATACAGATCAAATAAAAACTTAGTAGGCGTCTTATGTATTTGGTCTCTGGGAATACCATGATCGATTAACCAGTACCACAGGTCCATTTGGGTCATGCCATTTTAAGCATTGTTTTGCCTTTGCTGCCCATTATGATAAGTACGCTCGCCTTGTCTTTGGTAATTCAATACTGCCACCTGACCCCTACTCTGAGGTCCTGTTACACCTATTATATTTACATTTAATTTATGCAATTGAACAGCAGCATCTCTAGCTGTAAGATTCGGCATAAGGAAAAGAGCAAAAACAAAGCTCTTCAAACGTCTGGTGTCTCGCTCAGTACTTTCCATCTTATAAAATCAATAAAAGGCATGTCCTCTGGGCCCTCCCATTGTGGAGGATTTAGTGTTGCAATGCGAATCCACTCCAGAATGCCAATTTGCCTGAGCTTTACAATCCCTTCATCAACACTAAGCCAAGGGATATCAGGTATCTCCAGCTCTCTGTCAGTAGGCCATCTTTTGATAAATACTTCAGCCAACCAATCAAATAAACTCTTAACACCTTTTGTAATTGTACGAGCTTCCATATTAAACCTAGAATCCCTGGTCAGGGGACCCATGTCAATAAACTCAGCCTGTTCCAATTTTATGTTCCTTCCACCATTATCCCATATCCTTAAAATCCATTCCCAGACATATTCATTAGACTTCTGCTTGAATTAGCAAATTCACTAAGTTCTTTCACGTACCTCCTCATGGACCACACTTTCTATCTCTCCTCCAGGGGGCCTGCTTAGCTCTGAGTCTGGTTATAGGTCTAGAGGGAACAATAACTGGGCCCTGAGGGGCCATCTTTGTCTTGCTGAATGGGATTAGTTTCCTCAATGGGATTAGTTTCCTAGGGCAAGAGTGGGGAGGGTGGGTCTGCTGAGGGTGGGGAGATTAATTCATCTGGTGAATCAAATTCCTCAGAGTCTGAGGATTCAAAACCCTCAGCCTCCTCTGGGTTCTCCCAAACATCTCCATCCCACGTGTCAGGATTCCAAACTTTTCCTACCAATGCCCGCACCTTTAATGTTGACACCCTTTGAGGCTGGGAATTAAATTTATGTTGTAGGTCAGCCAAACGTATAATAAGGGTTCCAGCTTGATTTTCTGCAGCTTTAGCTCTTTGGCTGCTGGAGAGAAGATTCTCTTCCAGGGCACACTTGGAAACATTTAAACTGTTGATTCGAATATGGAGCTTGTCAATTTTGTCATTAAGCTCATTGTTTATCTTCATCACTTTATCCAGAGATGCTAAAAGTAACCAGCCAGCATCATTATTTTTCTTATTTTTCCACAAATCATCAAATGTTTTATGTATAGAGTCACTAAATTTCTTGCTCCTCACAAGAGGTGAGTTAGGAGATTCAAATGCATCTATCTCCATAATATGTTTCAAATAGTCTACACCATGGATTTTCAGTACTCTCCATGCTATCTGAAGACTCTGACTTGGAGAGCCTGCTCCAAATACCAACAAGCCCATTAAAGAAATTCATTCTTTCAATTCTGTTTCCCTAGAACCACTCCTGGTACCACAATCTGTATTAGTCAGGGTTCTCCAAAGAAACAGAACCAGTAGAATGAATATGTATAGAGATTTATCAGCTTAGCTCACAAGATAGAGTCCGAGTAGTCCAACAATGCTGCACCACACTGGAGAGACTGAGAATCCGTAGTTGCTCAGTCCACAAGGCTGGATGTCTCAGTAGTCCCAATCTGGTGCTTTTTTAATAAGGGCTCCAGCTTGATTTTCTGAAGCTTTAGCTCTGTAGCTGCTGGAGAGAAGATTCTCTTCCAGGGCACACTTGGAAACTTTTAAGCTGTTGATTTAAATCTGGAGCTTGTCAATTTTATCATTAAGCTTATTGTTTATCTTCATCATTTTATCCAGAGATGCTAGAAGTAACCAGCCAGCATCATTATTTTTCTTATTTTTCCACAAATCGTCAAATGTTTTATGTATAGAGTCACTAAATTCCTTGCTCTTCACAAGAGGTGAGTTAGAAGATTCAAATGCACCTATCTCCATAATAGTTTCAGTCTACGCCATGGATTTTCAGTACTCTCCATGCTACCTGAAGACTCTGAGTTGGAGAGTGTAGTGAATGTCATAGAATTAGGAGAAAATCTCATTTTTTTTCTTGAATTACAATTGAGTAAATACCTTGTTACTTTGAGGCTCTGGAAACCTTGCTGAACTCTGTTTAAAGTGAAATGTCATGGTCAAATCAAATGCATATCTTGTAACCATGGCAACCTAGTGGGCAACCATAGGAACCTAAGAGTAAGATGTATGCAACTGTGTGATAAGCTACTTATCCTGCATAGAGTGATATGGGCTGAACTAATCAACTAGAACCAGAACCTGGCACTTACGTCAGCACTCTGAAACTAGACCAGCAAAAACCATATAAAAGGACAAGCTTCAGACCTGCTCACCGATGCTCACAGAGACTCCACGACTCACTGACACACAACTGTCTGGTGACATCCTGACGTTCCTGCCTTGGACTCTGCCCCCGAGTGCAGAGACTCTTCCCTCGATCCTGAGATGCTGAGCTACAACAGAACATGATCCTGACCAAGCAGCGCGAGGACCCAAACCTGAACAGGGTCGACTGAGACCAGGAGAGTGCACTGGATCACGGCAGAGCAGCTGAGCCTTTCCACGGAGGACTTTGGACTTGGACATTGGGCCCAGGCCCAGAGGTACTCCCTGAGAGCAGGGATCTCTGGAAGCTTTGGTAACCTGGTGACACCTGATGCACTAGGCCCGCTGGTCCAGACCTACTCTGACTCTCCACCTAAAGTGTGTTGTTTGTTGTTTGCAACTCTGTATTGTCATTCAATATAAATTGTTGATTGCAACACAATACACGTGTGGAATCTCTTCTGTCCATTGCACCTGTCCCAGCTCTCCTGAGTAGCATTAACTTACGAGGAATGGTTCCTTGAATCTTTCCTCGGGACAGAGAGCCTGCTCCAAATACCAACAAGCTCATTAAAGAAATTCATCCTTTCAATTCTGTTTCTCTAGAACCACTCCTGGTACCACAATCTGTATTAGTCAGGGTTCTCCAAAGAAACAGAACCAGTAGAATGAATATATATGTATAGAGATTTATCAGCTTAGCTCACAGGATAGAGTCCGAGTAGTCCAACAATGGCTGCACCACACTGGAGAGGCTGAGAATCCGTAGTCACTCAGTCCACGAGGCTGGATGTCTCAGTAGTCCCAATCTGGCACTGAAGGTCTGATGAATTTCAAAAGATCAGGTAGTCTTCAGTCTACAGCAGCAAGACGAACTCACCAGCAAGAGAGAAGGCAAGAAGCAAGAAGCCAGGCATTCGCCTTTGCCTTGGCCTTTTATACGGGCTGCCACTAGAAGGTAACACCCACATATAGGGTGTGTCTTCCAGCTTCAGATGATCCAATCAAGAAGATCTCTCTCACTTCAGTTAATCCCAGATCCAGTCAAGTTGACACCCAGGATTAGTCATCACAGGGACCATTCATATGCTCAGCCTAGCAGGGACCAAACCCCTAAAGTAAAAGGACTGTCCTACCCCAGCAGCTATCGACTGTCAACAGCTCCTCCTCAGATAGCTGTGGGAGCTTGTGTGTCCTTCCCCCAGGCATGCTAAACTGTTGAATGGCCTGATTTTGTGCAGATCTTGTACAGGCAATCACAGATACTGTGAGTTCATGTGTGTAATGGTTCAATTATTTCTAGAAGAAAGTATTATGCAGCTGTCCTCCCCAACCTCTGCCTCTTACAATCTTTCCATCCCCTCTACCATGATATTCCTTGAGCCATGGGGGAGGCAGTATAATACTTATGTCCCATTCATGACTGAGCACACCATAGACACTTGTTCTCTGCATTTTGACCAGCTGTGAGTGTGTGTATTAACTATGGTCCAGTACACAAAGACAATTCTCTAATGAGGACCGACAGCTCATTGAACCCTTTTCAAACCTGCATCTCTGTGCATTTTCTGAGTTATGGAGCCATGCCCCTCCCATAACATCCAGTAATCCAGGGCACTGGGAGCCCCAGGAGACCAAAAATGCCAACATTTAAGAATATTGAGAGCAAGGTGGGTGACTTATATCTGTAATCTCAGTACTTGAGAAGCTGAGGCTGGAGGATCCCCTTGGGTGACATAGTGAGCTCTAGAACAGCCTGAAGTATAGTGAAACTGTCTCAGAAAACAAAACTGAACCCAAAATAAACACAAAGAGTCTAGTAGGACTATTTGGACAGGAGATAACTGAGAAGTGCTAAAGACAGGAGGTCATTTCCAGGGAAGGAATTGCTTCCTCACTTGAGGGTTCTGACAAGGCACTGGTAAGTGTGAAGGTGGCCCTTTCTGCTCCTTACATATCAGGGCTAATGCTCTGCCACCTGGCTATCCTCCTCCTTTCAACTGAGCAATTGCTTCTCATCTTTGAGACACATCAGGCTGGATTTGTCCCTTATCACCCTAGACTCAGATGGGGTCACCAAAGACTAACCCTAAACATCTTCTGCATGTGTCCACATCACAGTGATGTGTCTGTCTGAGATGATGCCACTTCTACTAAATAAACCTTGCTTTGTTTACCTTTGAAGTTGAACAGCCTTACTCGGGTTATGGTGTATCTCAGACCCACATTAAATATTTAATCAGTAAATCAACAAGGATGAATTGTAGAAAACAAGCCATAAATAAGGGGAGAAGGAGGGAGGGGCCAACTCTACAGAATACTTTTGCCAACTTTTTATGACAAAGGGTTGGTGGCTCAAATGAACCTTACCTTTCCTGGTTCATTTCCTGGTGGTTCTACATGTTAAGTGAAGAAGTTTTCAAAGTTGCTAGCTTTTCTATGTTCAGTGAGTTGCCCTCATCTGCCCACTGTTATAATAGAGTTGCCTGCATGTAATCAACACCCACCTGGCCCCTGTTCACTGACTGGATGCTGCTGTTGCAGTCTCTGATCTGGGCAGCAGTTCCTCCTCAGCCCTGTCCACCTGCTTCACTTGGTGAGCAAGTGTATGGCAGCCATGGCTGTGGAAGTGGTGGGAGGGTGCAGATACACCATGCTGGGGACTACGCTCTGTTTTCCTTCTGTTCCTTGGCTTTAGCCTGCCTCTTTTTAACCCTCTACCCTTTGTGGAGTCTGTCCAATTTGCTCTTCTGGGACTTCGCCCTGCTCAGCTGTCATTGCTCAGAAGATTATCCCTCTGCTGATCACCTCAATGTTGAGCATCTAGGAAAATGGGATAACAATCTTTTTGCTGATGAAAAATTGGGAAATAACAATTTCAAGTGGCATCGCTAAGCTCTTGTGCAGTTAGCATCACCAGGATGTTTCATCATCTCCTGACTCCTTAGATTCTCTGTCTCCAGTTAAAATGTGGGGTCTCCCCACCAATTCAGGGGACCAAAACATAAAATAAGTGTTGGAGAATCGCTAATGCCTTAAAGTCAATACAACACATTTTATCATCCTGTATTATCTAAAAGTGGCCTAGAAAATAACAGAATATTAATTTTCTAATGTAGAATGATCAGTAGTTAATAAAATGTTATAATATTCAAAACTATAAGAAGTTGATTGTTGTTATAGATTCTGAAAGGGTTTCTAATCCAGCTCACTCTGGATTCTTTGTGTTTTCTTTAAATTCCTTTGAACTGAGTGTTTGGAAGTAAACTTTGAACACTTGATCAATCATTTCATGTTCATTAGTACACTATTTACCAAATATATGACTGAGTCTCACTGTTAAGTTTCCTGAATAAGGAAGTAACTGAGAATGGTCTAATTAAATGGATCTTGGTTCTGAGAAGTTGACATTCAAGCTGATGCCCGTAGGGTAAATCAGCTACAGGAGAAGTTTGGAGGGAAGACTTCTAGATGCATAAACAAAATGCAAATGTTGAATATGCTGGTGTGTTGTAGTCAGGCTTACCCCAGAGGATTAATTGTCAACTGGCTGCCCCCTAGAATCACCTGGGACATTTAAAACTAACCATCACAGGAGCTGAAAGCTTTTGGTCTTTTGTTAAAACGCTGTTAACCATGGTTTTCCACTATTGCTATTAGACTATTTCAAGCATTAATAGTTATCACTGAATGGGTCAGGGCCTTGGTGTCTCTTTCTAGACCTGCTAAGCTTATGTTTGTTAGGTGTTTGGCTTATAAAAACGTATTCCTGCTGTTTAAATCCTCTGAATAAGCCTCAGTACAATGTGACCTGAAGGACTGCACTTTCCATTCCCAGACTCTGCTCCTGACCTGACACTGTGCTTGTAGGGTCTCTAGGAAGACTGAGCCTCATGGACCGGAGCGACGTGAACCAAGAAATCATGCAGGCAGGGTTTCTTTGCACCTCAGAGAGCTGAGCTGTTGCCTCTTTTCACTAGTTCTAGAAATACAGACAGGGAGCCTGATAGAGCTGGGCAAGCACCAAGGAACTATTCACCTAACTCCCTTGACTCCACCACCAACAATTCTGACAGGACTCCCCTCATGTATTTTGCTGCAAAATGACTTTACCCCATGTAAAAGCTGGTTAATATTCTTTGCTCTTAGCAAATAAATGTGCCATCATGAAGCAGAGCCCACCCCACGATCATCATGCCACTGTAGTAACCAGCAGTAGACAGTGCCAGCTTGACCTTGAATGCAAGGCTAGCAGTTGGGACTCATCTTTGAAGACTGTCCCTGCTGTGGCCCTGTCTTCAGCCCCTACAATGCCTCGAGGAAACCAGTCGGACTAGTCTATAACTGGTTCTCTATATTCAAAGTTTTATGACAGTAACACATTAGCACAGGTCATGTGAGAAGTCAACAACAGCCACGTGAATACTCATTTGTCCTTCAGACAACCATGACCAAGTTAACTGGCTTCAGACACTTGGCAGCAGCTTCATGAGACCCACACGCTGCCTAGTGTACCAAGGAGGCTCCTTGGCAACAGCATCATAAAAACAGGAAGAACTAGATACCTGAGTTATTTCTCGGGCATTTATTGCACTTGATTTGCTGCTTTCTGGAACTACTGACTTCTTAGCGTGCGTCACCTAAGGAAGACGTAATAAAATTTGTTTTAAACTGGTGGCTGCTTTTAACAACTTAAGGTGTTTCCAGCCAAGATTCCCCCCTGCAGAACATCAACTTTTCCCTTTAGAAGTCATTGCTGGGTAGATACATTTATGATATTGAAGCATCCTTCCCCCTAAACTTCTGCCTACATATTAATTTTAATATCCATTGATGATTTTTTTGAACTTATCATTCTTTCTGTATTTATTTAATTGGCAAAAGAGAGCTTCCCCTTCACAAATTTACATGTCTACCCATACCAGGGCAGACTCATGTTTTATTTCATCCATTGTCTATTGTAGTAAGTAAATACATATTTAAAACATGTTGTTTTTTTCATTTTATGTGTATGAGTGTTTTGCTTGCATGTGTGTAAGTGTATCACATACATGCAGTGCCACACAGAGGTCAGAAGACAGTGTTGGATCCTCTGGAACTGAAGTTATGGATGGTTGTTAGCCACCATGTGGGTGCTGGGAATAAACCCAGGTCTTTTGGAAGTACAGCAAGTGTTCTTAAACACTGAGCAACCTCTCCAGCCCCTATATATACATATTTTAATGCTCAGATTTCACAGGTTAGACCCAAGGCAGCTGTTTAAGCTGGCTCTATTTGATATGTTCCTTGGACTCTTTTAGGAATATTTAGGTTCTGGTTTAATAAGAAATTTCTGGACTCATTTTGTACTTTTTCTGGCCCTGCCTTGTTCCTCTCGTCCATTAGAGACTATTATTCAGAAAGGAAGACCTTGGTCCTGCGATTAAAGTGCATTACTTTCTTTGCCACACTCATAGGAAAAAAACAAACCTCACTGTAGTCATTCTGAAGACATCTCACATGGTGGAGAAGTTGGATTGAAACCTGGCCCCTCAAAACACCCTGATAGTGATGCTGTATTCATGGCATGCCTTCATAAATATTTCTATGCAACATAAATGAGCTTGCCTTTGTCTTCAAAATTGTGTCATTTTAATGCTAATAACTTATGTTTCTGCACCATCTGCTCGCAAGTTAGCTTCGAGGAAGAATGAATAAATTGGGAAAAGTGTGTGCATCACAGAAAAATCATATTAGGCCCTCCTTGTAATATCTTCCACAGCTTTCTTTAAGGTTACACATAGCTCGCTTCACATAATTGTGTTTTATTGTTCTCTTGCTATGACTGTGTACTTGAAATAAAATTATTTCTATAGAAAAATACACTTTTTCCTCTTTGCTTAACTTTTTTCCTACAAGATTAACAATTTCTTGAAGCATTCCTAAACTGGCTGGGGCTGTGTGAGTTTTTCTGTGGAGACCTGCACAAATGTCTCTTCATCCAAGATATGGTATGAAGATTCACCAAAGAAACAGTTCCACCTAAGTGTAGCTTTTTGATTCAATGAATTTATTGGGATGACTTACAGGAGCACAGATGACTTACAGATACCAAGATTACCAAATAGCCCAACCCAGCATGGGTGACATGTCACTAGTCTTTCCTATTTCACTTCAGAAAGTTCACTGCAGCGTCTCTTCTCCCTCAGAAAACATTTACTGCTTATATCACCCTGGGGAGAGGCCTCGTGAGTTTTGCAACACTTGTAAGCTTCCTGTAAGTTTGGTGAGCTTCTGAGCAGGAGCCTCCCCTTCTCTACAGGAAAGACTGCTTCAATTTAGAGAAAATAACTACAGAGCTCTCCACCCCTTCCTCTGGCTCTTAAATTCTTATTGTCCCCTCTTCCATGATGTTCCTTAAGTCTTACAGAGAGTGGTTGGTATACATGGTAACTTGTTTTCTTCCATTCATGGAAGAACATTGGACAGCTATAAACAAAGTCACTGTCACTTATCTCAGCATGACCAGAGCTCCAGGTCAGTCCCAGCCTGGTTTCTCTGCAACCAAAGCATATGGCGTCTTTGGCAATAGAGCCTTACTGGCTGGTTCTGGCACACAGCCAACAGGAGTTCCCACAGCCTTTATGGTTTGTGGGGTCTGAAGGATCACAACGGCCAACAGCTCACAGAGCTCCAACCCACAAGCTCTGCAGCAAGAGGCCCACAGCACTGAGAGCTCATTGGTGAACAGAGGCTGTGCTGCGTCTACGTTCCCCTCCAGTTTCTCCAAGCCACCCATCTGCAGTCAGGATATAATAGAGCATCTTCTTGACTACAGCTACGCCATGTTACAGTGTAGGCTGACTCTAGTCTCTGAAATTATCAGGCAGTTGGCTCGGGTTATGGGAATATATGTCAGCTGGACCCCAGTTGTCTTGAGAACAGGTCAGTGTGTCCTGGAGTGCACCTGCTAACTGCAGATTTATGGCTTCTGTAGGTTATGCTTGGCTTGCTTCTGCAAAATAGTAATTGTTGCTTAACAGAATAGAAATTATTAAGGGGGCTCTCTGCCTGTAAGCTTGGGAACTCAAGCTTTTCACCCCTGGTCATGGTTTCTCTGTATAAAAGCTTACCCTGGAGATGGCTCAGGGCTACACACTTGGGTTCCGACACCCATGTGTAGTAGCCCTGGCCAATAACAACTTTCATTCAGCATTGTCTGAGTGGTCTTCTCTGGTGAAGCGCCCATGACAGGTTGCCCGTGTCCTGCTCCCTGTCTGTTGCTGTTACACTCTTCATGTCTGTTCTGAAGTCTCTCACTGGATGGTGGCTGAATCTTGTAGTGTAGCAAGGGCTGAACAGGAAGCCTGGCTTTGTTTTCATGGGGAGTCCTTCACTTCATCCCAGGTCCTGAACACCAAGGCATGAGGACTGAGGAGGCGCCATCCTGGCTGGACTGCCCACGTAACACGATGAACCAGACCCTGGGGTTCAGCTTCCTCTCATCAGAGGAATTTCTGTACTAAGTGGTAACAGAAGATAAAATGTAGGCCCCTGGATTGACTAGTTAATGCTTTCCTGTGATGGAGCTCCCCTGTCATCCTGGAATCTGAGCTATCTCAGCATCCATGCTGAGGAATTCAAGTTCAAGCTCCCAGCTGACCCTTGGTGATCTTGCAAACGTCCACCTGAGTGTCACCTGAGCTACTCGCAGTCCTTCTCCCTTCTGATTCCCCTACAGTTTACAGAGGCCGGCCTTGTCTTGTTTCAAGTCGATTTGCATTGTTCCCTTGCTTATTTTTGTTTGAGCTTCATCACAAAAGCCATACTAAAGTCTTCCCAATACTAGCAATAAAATGACAGAAAACAATCATCTTAAATCAGGAATAGCTAAGAAGTGTCATCAAACAGATTGCTTGCCTCAGTCACTGTGAAAATGGGACAAGAGGGCGGGGAGGGGTGGACTAGAGGAATCTATTGGTATGTGAATTGTAAATAGTTCTTGCTTTGTTATAAAAGGTGAACTAAACCCTTTATTTGGAGTGGTTAGTCCTGACATAGAGACTAAATCGTCATTAAGGAAGATTTACCATGTTGTTGATACAGGGAATATAATAAGGTCCCTCCCTGGAGGGTCCTTAGTCTCATTCGTAGAAAAATTTAAGAATGGACTCAAGCTGAGGCTTTAGGACAATTTTATTAGAATTTAAGGAAAGTACTTGGCAGGCAAGCTGTAAATCTCAGCAGCTGCTTCAAGAGGGAGAAAGGCAAGAAGGAAGAACCTCATAAAGGCATGGAGGTCAGACAGACATGTGGCCTAATAGCAGCCACAAGGTGGGGAAAAGAAGTTTTAAAGAAAACTTACGAGATGTTGTGGTGGCCCAAACTGTTAAGGAAAGCATGCTTAGAAAAGAGATATAGAAGAAAAGGGATTGCACTTTTAGCAGACAGGACTCACAGAGAGCCACAGGTCTGTGACCCGGATCCACAAGGCTGCACTAAAGGGTGAGGAGTCCAGACAGGAGAAGTTCACCATCTCATTAACTCACTAGATATCCTGCCCATCTCTTTAGCAAAACCAACTGTGAACCCGCCCTCCTGGGGTAGCCCTAGGCCCAGGTGATTGGCAATACTGGAAAGTTGGGTCTTCAATCAAGTCACATTCTATTCTGACTGGCCTCCCCGGGGACTTGTTGCTAATGTACCATCATTAATAATTATATTTGTTCACCATCCTGTCCTTGTTTGTCTCCCCTCTCCCTGATCTCTTTCTTCCTCTCAAAGCTGCTCCCTTCTGCATCCACATCACACATTCCATTCTCTTGTTAAAATGTTTTAATTGATGTACTTTTAGTTTTCTTAAAGAAAGCACAGTGCCAACACTATGGATCGTGCAGCACACTCAGTGAACAGACACTTTGTTGAAAGTCCTTGGATATCTTTCCCAGTCTCCTCCTTCATGAGCCAAGGTCACTGTGGGGAGCAGTAGTTGATGACTGGGAATGGGAAGAGAGAGACCCAGCCACATGCATGCCCCACTGGGTCAGAAAAGCAGGACTCCTTTCCCAGTAGAGGTAGAAGATCCAGGCAGATGGCTCCTCCGGCTGAAACTCCATCCAGATCTATTGCTCTCTAAGTACCTTGGAGAGGTGTGTGGAGGCTTCTTTTCTGGGACAGCTCCACTTAGAAACCTGGACTTGGGAACATCTCATGGGGTTTAAGTAATCCCAGGTCTTTGTTTGCAGAAGTGCCCAGGTAGCTGTGAATCCAGCTCCTATGTGGGTTGGGATGTTTTAGTGTTTAATAACATTTGGTCGGCTCAATTAATTAGGGATAAAAGCCAGAAAAACTGTTCTAGATCAAGGTCAAGTCTGGATTATTTTGTGGTTTTGAAATAGCCCTGAGCTTGGCCCAGCATCACCAAGTTCACCTCAATATGCATATCGTTCTCTGCAGGGAAGGAAAACAGCCTGCCCTTTGTCTAGCGGTGCAATCCTAGGGGAGGCCATGTACAATTCTCTATTTTTCAGATAGGGGCTGTGATCTGGGTGAGAGCGCTGTAGCCCAGGTCTTCTCATTTTGAGAGGTACTTCCTGCCCCCAGGCCTCAGTGGGCTCCAGTTTTAGTTTAGGAAGGGGAACTGGGCTTTTTCCAATATCAGTTAGTGAAATCTTAGTTCTGATGTGATACTTGTTCTGTGAAGAATGCTCCTTTCTTGGCTAAACTGTGATTTTTCTTCCTTATTGATTTTAGAGACCCTAGAACTTTGACATTTTTGCATTAAATCCCTCAGAGTTCAGCCTCTATCATCACTTGAGAACTCCAAGACACTATGGAAAACAATTTAACGAAACACTGGGCCATCCACAGAAAGCTTTCCTTCGTCTGTCAGATTAGCAGGGAATGAAAATGACTCAGATGCACCTGCCACTGCGTCACCAGTTCCACATCCTCGTCCTTCCCACATCTGTTCCAGGTACTATTTTTTGAGCCAGGTCAAGGTTGGGAGGTGCAAGGTAACACAGCTCTACTACATTTAATTCAAATAAGGGGTAATCTGATCAACTGAGTGAAGATGGCTGAACATTCAGCTCCAAAAGGTTAGGACTTAGAGACTGCAAGGACCCTGGGAAGTGAGTCTCACCAGAGTAGACTCACTACCCTAATCTTTAGGGTACAAAGATTCAAATATTTCTATCCTTGATTTCATCTCAGAGACAAAACTTGATTTTCAGATGGAGAGAGAGAGAGAGAGAGAGAGAGAGAGAATGAGAATTCTGGAGTTGGTCAGATGGTACCAGTGAGATAGCATATTCTTATTGAGCAATATGTAAAAATGTATAAAAAACAAGCTGGAGAATATATGTGACGTAATGTATATATTGACTAACTTGACTGTGTCCAATTATCTCACAGTGTAAATGTATTTCAGATCATCATGTTGTACACTTTAAATTCACAGACTTTACCTAAAAATTATACCTCAAAAAAGATGACAATTCTGAGTAAATCAATAAATGCAGGGCATAGGCAACTTTAGCCTGGTGATAAATGTTTCTGCTACTGTAATAAAATTCTTGTTCAGACTGGAGTTTTCAGACCCTCTCCTTGTCAGTGGGGAAGCAAATCAAGGGAAGAATCCTGAGTCAACACTTCTGAAAATGCTGTTTTCAAACCTCCTGTGGCTCTCCACAGAACGAAACCTTCTGTCTGCAGCTGTCTAGACTTGAGTCTGTGTTTCTTAATGGTAATTGTTCCCAAGCTTTTAACCAATTTGCAGAACAGATCTCTTTCTTTCAAATGTGGATGTGTTTGTTCTTAGGAAACTGAACTGGCAAATCTGATGTCTGTATTTTAAATTAAGTTAAAAGCAAAAGCACTGCCTATCTTCCCAGGCTTTTATTTAATTCTAAGCATCAGCATGCTTAATTGGAAAGATATCTTAAAGATAAATCAAATAGTGTTTGGCTTGAGAGATCCAGAACTCTTAGAGCCTGTTTATTTTTAATGCTGGATCCATCCCTTGTCCACGGGGGGTTAGACTGGCAGACCATGAGCTGATCAGCCCTTCCGGAATGTTGTCACTCTTTACTGTCAACTCTTGCCCAGGGATCACAGGGACTAATCAAGGCTTTCCTGAAGGTATATTACAAGTAAAGGGGGATTAACCAGTTTCCTCCATCTTGTTTTATGCAAATACATAATGAATCGGGAGCTCTGAAAAAAAAAGCAGGGACATTGGAGCAACTGTAGTTCCATCTTTTTCACTGAACAAGTTAAAATGTATTAAGTAGAGACAGTTGATAACTATGAGGTCTTAAGCCCTTTCCCTGTTTTTCATTTTTCTTTTTAAGATAACTAAGGCTATAAGGTCTAAATAAAATGTATTAAAATTATTATTATTGTTATTATTGTTGTTTATATTTTATATGTTTGATGTGGGAGTGGGGTGTGCATGTGCCATGATATACATATGGAGGCAGGGAAAATTCTGGGGAGGCAGTTCTTTCCTTCAATCTTTTTTTTTTATTGAGAGTTTTCTTTATTTTTAATAGCATTTTTTACTGATTCCAAAGTATAGGGGTAGCATTCCCAAAGTTCTGGGAATATTTTCTTCCTTTCTTTCTTCCTTCCTTCCTTCCTTCCTTCCTTCCTTCCTTCCTTCCTTCCTTTCTTTCTGGTATATAAATTTTTGTGATTTTCATACAATTGCATCCCTCTACCCAATTTAATGTACTCTATTATATAGAGAGAATACTCTCTATATACATACATGTATGTAGTCTAATTTGTGTCTCCAAATGTCACACTTCACATTGTGTGTGTCACATTCCTTCCTTCCTTCCTTCCTTCCTTCCTTCCTTCCTTCCTTTCTTTCTGGTATATAAATTTTTGTGATTTTCATACAATTGCATCCCTCTACCCAATTTAATGTACTCTATTATATAGAGAGAATACTCTCTATATACATACATGTATGTAGTCTAATTTGTGTCTCCAAATGTCACACTTCACATTGTGTGTGTCACACACACACAGTGTGTCACACTTCAGCATGAATCCATCCACTGGAGCCTGATGAACGATGAACCTATCACTAGCCCCATGCCTGATAGAGACTCTCTCTGCCCCTCCCAGCAGCCATCTGTCACTAGAATTTCCTTAGGTAGGGTTAGAGCTTCTTACTTATGTCTATGCTGGGATTTTCCTGGCTTAGGCTTGCATGAGACTTATATCCTATGAACTAAAACAACAACAGGCCTGGTAAGACATGCCCACTGGTGCAATAGTGGCACAAATATTGGAGGTAACCAACCACTCTTCAGTTGGATTTAAGATCTGCTTCCTAGAATGGAGCCCATACATGATATTGATATCAGGCTTAGGAACCTGAGGCTAGACAGGTCACAGGACATAGGGGAGAACTTAATACTAGGTTTCTACTAAATAGTTATTATATTAACTGACTTTGATGACTTATTGTTATACCCATGAATTAAAGCATTTCATAACTCTCACTTTCCACCTTTTATGTAAGTTCCAGGAATCAAACTCAGGTTCCCAGCTTTGATTAGCAAGCACTTTACTACTGAGCCATCTTGCTGGCCCAAAATATTAAATATTTTTGTTAAACTTTTTTCATTAAAAAGTCACCTCCAGAGGAGTTGATGTGACTTTTTTGAATGATAGAGTTAATATGTATGGATATGAACATATGTATAATAGCATGTATACATGCAGACATGCATGTATATGCCACATACATACATGTCTGTATGATTATATGGTGCTAAATAACCTATTTATTTTATGTAACATAAAGGACAATGAAATTTAGAAGACAATGCTTAGTTCCTAAGGATGTCAGGAGGAAATATATCTTAAGATTTCTATAAGAACAGTTAATATTTACATCTCTAGTTAAACTCATGCTTTAAAAGGTGAAAATAATTTGGTATTAACTAAATGGTATTGATTCTGTGGTTTCATTACTCTCCTAAAGCCCAGGTTAATTTTTCCTCAATGTCTCTGTGAGTTGGTAAAGGGCCTTTTGATGCAGAATCCACTCAAGGGAGTCAGCAAAGCACCACGTGCTGAAGAGATGGCAATGTGGCCCCACTGTCCTTTGACTTGGCTCAAGTGCAGGATTATTTCATGTTCTGTGACATCCAACAACTAGACTGTGCCTTCATGTGCTGTCCCCCAGGGGCGCCCAATTCTTCAAACTATGACACTGACATGACAGCAATTTGTCAACAGGTACCTTCAAGGAATATGCAAAGCAGTTTATTTTGCTCATGCTGTCCTGATTCTGGCCATGCCTTTAGTTTTTATGTCGGTAACAATGTTCAGGAATCAGATACCAAGCAATGAATGGCAGCCTTGTGCTCCTGCAATCAATTAGTTATTAAAACTAACCAATCCACAGCAAACTTTGAAACTCCGAGAGCCCCAGGGGTCTAAAGTGCCTATGACTTCAGCTCGCCCTCACCCTGCTCCAGGATGTGGCTCTGCAAACTGACCCACTCTCATTTGAAGAGACAAGCAATAGAGGAAATTGTCTTTTACTATATGCATGACTTGGAGTTGTTCCCATCCAAAGAACCTATGATCTTATATAGTATTTTGTAATTACAAGAGTCGTGTTGTTCTTTTGATACACTATTTCTCCAAGTTCTATTTTTGGTGGGACATACCTATTTAAAATCAGAAACTTAGATAAAATGTTACTCCATATATTTTGATTGACTGGCTTAACAGTCACCAAGCAGAAAGTGTGACCATGGTGATGAGAAAATGCCAGGTGTGCTTTGTTTTGATTTTTGTTTATAGGCTTTCCTGAGCACAGAGGAGTGACGAAGGTTCACACTAACCTCTTACATATTTATGATGCTCTAGACGAGAGGAGCTTGAAGGTGCATAGAGAACAGCACAAAGAGAAGACACCAGGAGAATGCAAACACCTAGTTTGATCAGCACGCTTTGAGTGAATGTGTTCAAATGCCACTCTGTGTCCCATTAATATGTATAGTAATACATAGAATCAAAACTAAACCAAAAATAAATAAAACGAGACTGAGGGAGGACATCCCTGTGAGTGTGTGACCAGGATTAGCAGAACATATGTTACATTCTGAGGCACTCTGCTGTGACAGATGAGTGTGCCATCCAAAACAGCGCAGTGACTGTGTGTCCTTCATCCAGTGACTGTGTGACCTTCGGCTGCTGATTCACTGCTCAAGTACTTGGCTTTCTCGTCTGTAAAATAAATGAGCGGATGCTCTTTTTGAAAATAGAATTACATAACCATGTTATACAGCAATCAATCCTATTCCACTGAAGATTATCTACAGGTAACAGTCACACAGTACATATTAATACAACACATGGAGTTTGATTCCAAGTGATGTATGTGCAGACTTCCATTGCAAACATTTATTGAGCGTCTGTTTCTGTCAGAGTGTGTCTAAGTACCTGGAACTAGATCAAAGCAAAGACTGGGACAAGAGAGATTAGTTTCATGAAATTACATTTCTTCCAACTGAGGTAGAAACTCTCATGAATTCAATGGGGCAATAAGTCATCGTAGTCAAATCCCAGCACAGCTGCCACCTCCCCCTCGGGGCGACAGCTTCACAGGGAACAAATTCCTTTTGTGGAACCCTCCTCCTTGGCCCCCTCCCCTGGACTCTCTAGACCCCTGCCCCTATTTAGGACTAACTGCTCTTTTTGCTTCTGTAAATCGCTTGGCTCGAGGGAACCAGAGGGACAAAACACTGTCTCACTGCACTGTCTCCATTTTGATTGCTGATTCCTCCATTTTTGTGATGTCTCATGGTCATAGACTAGGCAAGCCCAGGCATGACCAGGGGGCCTGGGCAGGTTTGAGGCCTTATAAGGAATAAACAGGGTCCTTTAGCCCTGGAGATAACAGTCAGCACATTCCGCAGCCTTGAGGCCAGCACCCACCAATGAGAGGCCTCCAAGACTGTAACCAATCAATTCAAAAGTATGTTGTGGCGTGGGCTCTTTGGACCAATCAAAATATAACTCTGTCATTCCCCTCCTCCCTTTGTCTAAAACCTATGAAAAGCTCCCTCCCCCTGCAATTGGGGCTCTCAGACAAACCTACCATGTTAGTTTGGTCTGAGAGTCTGAGCTTAAGATGGAATAAAGGCTCTTTGTTCTTGCATGCTCTCTGGACTCCGTGGTAATTCTTGGGGATCCGTTCTCTGGGCACAACACTTTTTCTCTTATTTTCCTTATGTATACTTTCAAGTTAATATATCCCATGTTTCCAAAAACTCATCATACGTGGCACTGGGGATTATTTTTGTGGACACAAGCATACAGTGTGTTTGCATGTATGACATCAGTAGTCTTTATTTTGGCTTCCATTTTCATGGATTCTCTTTATGTCTCCTCTTACAAAATTACCACTTAGGGCAGTTTGTCTTTTCTGTCACTGTGACTGAGGAAGGGGATAGGGCCAAGAGTGGCTTCTGGAAGTCTTACACAAAGATTGTAGTCAGGGTATGAGAAAACAGTTGGAGACTGGAAACCCCCTGGCCTACAGCTACAACAGCTCAGACGACTGCACATGTGTGGAGGAACTCCAGTGTCCCAGTGAGCCCCTGTGAAGACTTAAAATGCTAATGAGACATTAAACACTTGAAATTTTATATAGGGTTACATGTTATAACTAGAGCAGTCACAGAAAAGGCCACACTACACAAATGAGCCAAAAGCCTATAGTATGTAAATGAAATATGTCATAATTGTAAAGTGACATAAAAATCCCACCTCTGCACAGCAGGGCCATTGAATGCTAAACTCTGTCTCTCTGTGTGTATCTCTCTCTCCCTCTGTTTCCCTCTCTGTCTCTCTGTCTTGCTCACTCTCTGTTATCTCTATCTCTCTTTCTGATCATCAGTATTATGAATATATCCATTATCTCTGACTTGTAAAATTCTTCCTATGATCCATTTTTCTGTTCTTGTGGGATCTTTGGTAACATTTTTTTTTTGGTCCTTTATATTAACTAAATTTGTTTGCTGACAATTTCATACAGGTATATAATGCATTTTGATTACACTCATACATCACCTTAATTCCCATCCACCCTGTCAACCCCTCCTCCTCCCTTTTCCACATTCATATCTTTCTTCTTTTGTTCTGTGACCCACTGAGTTTAACCAGGCCCATCTATGTGACTATAAGTTTAGAACCATCCAGTGGAATCTGGTGAGCTCACCAGTGGGCACTCAACTGAAAACGACAACCCACCCCTTTCCCAGAATCTATCAGCAGCCAATAGCTCATCCTTGGCTACTGTTGGCAGGCCCAGGGCAGGCAACCATAGCTGCTGTGAATTCACAACTGCAGTGTCTACGTCATATCCAGAAAACGAAGCCACCGTCCTTCCCGTTTTCTTACTTTTACATTCTTTTTTCTTCCTTGATGTTCACTGAGCCTTAGTGAGGGAAATGTAAATGTCTTATTTAAAACCAAGCATTCAGCCATGATTTATTATCAGTGCCATCAGCTACAAAGCAGCACAAAATTATGAAATCTGCAGGTAAATGTGTAGAGCTAAGAAAAATTATAGTGAGTGTTGGTAAGTCAGGCCCGGAAAGCCAAATGCTGAGTGTTTTCTCCCATATGTGCATCCTAGCTTTGAATCTTTAGTTTTGTGTGTTTAACTTGGAGTACCTGGAGAGGCCAGAAAACTAGAAAGGTCTTGGTGGGGGGTGCCTTAAGGGAAGGGGGATAGTAGAACACCAGCAAAATGAAAGCAGAGAGAGGAGTACTGGGATTTAAACAGCAAGGGGATTGGAGAGGATGGATGGTTTGAGGGGGGAGGAGGGAGGGTTAACCAAAATGAAGGATGTGTGAAAGCCTACCTTGTAATTCAGTTGAAAAACACAATTGAAGGAGAAGAATGAGACACTTTGCATGACTGGATAATGCTATTCCTAAGATCCATAGAGCATTAAACAAAACCCCAGTGCCAAGTGTGGGATACTTCCATATGAACTGCTAGTCACGGAAGCCCCAAAGGGTCCTAAAACAATACAGGATCTTGCCACTCTTCCTGGCTACCCACTAGAAGTTTATGATAAAACCCTTTTGCTGAAGACACCACATCTTGGTTATAAGATACAGAAAAATCAAGCTGGAACTGAGCTTTGTCCATTCTGGTTGGCCTTGATAGTGTTTGAAGGTGCTATGCAGGCCCCGAGGAAGAAAAGCCGTCAACAGTCTTACCCAACTGAAAGCCCTGTGAACTACAATACCAATCTTAGAGGCACTATGAGCCTGCTTGGGAAATAGTGGCACAACTGTTACAGGTCGAAGAAGTGCTCCCTGACTGGTTTTAGGGCCTGCTCTACAGGAAGGAATCCCTGATCAGTACTGTAAACCTGGTCAAAAACATGTGCCTGGTGAAGTCATGGGTTCTAGTGGGGAGCTTACAGCTATTGTTAAGCTAAATTGACATAGCATCAAACTGTCTTCTAGATACTGTGTTAAGACCCACAACTATATGTTAGTCCCAGGTTAAATCTGTTAACCTCTGTTTGCAGCCTCTGTTTGCAGTGACTGACTGAATCTGGGGCCTCCATGAGAACCATTCAGGTGCAGCAACTGGAGCAAATCCTGACCCTCCCCCATGACTATGCACCTTCCTCACACTAGCTCCTCCTTCTTAGGCCTAGGCACTTCTGGAAGTTAGCTCTCACTGTTTCCTGAATACGCCCCAGTCATTTGGGTGTCACTATTTGGGGAAGACTCTAGCCAGCATGGGAATAGAAGATGGCCCAGCACACAAAGCTGAACTCTTTGGGTGTCTGACCTCCCACCCTGACTGTTTGTCAAAAGGTATTTAAGCATGTTGGCCTTCTATGACAGAGTCTCTTCCTAAGAGTACACCTAATTAAGAAGTGACAATCCAGGTCCTGCTGACCTACTACCATGTTATTTAAAGTATGCACATTTTGTCAACACAAAAACACAACTCTCTCCACAAAGGGGATAGGAGGTAGTTTATTCTGGAACCAAATACGGGTGAGCATGGCCCAGGAACACAGTGTAGGTCGCTCCAAATTCCGTGTTCCAACGTGGCAAGTTTCATGAAGTTTTTGTAGTAACAGAACAAAGAAATCCATAACTTAAGACCCTTTTCAAATAGAGTGGGGGGCGCATCAGGGAGGTGGGTTACAGCAGGAAAGCCTGAGCTGTAGACTTCAGATGCTAGCTGATGACAACTCAGCTTTTGGGTTGGCAGAGCCCAGTGGTCTGTTGTGTTAATACCTTCAAAGGAAAACTAGTGCTCTGTTTCTACATTCCAAACGATTTGCCTACTGGTTGTGAAGCTGTCAAGTGGAGCACAGAGGAGGACAATCAACAGCCATTAAGAGGACTAAAGATGCCCAGGAGCATTTGGCTCTGAACTTGAAACTTTCCAAACTCTACAATCACTGAGGTTCTAGTCAGCCTGCAGGAGGCTCAGTTTGAAGGCATAGCTTCTTTCTGGGAACTTTCATCTACATTCTTAAGCACAGTAGCAAATCAAAGTTTCCAAGCCCAATAGAGAAAAGAATCCAGTTCCAAGCTAAGTGATCTTACTAGTCCAGAGAGACAGCAACACTCCTGGCATGTCAAACCTTTCAAATATCATCCCCCATTCCATCTTTCTCTCTATCTCCTAACCTACATATAAACATGGGTTAGAACTTGTTTTAACTTCTGTGCTCTGTATTCTCTCACTCTTCTTTAGTTACGTGTTATATATTAACTTTGGTTGACTTTTTACTGTTTTTTTTTTTCACCCAATGTTTTTGTTACTTATTCACTTATTTGTATTTTATTTAATTGACAAATAATATACACATATGGTATACCGTGATGTATTGATATGTTTAGATTATGAGCTAATTAAATTGAGCTAATATATCCATCACCTCATGTGTTTCTTAATTTTGTGGTAAAATTAGTTAAAATGCAATCCTTACATAATTTTGAAATATATGATTAGTACTGAACATTTCACTGTTGTTAAGGGAGTAAATTTCAGAGGTTCTCATCACAAAATTGTCAGATATTTTAGTAGAAGATTAATTAGCCTGATTTCATCATTCCACACTGTGATGCCCAAACTTTAACTCAGCTTTTTTCCCCAATAATCCAATCTGTGAGAAAGGAAGTGTATGTCCAACGCTTTCAAGTATAATGCATGGAGTGAAGGCCCAATGTGCTCAGTCAACCCTTTGTAACAGCTCCCTCTGCTGTGACTCAATGTTACCTGGAGCCCAGTGGATCCTTCTACCGGGATGGGATGAACGTAGTGTTTCTCTTGAGCAAAAGGCACGTGAGCAGGAAGGACAACATTTAGCTGGAATGACTTTCCTGGTGAACACGATGAAACACAGCTTTTTTCTGTGACCGCCCAGTTTTCGTTAAAAAATATCTTGGTACATTAAGCCGTTTTCCACAAATATGGCTCTACATTTTTTAGCCACCGCAATCCTTTAACTGACATTAGTTTTGAAATGTCAGTTTCTAGAAAGTTGCTATATTTTCTGAAAAAATAAGCAAAGCATTAGTTTTCTTGCCCATAATTAGGTCCCCAGTGGAAAAGTCTTCAGTGACGGCTGTGAGCAGTTACATTATTTGAAACGCACCCATTGAAGCAGTCCAAATGTGTGTTGTGAGTGAGTGTTCTCATAACCCTATGAGCATCTGTGCTGATCAACTGCACTACCAGGACCTGAATTCAACATGCCTGAGGATGAGCCCTTCCCACTTCAATGAGAAAAAATTCAGATATCATACCTTCTGTTTACAGTGTATAACCCAATGATTTTGGTATTTTCAGAGCTGTGTAACCAGTCTTATAATTGATCAATCTTAGGACACTTTTACCTCCATAAACATCAGCAGTCATTACCAATTTCTATCTTGTTCCACTGTCCTCTACTACCCCTGAGCTGTTAGAGATGACATTCAGATGCCCCGGGTGGTGGTTACAGGGGAGCCTCACAAACAAGTGAGAGGGTCCCTGTCCTCCAGGACTTCAACATCTGCAGGAAGAGAAATGACTTCATAAGTGCCTCAGAGTCAAGGCCAGCAGAGATAAAAGCCCCGATATCGGATCTGAAAGAAGGAAAATATCCCTACTGGACGATTACAGTAACCATTATCAGCATGAAGCCATTTAAGTTTCTGTTTTCTTTGTTTTATTTAATTGCCAATCTATTGACCAAGGGAACCCTGGATACTTGTAATAAATATTTGATAATGGGCCCTGAGTCAGAGTGTAAATTAATGTTAGAAGTAATCTCTTGAGGAGCAGTATGGGAAGGTAAAATGCCTGCTTGCCTTTGGGCACAGTGAGAATTCTTAGGTTGAAGGGACTATTTGGAGTGGTTTTGCTTTAGGCTCAGAAGTTAAATGCGACCTGTGATTTGGGGACTCAATCATTCATTTTAGTGGTCATTGAAAGGAGCAGGTGTCAGTGGCCATCTAGGTGGGAATGAAATATTGAGGGAAGAAGTGAAGGGTTAGTTTCCTGATCCTCATGCACTGCTCAAGCAATCCATCTTCTGAAAAAACAACAGAGATTAAATTTTCAAAGCTTTTAGGCAGCAAGAAAAATGAAAAATAAATTACATTTTGGTTCTTTTAGAGGGTCTGAAGGACAAAGTCATTTCAAACTCCATATAATCATATTGTTTGCACGTTGCTTTAAAATTAGTATTGTGGTAGAAATCAGAAAGCAGTGAGTTTTAAATTACCATATAACATCAATAATAACATTTTTTACCATTTTCACCAACTATAACATACCTGCAAAATATCGAATTCTTTAAAGAAGATTTAATTATAGCATATTGCACAGTTGACTTCTGCCTGTTTTATTTATAAATATTCATTTCCTGTTAATGTCTCTACATTCCAGGACCAGAGTGTGTAACATGGTTTCTGGTCAGGCTGCTGGTAGGTGGATGGATGTGAGAGTCAGGAAATTGATAATGAGAATGGAGATACTTTTCAGAACAGATGAACACATCTGATGTCCCCGTGTCCTTTTTCTAGGAAGGAATGCTGATGATGGGTAGGAGGTTGCTGCTACACCACATTATTGGTACAAGGTGTTGTCATCCCAAAAGTACAGCTCTCACCTCCACGGGGATAAGAGATGGTTTTACTCTAGAGTCAAATGAATGAACGTGGCCCAGGAATACAGAATCTGGTTACTCCCGATTCCATGTTCTAATGTGATAACTGTTTGATGAAACTTTTATAGTCACGTAACAAAGACAGACATAAATCAAGACACTTTTCAAATCCACTGGTGCAGATGTCAGAGAGGCGGGTTTAGCAAAGGAAGGAGAGCTCTGCTGTGGGCTTTGATGCTGCTGAGAAGCTTCCTGGCGCTTCGGCTGGTGGGAGCTGGTGGTCTGCTAAGTTAACACATTCCAAAAAGCTTTTATCTGTTAGTTACAGTCAAAAACAGAGGTGGGTGAGGAGTGCTCTTTAGGGGGCTGAAAATAACCCGAGATAGATGGTAATTAGGCTCCAGACCTGCAACATTCCAAATTTCCAGGAGCACTGAGCATTGAAGTCTAATTAGTTGATCAGCCTTGCAGAAGATTTGGTTTGAAGATGCAGGTTTTTGTTTGTGACCTTTCGTTCACAGTGTATTACTTATGAGATGTGAGAAGTGTGTGTTTTCCAAATCAATACTCTGTCTAGTACATTCCTTTGCTCAGGTCACCATAACAAAGAGCTCAGACTGTATTGCTTACATAACAGAATCAGCCTTTTACTGTACAGAATACAGTAAAGGCTATAGAGATAAAAGTTCATTTTGCTTCACCATTTGAAGATTTGAAATGATAAACAATTGACCCCATTTCTTTGGGCCCTGGTGGCCCAGTGTACCGTGGCAATGTTATTTTTGCCTGTAGGTTCTGCTACCCACTACCTCTACCCAAACAGACCAGCAGACAGTAATCAGTGGAGGAGATAGCTTTATTCAAGTCCAGGATTGGGGAAACAGAGTAGAATCACCCCATCAAAAAGCAGTCCCCATCTTCAGAGGGGTAGGGAATCTTAGGGGTTTTATGAGGCAATGGTTGGAAGATGCCAGAGCTTGGAGAAGTTCTTTGTTCTATTGTGGAAGTTCTTTGAAGGGAAGAGACCTGTTCTGACTCCTCGCTGGAATTTTTCAGTTCCTAAGCAGCATCCTACCCCCCTATAAACTACTAATAGATAAAGGAGGAATGTCTCCTAGAAGATAAAGCACCCAGGCAGGAGGATTGGTGTACAGGTGGATGGAGGTGATGGTGACAGATGAGTCTGGGGGCTTTGCTTACTTTGCATATCAATGTTAAGTTAAGAAGGGCCACTGCTTCCTGATAAGGCATCTCTCTTTTTGCCATACATTTACTTTTATTTTCCCTATGAGTTTTAGTCTGCTCTGTTACAGTAGGACTGTATAATCTAAGAGGACCCTTCCCATGCCAGGTGTGAAAGAGAAAAAAGAACGTAATAGGGTCCCATTATCTTCCTCAGGGGAACACCCCCGTGACCCGAAGGCCTCTCACTATACTCTTACCTCTTAAGATTCCCACTGCCTGCCAATGAATGTCACAAGCCACAGCCCAAGCTTCCTTTTAGTAAGTAGGCCTTGGGCAGTCAGGGAGGGCATTCCAGATCCAAAACACAGTGTTCAGTTTTGGAAACTCAAAGTCCAAGGTCAAGGTCCTGGCAAGGCTGTTTTTTTCTGAAAGGGTGTGGTAGTTTGAATGAGAACTACCTCTTGGAGGCGCAGGGATTTGAGCACTTGGTCCCTGGGTGGTGCCATCTGGGGAGGCCATGAAAACTGACGAGGTACAGCTTTCCTGTTGGAGGAAGTGATATGGGAAAATCTGGGGCCCCTCTTGGGGTTCTTACTCTTATTAATAAGAATAGACTCAAACAGAAGCTTGAAGATAATTATGCTGGTGTTTAAAAAAAAACAAAACAAAAAAACCCTCAAGGCAGGCAAGCTAATCTCAGGCAGAGAAGGAGGAGAGAAGGAAAAAAGCCATTCCATTTAAGCCAGCCCAGAGGTTAGACACAAGGCAAACTAACAGCCATATGGCTTAGAGGGAGCTTAAAGAAAGACTGAAGAAACCCAAAGATCAAAGAAGCCCAGAATCTTCAGGAAAGCACGCTTAAAAGAGATAGAAAAAAAAAAAGAAAGGAAGAAAAGGAGAAAAACGCTTTTCTGAAGAATTCAGAAAAGTAGACAAACTTACAAAACTACGCAGCTGTGATCCAGTAAGCTACCGCATTGGGGGTCAGAGAGGGGGATTCTGGGAAGAAAAAGCACATCTCAATAAAGGGATAACTATTCTGCCTACTCTTTAGCATGGCTTAAGGTGAACCTGCCTTCCTAGGCCTGGACCCTTGGCTAGGTGATTGACCCTGCCCAAGTGGAATGTTAAGCTCTTCACCCAGGCTAAAGCTTCTCTTCTCTTGACCAGAAGGTGCTTTCTCGTAAAGGGCCTTTACTGTTAGTGTCACAGAAGTAAGTCACTGAGGGTGGGCTTTGACAGTTTATAGCCTGACCACACTTCCTGTTGGTTTTCTCTGCTTGGCATTTGTGGCTGAAGATGTGCCATCTGAACTTCCCACTGTCTGCTGCCTGCCTAGCCCACCATTAGGGACTCTTTCTCTCTCTCTCTCTCTCTCTCTCTCTCTCTCTCTCTCTCTCTCTGGAACTGTAAGCCATAATCAGCTCTTTCTTCTATAAATTGCTTCTGGTCATAGTGTTTAATCACAACAACAAAAAGTAACTAATGTGATGGTCATGTTCACCCAAGGTCTTCACTTTCTGCTTTTCTGTGTGCACATTCTCTCTCTCTCTCTCTCTCTCTCTCTCTCTCTCTCTCTTTCTCTCTCTCTCTCTCTCTCTGTCTCTCTCTCTCTCCTCTCTCCAAAAGTCCTCTTCTTCTAAGAATATCTCCAGTAGCACTTATTCTCATGAGTTTATTTTAGTTCTATCATTTCTGTTACATATGTTATGTTATGTTATGTTCAAGTTCAGTCATGCATTAAGACACTAAGGTTGGAGTTTTAATACATGAATTTGGAGAAGCCACAATGTAGCCCATAAGATAACTCGTGATTCTTTCTGCTTCCTCTCCTACTGATTCAAAGATTAGATAAAATATGTCTTACAATTAGCCAACTCTCAGACGAGGAAACAGGTAAGAAAAAGTGTGATCTCATCTGGAGGAACTCAGTGCCTTTTGACTCCACTCCACAGCACACCCCACCCACACATTGCCTGTGACGTTGGAATGCTCTGTTCCTCGTGACGTAACAGGGATGCTAGGCAACTGGGCATCTTTCTCAGAACCTATGAAAGCCTGAGGGGTGCACATGATGGGTCAGTCTGTGCATAGGACCCCCAGCATCAGACCTCATGGGACAGTCGGGGAAGCTAGCTGGAAGAGTGACCTGCGGCACGGGGTTTCCTGTTTCAATTGTCACTCCATTTAGTCCCTTTGCCTGGACTTGTCCTATTCACTTTACCAAATTCAGTAATTTACTGTACTTTGAGCTCATGTGTTTGAACATGTGGTCCCCAGCTGGTGTCACTGTTGGTGAGTCTTGGGGTTTTAGTCTGGTCCCACTTTCTGTTTGCTCTCTGGTCACTGAGTTGCAGGCAACGTGGCTGCCCGCCTCCTGCTCCCGCCACTATGTCCTTCCATGTGCTTCTTAAGTATTGGTCACAGCAAAGAGAAAAGTAACTTAACACTTTAAAAAATATTTATTATTTTTTTTTATGTGAATGAGTGTATTGCCTGTATGTAAGTGCAATTGTGTTGTGCAATACCCATGGAGGTCAGAAAAGGGCATCAGATCTCCTGGAACTAGAGTCACAGATGGTTGTTATCTGCCATATGGGTGCTGGGAACTGAACCTGGGTCCTCTGCAAGAGCAGCCAGTGCTCTTAACCACTGAGCCATCTCTCCAGCCTAGCTTACACTTTTTTTCTAAGATAGGTTCTCACTGTATAGCCTCCCCTGGCCTACAACTCACTGTGTAGACCAAGCTGGTTTTGAACTCACAGAGATCCTCCTGCCACTGCCTCCCCAAGTGCCAGGATTAAATATGCAAGCCACCACCCCCAGCACTAATGCACTTATGTAATATATTTTCCTCAATTTTTGTGCCATACTATACATATTAAACATGTATAAATACTTAACGAGAGCTATTAACCAGTAGTTTTAATAAGAAAGTTAGGGTGCCAAAGACGCCTGGAGATGGGGTGGTTTATAATTAAATCACTGTTTTCTGCTAGTGAGCTACCTTCGATTTATTGTCGAGAGATAACAAGAACAGTAGATATGAAGTTGGGGACCTCAAGGGGGATCTTTGACATGAGATATTTGTGCAAAGCTTGAAAAATGAGTTTTGTTCTTATAAATGCCGCATAAGTAGATAATCTACGGGTATGTATGTCTATAATTGTGTGAAATATGCTCTTATAACCTTGTTTGGGAGTGTTGAATTGCAATGAACCAGAAGCCATCAAACAAGTAAATTCAAAGTATTCTAATTTAAAATGTAAGTTTGGGCCAGATGTGGTCTTTGATCCCAGCATGCAGGAGGCAGAGGCAGGTGGCTCTCTGTGAGATCGAGGTCAGCCTAGCCTACATAGCAAGTTCCAGGCCAACTGGGGCTACAGGGAGACTCTGTCTCAAAAAGAAAAAAAGCTAAATTCATCTAATTTTAATTGAAACATGATCCACATCCTTACATATATTGATATATTAACACAGACTGGACAGTGTGAGAATTTTCCATGTGGTTGTGTGCTTGTGTTTATGTCTTTCTATTATATAGAGAACTTTTTTTATTGCCAGACCTCACTGAGATCCATTCAACCATTCAAAGGGTACTTTCTGACATTTATTAATTTATGTTTAAAGTGATGGTGATATGTGCTTGTATGCACACCGTGTTATTTTGGTATGTGTACACATCAAGCTGATGGGCACAGGAATTGCCTCACTAAAAGCAGTTTCAATCTCCTCCCCAGGCAGCACTGTTACTAAGCACAGCACGTTGCACAATAGGTTTCTTGAGCTTGGTTCCGCTTTGAAAAGTGACAAAATTGCCAATGCGGAGATCTAAGATTTGTTCGTAGAACGTAGCAGGGGCGCAATCCAAGCGCAGACGTCGGGCCTGAAGGTCTTGGCAGAGAAGCAGGCGTGCAAAGCGGCCTGCTCCTACACTAAGCTGGTTGCTCCTCAAGACGATCCCACAAGCCTCGGGACTTCATCGTTTCCAGTGGCAGGTGGTGATGGGAAATTCCAGAGGATGAAGCTCAAGTCCCTGGATATTGCTCAGTGAGGGGCGTGGGGACCAGAGCCAAGGCTGCGGAGAAGACCCCTGAGAAAGACACAGGCTTGCACAGCATGCTGGGAGTTTGGCACGGCTCCTTTTATGCAGGCTGCAAATGAAGCTTGTGGTGGGTTAATGGACTTCTGCTTGAAAAACACTTTCTCTTACATACCTATTAGATTCTGTGATTACAGGAGTATGAACGCTGTTCCTGAAAAACCTGTACCTAGCGCTGCCAGATTACAGGTTTAAAGGGAGTTTCCAAACCAGCCATATTTATGTGTGTCCTTGATTCAGTCATAAATGGGAGCTAAGCACAATGTTCAAAGGCCAATATTTGCTTAAATGACCCCCCAAATATCAACATTTCATAATACAGCAGTAATAAGTAGCTTGGGTAACTTTAGGATATGTTCTTCTTAAAATCTTTCTCTGGGGACTGGGGAGATGTCTAAGGGTTAGGAGCACTGCTCTTGCTGCAGGATCTGGTGTGTTAGGGTGGGGGTGGGGAGTTCAGTTTCCAGCACCATCATGGCAGCTAACAACTATCTATAGGCCAGTTCTATGGGATCTGATGACCTCTTCTGGCCTCCTTGGGCATTGCACAACATGTATGCACTCATATATATACACACACAATTTATACACATAAGAATTAGTCAATAAAATTAAAATCTCTCTACTGTGAATGTTTGACTAGCTTAGGCAAATTTTCCTGCCACCCAGAGTCGTTTTCTCATTAACTTGCCCCCTGCATGATTGTTAGTTAAACAGATGCAGAAACACTTTGCTGAGCAAGTCTATAGGAATGTATGCGGAGAGGCATTTCTGTGTTTAGTTACCCTGGCTTTGGTAACAAAGTAAGGATTCTGCAATTGGGCATTTGCTCTGTAGAACTTACTAAGTTCCCGCTGGAAAAGGAAAACACACTCAAAAGCATCTCTTTGGCTGGGTCTGTAAATTTACTTCAACTGCTCCACATTGTAGCAGTAGTGTGTCTGGGGGCTGAGTAGAGGAGCACGAGGAGGGGTGCTGTTCTGAACGCTGAGTGTTAACAGGGATGCCTGTGTTAAGATGAGAATCAGGAGAGTCTGCTTCAGGTAATGAGACGTAATCAGGATTTGAGTGTTTCCTAGGCCCGAGTATGCATTCCTGTTGGAGAGCTGACGTGCACATACGTCACCCCTTGTGCTGTTAAATCTTAATTGTCAACTTGATGAGATCTAGAATCACCTGCAGATGGTCCTCTGGGCAGGTCTGTCCGTAAAGCAGAGCAGGTACAGAATCAGAGATCAACACAGGGTCTGAAGGTCTTGGGGGAGAAGTGGGGCTTGCAAAGTTCCTGCTCCCAGGCTATCGTTGTTGCTCTTCAAGACAGTCCCACAAGACACAGGATCTCAATTTCTCCATGGGAAGATCCATCCACCATGGGCAGCACTGCTTTCTGGGCCAGGACCCTGGACTATATAAGAAGGAGAAAGCGAGCTGAGCACAGGTAGTGAAAGCTGTCTGCTTCCTGACTATGGATTCGATGTGCCCAGCTGTCTCAGGCTTCTGCTGCTCTGACTTCCTCTCCATGATGGACCATATCCTCGAACTGCGAGTGAAAATAAACCCTTTCTTCCTTAAATTGCTTTTGTCAGAGTGTTTTATTACAGAAACAGGGAAAGTAGCCACCTAGGCATCCCTCATTGCCTCTGCCTGGAGGACATCTTCAGCTGAGACACAGCGCCATCGAGAGGTTTATAAACATATGGACATGCAGTCAGTAGGAAGAGACAGGAGCTCTTTGAGCTTCTTTGCCCATGGTGTCAGAGTGTCAGGATGCAAATCTATGGGGTTAATTGCATCTTTCAGAATTCTGAACCCAGGGCTTCAGTGTTTGTCCTTATTTAATGCAAATAGGATCATTGCAGGTATAATGTTATGACGAGGCTCTTCCAGTACCGTCAGTGTTCCTTGTGTTTAAATCAGTCTTTCTCCAGTTTCTCATGGAAACATCCACATTCTTTCCACAGAGTAGAAAGCAGTAGGCACCAGAACATTTTCTGTCTGTGACCTTAGTAATTTCCGTTTCTTCCTTAGCTTCATTCCCCCCCTTAGAACTTATACCCTGAGCTGCCCATTTCAGTAAATTATTCTTATGGGAGTTGTAGATTTTTATCACCCCCCTGGGCATGTGTGGAGCAGGTCAGATCAAAAATGGACATGACATCAGGGCAAGATGGTCAGCCAGAAAGGTCACAGGGCAGGCTGTGGGAGGGGGCTCCTTGGGAGAAGCCGAGAGAAGCCCAGGAAGAGGGAAGAGATGCTGTGATGTGACAGGCACGGAAGACACACTGATGCTCAGGGTCCCAACAGATAGGGGGAGGATTATCTGCCAAAAAGAATCAAGTTTCAGACCCTATTTCTGACCAGTAGGGAGAGCTGCAAGGTTCAGGTTGGGTTCTGCATGGAAGAGATGGACTGAAGAGAGGAGGCAGTGTCATGGGCAGGATGGTGACGGCCTTGGCGGGGAAGAGGAGGGGTGTATCACTCTGGTACATCCAGGAAATCAGGTCATCATATGGGGATTTTAAGTCTTGTGTGTGTGTGTGTGTGTGTGTGTGTGTGTGTGTGTGTGTGTATGTGTGATTGATTTTATGAAACAGATTTTAAGGCACTTCGTTGTTCTATTAATGTCTTCTAGTTCTTAATGAACTATTGAATTAAAATTTTCCTGTGTACATGAACTTATACATCATTCGTAAAATTCCTAAGAACTTTAGAATTCAGCTAGTGCTTTTTTAATAAAATAAATGGCTGCAGAAACTGCAGACTAGGCATCACATTGCTTTTGCAGCTTTATAACTTATGCAATCAGATGATGACTCATATCTATGCATTATTACAAGCCCATGTTTAAGCTTTAATAATACTAAATGCTCTCAGATCCTTCACTTCCAAAGATCCTTGTGATGAGAACTGGCTGTGACTTTGTGATCTTTGAAAAATACTAGAGATTTCTGAAAAATCTTGATTACGCAGTAACAGGACAGATACATTGTGAAGTATCAGGAAGAATTAGGACAAGCAGTGACTTTGTGAGCAGAGGAGTCCTCTCTATGCTCTCAGGGCTTAAAGAACGTTGAGAAAATGTAGCGAGCGCCTCATGCCTGAGCCAGTGAGTGAGGAGTCTGGGCAGCGGACCTTTCCCATCCAAGGTAAGCTGTCTCCAAGAGCCAAGAGCCTGGTGGGAGCCCAGTAGATTCCTAAAGTTCACCTTTCCCTTCCTTCTGAGAAATTCCTTCATCTCTCCTTCTCTAATTGATCGACCCGCTACTCCATGGTTTCTTTGTGTAATTTATCCTTTCTTTGACCTAAAGTTAAAATTGCCAATTCAATCCAGTTAGTTCCCAGTTCAAAGCATTCATTAGTATCACCTGCAGGAAGGAAGAGGGGAGGGGAGGTGAAAGAAGGGAGCTAAACTCTCCTTGAAAGTTTTTAGTAACCACTCACTATTCACAAAGCTCGGGGTTTATTAAAGGAATATTTAGCTTCAAAACTCGAACACACCATATATCAACTTTTATTCCCAGGAGGCTCAAACTCCCTGAAGTCTTATTACTCATGAATTGTGTCAGGATGCTGTCCTTTGAGACCACAGCTGGCTGGCTATCACCTGTTCATCTCCACATCCCTGAGACAGCAAAGAGACGAGACCCACCTCTGAATGGCTGAATTCATGCGTATGTGTAAAGAGCACGTCCTCAAGTACAAACCTGTAGATGGGAGCGGTGCTGCGTCCATCGCGGTGGGAAGAGAATGGAGTCCCCTCCCTTCAGTGTGCCCTGCATGTGCAATGGCTCAGGTTGGACACATGGGCTCAGGCCATCCCAGGGTGCACAAGGCACAGGCAATTTCAAAGTAACTGTGACTCTGACTCTGATTGCAGAGGATTTAGTCAACAGGCCCATAAATGCAAATCTTGGTTTCAACAGGCACATCGAGAGTGTGGAGAGCTCAGTGGAAGATCAGACCAGGGAGGAAGCAGTCTTCAGGGAGAACTACTGCCTCCTGTCACTAACAAAAGGAAAACACCACCTTCTCTCCAGAGGGTGAGGGTAAAGTTTTGGCAGACTGCTGCTGTCTGCCGGCTGTTCCCACAAGCTCCCATAGACGCAGCAGCTTGAACAAAATGAACCTACTCTTTTCCTGTTCTCAGCAGCTCGTGTACCTCCCAAGTCTGTACAAGGGCTCTGCAGGCCATTGCCTTCTGCAGGAGCCAGGAGCGATACAGTCATGGCATTTTCTGGCTCCACGTGGCTCCTGTGGCTTCTGGCCTCCTTCCTGCACTGCAGGGCCCACAGTCTTCTGATCTCCGACAGTCAGCTTCTCTTCTGGCCTCCACCCTGACTGGCCAACTGTTAGGCTTGCATTGAGCTTACTGAGGTAAACCTAGATAACCTCCCTATGTTAGGCTGAGGCGACCTGAAACCTTAGTCCCATCTGTGGCCCGGATTCCTCTTGGCCATGTCTCGTGACATAGCTAAACCATCCAAGAATTAGAATGTGACCATTGTTCCTCCTGTGAAGGTGGGTTGGTACAAAAGACAGGACTGCATGATGTGATGGTGACCCAAGGAGAAAGAAGGGGCCTCTTTAATTTTGGCAAAAGGATTTGTAACGATGCCAGACACAATTGTCTTTCCCTCCAATAGGTCATAGGCCTTGTCAGAACTTAGCTCTATCCTGACATCACAAGCTTTTATTCTCCAACAATATGTAACACTTTACCAGCTACTAACTCCCCTGAGCATGTGATCAGGAGGACATAGATCACATGCTTATTTTGAGCTGGGGAATCATCCTTCATAAGCATGCAGGCTAGGGATGGCTTCCAAAAGACGCATCACACACAGCACAAGGTTCTGTGTGAGTCGGAATCCATTTCTCTCAGAAGGAAGAATAATGAAAACACACTGACACAATGTCAGGAAACACAAATGCCAAGATGAGCAGGGTTTGGGACTTCGAGACAAGCAGTGAGGCCACGGAAGCAGACACAACCTAAGATGGTCTTGTGTCCGCACGCACGGAGGTGTAATTAGCATTAAATGTGGAAAATGCAGAATCCTGCAGTTCCTGACAGTCTACTTTGCTTTCTGTTGCTGTGGTAAAACACTATGACCAAAAGTAACTTGGGAGTGGGGAGAGTACGTTTCATCTTTCAAGTTATAGCTCTTCATCAAGGGAAGGCAATGCGTGAACTCAAAGCAGGATCTGGAAGCGGAAGCCAGCCAGGAACGCCGCTCACTGGCTCAATCCTTCTGGCTTGCACAGCTCCCTCCTCATACAGTTCAGGCCCGTGCACCTAAGGACAGCAGCACCCACAGTGAGCTGGACCTCCTCCGTCAAATGATAATTGAGAAAATGCCTCACAGACCTGGCTAATTAGAGAAATTCAGTTGCGGTTTCCTCTTCCTGCTGATGCTAGGCTCGTGTCCAGTTGGCAGCTGAAGGTGACACCTAACAAATAGGGCATTGGATTAGGAAAAGGTGACTTTCACCCACTGGATCAGTTGTTTCTGTTGCTGTGATAAAACACTGACCAAAGCAACTTATAGAAGGAAGAGTTTGTTTGAGTTCACTGTTCCAGGGGTTAGGGTCCATATCGGTGGGAGGCATGGTGGCAGAGGCAGCTGGAACACAAAGGTGAACTACCTCATCTTTATGAAGCCACAGGAAGCAAAGGGCAACTGGAAATCTGGCAAGGCTTCAGAACTCTCAAAGCCTGGTCCCTGCCCCCGTGGACGTTTCCTCCAGCATGATCGCACCTTCTAAGATCTCCCAAAACAGTGCCACCAACTGCGGACAAAATGTCCACATACTTAGAGCCTATGAGGCACATTCTCATTCAAACCACCAAACCTATGTTCAAAGCTCTCCTGACACCTAGTGACTGCTGCTGCCTGGCCTGTGGGGGATGGAAACTGTTACACTTTGTTCTTGAGCAACTGCATGAAGACGTTATGAAAGTGCAGCCAGTTTAAACTGGCAGGAGGGGAAACGTGCGTTCAGCCGGCAGAAGTCAGCTTGGCTGGAACCAAACTCTCTGTGGGGAGACTCTCCAGTAGATAAGGCACCTGAGCTTCTCCATCAGGACTCTTTTTCCACTAGTCCATCCTCTCAAGAGAAGCAGACAAATAACAGGAAAGAGAAAAGCAGCACACAGTGTCACTTCCCTTGCAGTGTGACTGCACAGTTACCCAGCAGCCTTCACGGGAACAGCTGTGCCCCGGAGACCTGGCTTCTCACACTGGTCCTTTAGAGTTTCAGAAACTCCTGGATGTGAGCTTTGGAGAGGAAGCAACAGCCAGCAAGCACCCATTTTTGATGTGTGCCACTGCCTTGGAGCTGATCATTGAACTTCAAGAGCAAAGATCACCTGTGAATTCCCAGGAAGGTGAGTGAAATCTATTTTATCTCAAAAGACTTGCAGCCTTTCCCTTAGATTCAGGCAAGAAAACTCTCCTGGCTAGAGCAAAAGGCAGAGTACACACACACACATGCACACACTTATACACATGCACACACTACACACATACATACTTGCACACACTACACATATATTACACACCCCACATACACACTACATCTACACATACACACAGCACACTTCACTACACATGCTTAAATGCATGTGCAACACCTGAACCTACCCACACATACCATGTCATGCCATACATACCATTATAGCACATACATGTATGCATGCACACAAATCACATCTGCACATTTGTACAAATAGAACACAGTCCCACCTTTCTCTCTTTCTCTCATAACAACAAAAACAAAAACACCACACACATTCCACACATACCTCCTCCCATCAGCTCAAATGTGTATTCCTTGAAAGGATGCAGAGAATGAATGGAGAGAAAATACCAGGTTTTAACCTTAGATCCAAATGTGAAATCAGCCACACTTTTCTGCAGTTCACTTCTTACTATGGAGATACTACATAACCCTGTAATAATACACTGCAGAATAAGGTTAACTTACTAAGAATTTCCACACATTTCATGGAAAAGTTTTTAAATTATAATTTCCACAAGATCATCATTTCTCCACAAGGCATGTTGTAGTAATGACCTTGACCAACTGTCTTTCTGGGCTTTGTGATGGAATATTTTCCCCGTTGAGATTGCAGCTGTAGATCAGTGCCCGTAAATGCTGTTTCTGCTTCCTATAAGTCTTATGAAACTATCCCAAGGCACTTTCTGAAATCAGACCTTTTTACAGGCAGAGACAAATAAGCCAGGCTTTGGAGAAGTGATTTCAGAGACACTCTCCTGACAGGGAAGACTGAAGGCAACTTACTGAGCTGTGTGTTACAATTTACAGTGCTCAAATTCATTCAAAGCTGACAGCAATTCTGCAAATGCAGGACACAGACCTCTCACCCGCCATCATTCGGTAGGCCGAGGACACCAGAAACAATCACACAGAGATGTTGTTACCCTTACACATCAGCTGGTGTAAGCATCACCTCGGGTCAGAAGACTGTAAGTCAGATGCTATGAAAACAAACACATGCAACTGCTTCAGAAAAGAGCCTCTTGAAAACATTCAGATGGAGCTTCGGTTGAGCAACTGTACCTCTGAGTACATATTCAGAGGAAATGAAACCAGTGTTTCTGTGCTACTGAAGCACTATTCACAGTATCCAAAAACTAGAAAATGCCAAATGCCAAAAATCTAAATTCTTAAGACAGTATATTTTAAAAAGGAAAATAAAATGTGGTGTGTGTGTATATATATATATATATATTATAATTAAATATTACTGCTTACAATGGCATGCATGTGGAGGTCGCAGGACAACTTGGGAATGGAATCATTTTCCTTTCACCACGTGGATTTATAACAAGGAAATCCTACCTCTTGTGACAAAATAACATGGATACCAATGGGCTGACAAATGGATAAAGAAAATGTGGTGTCTGCATACACTTAAATGCTACTTAGTAAAAAGAAAATCCTGCCAACATGGATTAACCTAGGAGAGACCACGCTTGGTGAAAAAAAAAAACAGCCATAGAATGACTAATAGATGACAGCTCTATCATGGTCAGACTCACAGAAAAGAGAATGGAATGGTGCTTACCAGGGGCGTGAGGAATGGAGAAATGGAATTAGTCAGCCAACATGAATCTTCATTTGCAACATACATGTGCTCCAATAGCTGCTAAATAACTTAGTATCTGTAGTTGACAATATTGCACTATGTGCTTAAAATGGATCCTCTTGGGAGAGGAGAGATGGGTCAGTGGTTAAGGACACTCGGTGCTCTTGCAGAGGACCTGAGTTCGAATCCCAGCACCCACGTGGGGTCCAGTGCCCTCTTCTTGCCTCTATTTGCACCTGCACACATATGGACACACCCATACAGAGGCACATACATGTACATTTAGTTAAGAATAAAATCTTCAATAAATAAAATGGATCCTATCATGGTATGATTTAATACCATAAGAAATACCACTTAAAATGGGAAGTTTTTGGAGGGGGAGGGTTTTGAGTGCCTAGACTTGGGTGACAGTCTCACGGGTGCGTGTGTGCTTATCCAAATTCACCGGATTGTATTAAATGAATCCTGTTCCGGCCTCTCTGTCATACTCCATAGATTTACTTAAGAAGCATATGCTTTTATTTGGAAATTCATATCATGTTGTCTTTCTTCAGAACCCACAATAGAATGCATTTTGAATTTCAAGTCCAGTTGCTTGCTGTGTGTGGTAGGGAGGAACAGAAGGGCGACCTGTCTCCCTCAGTTCTGGGGAAAAGGAAAGTCATTCTCCAACTTATTCAAGGCTAAGGTCTCCTTTCCCCTGGGACTCTAAAGTAGAAACAACAACGATACACCAGACACTGTTTCTCAGAGAAGGGTCTCAGGTGAATTTGCCCCATCCCTGGGGCTCACTGATGTGGTAAGCACAGCAGGTGTGCCAAGCAGGGCTGGATAAGACTGGGGTTGCAGCTGACAGTCTATCTATTGACATTTCTTAAAATCCTTCCTACCCAATCTATCTGTCAATCAGAAACAGTCACAAACTATACGTTCAAAACTTTAAACTTACATCGAGTATTCTACCCAATCCCATGTCCACTTTTTATATTATTTGTAGAGATGGGGGCCTTAACTCTAAGCAGAACAACATTGCAGGGACTGAGAGCAGGCACCCTCATCCTATGTATGGTTACAGAGAGGAAGACTCCTCAGTAGTTTTCTCTTTTTTTGCATAGCTTTATACTCTGAAGTCTCAGTTTTGCTCGTGGAGAGAATGTCAGCACAAACGCTTCATACTCTCCTTGGGATTGGTACCAGAATTGCAGCCTCCCCATCTCTGAGCAGAGCTTCCAGCTTCTCCTACAAAGGTGCATCTCTAGCACCAGCACTGCTTCCGGTAAGCCACCAAGTCTCCAGCTTTGGAGAAACCTGAAATAGCAGGCATAGGCACCGATTTCCAACTGGGCTGGTCTTGTGCAGGGAGAGCCTGTAAGGCAGGCTTCAGTGGTCTCCTGCCTGCCTGATTCATTTTCTCTGTTCAGGTAGAAGCAAATGGGCATCCTGTAGCTAAGCAGGGAAACGGCTGTGTTCACATGCACTTTATTCCCCATCAAGTTCCACTGTTGGACATCGATGCCGGTATCAGTTAAGTAAGATGGGGAGGCTAGAGGTCTGCTCCAGCAAGCCGCATGTTAAAACCGACCTGATCATACTCAGAGTTCTACCATGTGGGTGTGCGTTTATGGGGCAATTGCTTACAGCAACCTCTCTAATTAAAGTTCTGGTTATTGCAACTCCTACCTATCTAAACTGAAAACCAACATTGCACCATTCGAGAGTCCTTCAGCCACAGCACTGGCCCATATCTGCAGGCTTTCCTTCTGTAGATACTGCAGACTGGTAAAGCACTGAAGGCTTTCTGTTTTAGAGGATGCGTATGAATGGCAGAAGAGAACACCTGTAGGTAGTCCTCTTGGGGCCCAGGGGCCCTGCCCCATAGTCCTCCTGTAATCCCAACTGCAGCTATACTGGATGCAAGCTCACCTTGTCCTTACAGCCTTATCTCAAGTACAACCCACGCAGCCCATCTCCACTCCAGATTCATCTCTGAAGACACAGATGCTTTGTTCAAACGCATCTCCGATTTTCAAGGGACTGTGAACTCCTGGGACACACTGTAACCCACTGTCAGTGGAACCAAAGGAAACTCCCCAGCCAGCTGTTTTTAGATGGCAGTTATGGGCTGCGTCTCTGTGTCTTCTGAGGTTCCAGGGGAAGTAAGTGTTCAGGGGATTTTTAAGAAGCTACAGGAAAAAACAAAAACAAAACAAAAAACAAACAGAACAAAAGAAGCTACAGGAAAAAGAACAAGAGAACTTTAAGTGTTTCTAAAACTTTTCTTTTCTCTCGAATTCCATTTGCGGTGCATTTTTGAGAAATGCGCCATTCACACTTGCGGAGGAATCTTGCATTTTGTAGTTCTTCATGTCACAAGTCCTCTGCAAACATGTCTCATGGACAAGCGGCCTGCATTACAGAGGAGAGATAATACAGAAAACAAGTATGCCTCTTGCTAACAGCACAGTCCATGAAACAGACCATTCGGAGCAAGCTGTTAGCTCAGAAAATGTGTTTGCTTTGATGAGTTACATTAGGTAGCAAGGGGAGAGGCCTATCTCATGATACACAGAATCTCTACCTCTAAAGAAGTGACATTAAAAAAAAAAAACCTAGCTCCAGTGAAATAGACGTCAGTGGTGTGTGTGATACACAGCCTTCAAACATCTTAAAATACTTAGGATGACTGAGATTAAAAGGCACCTGGGCTCATTGCTGCTGAATTAAGCTTTATGTAATTGTACTTTCCATTTACATTTAGAAAAAGAGGGACGTTATTTCTGAATACCACAAAATCTGACAGCTTTTTTGTTTTCAAAGTTACTTGTATTATGAAAATAATTAACCACACACCAAACTTGAGAGAATATATTGTTAACTATATTCTTAACAAGTCAGTAACAATGGTCACAATCACTTCCTCTACATCTCCTGCCCACCCTCTCAGGGATGTGTTTTTATTAATAGAATTTTTGGATAACAGTTAACACATGTGGCAGTGATTCCAAATTTGACTGACTGACAAACTGCTCTCAAATTTGTCCTAACTTTATGATGCTTTTCACAAGTAACAAGAGCTTTTTGTCTTCCATGTATCTGCTATATTCGGAACAGGTCTTGTCACCCCAAAACTCATGTTTCTGTATATTTTCAGATGACGTATAATTTCTCTTTTAGTTAGTCCATATGAAAAATAATATGAGCTTTTATTTGACATTAAATCAATCAAAGATTCCTAGACAAAGCTGTAACTAATCATAATGTTTTATTTTACATGCATTCTTGGTCTTGATTTACTGAGGTTTTATTTAGAATTTTTGATACTTTATTTATACATGAATAAATGGCTTGTACTTTTCATTTTGGTGGCCAAAATTATGAACAAATACACAACTCAGAGATTTGCCTAGTTCTCTTTATACTGTTTGTAAAACGAGGACTCTCAGTCCCTAAATTACATAAACTTCCTTTATGAAAATTATTTTTACTTTCAATGTGCAATGGCTTTATCAAGCTGGATTTTGAATTTTTAGTGTTTATCCACTTACAAGGGAGATGGTCGTCTTATGTCTCTTAATCTCTCGTCTACTCCTATTTTCAATTGTTAAACTGAACTTTAATTCTTACTACACATTTAACTTTATCATGAGGTTTATGCTCTTTATTTCTGACTTTTGACTTCAGTTTGATGATTTCTTAAGGGTTTTTGTGCTCATGCACGTGAGAGAGGTCGGCCTGTGATTTTTATTCCCACGCTGCCATTTTTAGTTCAGTCCTAATATTTCAAAGGTTTCTCTATGTATTTTTTTCATAATAAAACAGAACTCTGTTTTGCTTATTTGGTATTCAGGCTAGAGCCCTCATTTTGTGGCTCAGCTCTCGGGAGCAATGATTCAGGGAGCATGTCCTTTGCAGATGCTACTCAGGAAGAGAAGCTGACCTCTCTGGGTAGCCACACTGTGAGTTTGCAGTTTCCCCTGTGAGCACAGGCATAGCTTAACTATAAGGGAACCTGTTCTGTTTCCCAACTCTGTGCCTGGGCGCCTGTGTGTATTTCCACCTTTCCTTCTATGATGGTGTTTCTCCCATTGTACAGAAGGGAGATGCCGCGCTTGAACCCCACCCTCTAGGGCACGGCCTTGGGGTGTGCAAGCCTTAAACCAACAAGTGTGATGTAGAACTTCTCCTAAAGAAGAATCTGTTCCTATGAGAGAAAGAAGAGAAACTCCAGTAAGACATATTGAAGTATTAGACCTTTGGCAGGCACACATATTGCTCTAGGATCTGCTTGTTTATCTATGTATCTATGTATCTATCTATCATCTATCTATCATTTATTATCTTCATCATTATCATCTGTCAATCCATTGTAACTGTCATCAACCTGTGAATCTATCAATATGCATCTTTTGAGCTCTCATAAGTAGAATTCAGAGTTAAAAAAGAGTGAAAGAATGTAACTTCGATTAGGTAAACGTGACCGCCCCTTCAGTGGACATTTTCTTCGAAGAAATAAAAACTCACAGCTTCAACAGCTTTGCATCTGTAACTCAAGGTCCAGGGGATCTGATGCCCTCTTCAGTCTTCTGTGGACACTGCATGACACAGGTGCACTTGCATACATGGAAGCATAACACTCATACACATAAAATAAAAAGTTAAATAAATAAAACAAACAGTTCAACAGTTTGATGAACAGAGATTTAATTCTCATGTACATTATATGATATAAATATATGTCCTTTGCAAATATTTAAAATCACAGAAGCAATTTTAGATGTCTAAATATTCGAGAGAATAATACTTTTACAAAATTATTTTGAAGTTATGCAAACAAAAATATTGTTGAACTCCTCTCTAGAAAGTAATACTTCTTTATAAACAAGGGAGGTCATGCAATAAATTACACATGGTGATTCTTTCTATTCATTAAAGTCAGGTTTTTGTACATTTAATACATTTGTACATTTAACTTCTTCCCTAGTTTTAAGTTTTATAGAACCCTAGGTAGGCAAACCTTTAGTGGAGTCTATGAAGCAGAATCTAAGTAATTCAGCAGAGTTTACCATAATAGTGTTCTCCAGAGAACAGGCCAGTGTGAAGTCCTGACAGTAAATAGATACTATGTACACAGATACATAGACTAGACAGACCCATAGATGGACACATCAATAATATACAGATGAATAAAAACATATTTGGTTGTACATTTAGATCTTATAATACAGATATCGATATGGATAATAGAAACATAACTTCTAATACTACAGCCACATTATTACAGAGACTGGCAAATCCCAGATCCTTCTCTGTTCCAGATCAAGGTCAGAGGTGGGCATCTGCTGATAGCCCAGTGACAGGTGACAGGATTCACTGTTGTCCATCCGAGTGACATGAGGCCCAACCACATTATATAGAGGAAATTACTTCTCTTTGTACATTAGTGTAAATGCGACTCTCACCCAAATAAAACCCTCAAAGAAAACCTGTAATAATGTTTGCCAAAGTGCGTGGGCACCCTAAACCCCAGTCCCGTTGACAAAGGAAATCAATATCACACTGTTTATGCTGGGTGTTGACACAGTTTTAGCACCAAGTATCAGACAAGCACTGGACAATCAAGAGGTCTGATGCCTTCTTTCAGTTCTATTAATGATCTGACCTTACATAATGATTATTGGTCTCATAGCTTTGGTTTCTTCACCTATAAAAGAAATAAATATTTTTCTTTCTTGCCTTATAGGACTGTTCTATAAAAAATGAGTAAAATTCAAAATTGCTTGATAAAGTCTATTTTGACAATAATGGTAGATTATATCATAGATGACCAGTTAAGAATATACTAATGCACTCACAATCCATGTGCACCCTACATAGACACCCATTGACTGTTCAGGCCACAAAATATCCCTTGTGACAAGACAGCTGAGTTACTTCAGTTTTAAAATATTATTGGCAACTTAAAAAATATTCTAATTTTCTTACTTTCTTTTTAAAGCAGAAAAAAAAAGATTTGTTCCTTCGGCAGGAGTACCCTGGAAACCTCTCATTCCCACCAAAAGCGTGAGCGATGGGCGTGTTCAGGACGCCCTGGGAAAGAGGGTGGAGCCTACCAACGGCCAGAGCCAATGGCAGGGAGATTGGAACCGAAAAAGGAAGTGTGTGAGGCCGCTGGGGCGAATGGCAGGTGTGTCCTGCAAGCTAGGAAGAGATGTGGGCAGGGCATGGAAGCAGTTGGATAGGCCACCAGCAGGGTTTCTTTAAGTCATCCCCTCACTCCCTACCATAAAGGACCAAACTAAAAATGTCTTATATTAGTCTGTGAGCCTTGGGGCTTTGGGAGGGCGCTCAGAGCCTCCCAAGAAGGAAAAGGGAAGAAAATTTAGTGCTACAGGAGGGGAGGAGATATCCAGGGAGTGCCCCCAAGTCCATCCTCAGGGGTCCTAACATGAAAGTTGCAGCAGTGGATGAAACACCCGAGCACAGGTTCGTTCGCACTGTGCTGTTCCTACTTCCACACTGCTGTTTCCTCTTCCTGTAATTAAGACAGAATGGCAGCGTTTTCTGTACTGTATTTGTTTTCCTGTTTGTGCCTTGTGTCTGTTATGGCTTTAAACAAAATTTTTTTCTTCTAAATTCATCTCCGTTCTCTGCAGCTTTAATGAGCTCTGTGTCAATGAGGTCTCCCAATCAAAACAGCCAGGCAAGGCTTTGAACAGTGAGGGGTAGAAGTGGAAATAATTAGTATCTATTTTAGGTCTGTGGTCTATCCATGTCAATAGGAAGCAAAGGGACACAGTTGGCAGGAAGCAGCCTTAATTAATTTTCCTGAGCTAATCTGGAACTCAAGAATAAAAGAACAAGTTCACATTCATGTACATTGTTAAACCACTAAGCTTATTTTATCAGCTTATTTATTTTAGCTTGCAGGCTTTAGGAAACCCAGATGAATTTCAATGAAGATTCTATATAAAGTCAAACTTACAACATATTTAATAAGTATAGGCTCATTTAATTGTCCTGTAAACTTATTTATTCACTTAACTAAAACATAAATGTTGATGTTCCACATAGAAAAGTACAATAAAACAAGGGGAAAACTGTAAATAAACATTCTTGAGGTGACAGTAACATCAGCTTACTTTCTCCAGATTGGCCAAGAAAGTCCAGTGTCATCAAATTTATTCAGTCTTACTGCTCTTCAACACTTATTGTTGTAACTAATCACCTTATATGTGTTTGCTGCGTACAGCGTGGTGCTTGAATGGTCTAGTCTAGTTAATCTACGTAGACTTCACCCCACACAGTCATCATTTTTTTTGGTGTGGTAGTAATAACATGCAATATCCACTCTCCTTATTTTTCTCAAGAATACAGTGTATTATCATTACAAATGGCTATAAAATTTATTTCTAAGCTAACCATTTTTATAACTCCTTTAAGTGACATTATTTCCAGTTGAGACCATAGACAATTCATTTAAAGTTATATGTATTTCAACAGGACTGTTTGGCATCAAGGACACTCATGGCTGGATAGTTTGCAGATTTTCTAGTCCCTAAAAATAAATTCCTGGTTATTGTTAGAAGTAGAATTCAACTATTGATCATGTGGGACCATTTCCCACCCATAATTCTGACTTTACCACAAATAAGCTCTTATGAGGAGCAGCCAGTGACTGACATCTCTCCTCCCTGTCCCTTCTTGGGGACCTTGTTATCCCCAGTTCTAGCTATCTAAGGAAGTATTTCTTTGAAACACAGACCATCACTTCTTGGGTTCAGCTTATGTTGGTTTTAATGAATTATCTTTCTACCGTGAGTAATCTTGTAGAATTGCAAATTATAGGAGCCCTGGGTTGCAACTTAGCATCAAACACTAACTCTGAGCACTGATAAGTCACTGGGTTTTCAAGGGTTGGTTTCTTCAGCTGTAAAATGTGATATTGGTGCATATCTATAAGGCTACTTAGAAAAATGGAGTTAAGAATTTCAGCATTGAGACTATTTTTTAAAGGATCTGAAAATAGTAACTACCATTGTTATTAGCTAAATTCCTTTATTTCTTGTTCTATTAAGTATTCATCATATAATTCATCCCTTTATAAAGAAGATGTCTAGCCATTTTTACTCATTTTAGTGACAAAATTTAGTTTTAACCCTACATTTCAACAACAATTTAAAGAGTAACTCTTGGTCTCTCTGGTATAGAGAGCCATAAGATGATGGTTTTCCTCCTGTCTAGCCAACTGCTTCAGCTGGGACGAGGCATCTCAGTTCTGAGTATGTCTGACTAGATGTAAGTCCATGCAAGTCAGTCTCCTGGGATTCTGCTAGCACCATGGCAGGGTTTCCCAATGGTTTTTTGTTATTCCTCCCTCAGGAGATCTTTTGCTGTTATTTGTTTGTGTGGTCAGTCCCTCTCCAAGACATAGTAACTTTGTGTAGCTGAGCCATGGTGAGGGGGATCTGATCAGTGGCAGTGTGGGAGACTCTGTCATTAGGCACAATGTGGGATACTGAGTCATCCCAAAAGGGATGATATAGGCACAAAGACCCTGTGTCCCCAGCTTCAGTGCCTGAGGAAGATGATACCCTGTGGCTCCACAAATTTGCAAAATGCTGGGTTTGGATCAAGGTATTATCATGTGGTACATGGAGTGTTCACTGATGGCAGCGAGCTGTGTGGATTGGACCTGGAAGCTGTGTGGATTGGGCCTTTGAGGTAGAATCTGCTAGCATGGGTTATAATGAGCAATAGGCAGTCACAAAAAGAGAACCATCAACACAGAGGTAACAATATTAGTCCAACAACCTACTGGCAAATTATACATACATTATCACTACATGAGTCCATGTGTAGAGCTAAAGGCTACATAACAAGAAACAGTGGCAGACAGGAGATACCTTCCTTTGAGTTGTTGGCCAGGGTGGTTGAAGAGACTCCCCAAATTACACAGGCTATTGCCACGGCCCTTGAATGCCTCCCAAAACTTGAAGGTAAGACCCTACTGCCAAAGACAGAACATACATTCGGACACAGGATTTGGAGCAATAGAGCTGCAATTGACCCAAAGCCACTTCCCCTAAAGGCTGGCTCTCATAGCTTTGGAGAGCGCTATGAAGGTGCCAAGGGAAAACATCAGTGGATGATCCAACACCAGTTTAAAGACCAAACAACCACATCAATGGCCAGCACAGCATACATCATTGGTGCAGTAGGGGTACTTTTATCTTGGGGGTGATCAACAGCTACCTAATTTGACTAAATGCCCACTCAATGGTAGGAAACTTAACTGTGATACTATAAACATAACCTAATACACATGGCTGGAGTAGCCATAGATCTTAGAGAAAACCCCAAGACTGTCACATCCCTAGACTAATGTGATTTCTTACTGTGTGCACAATATGTTTTCTTATATTTACAGACAATAGTCCAGTCACCACTCTGAATCAAAGAAGCTCATTTTGTATCAGTCAGAGACTATTACCAAGTACCACGACTGGTCACACACAGACATTGACTATGAATTGCCCAGGCCTAAGTGCCTAAGTGACATATCTACAATGCAACCTCTACACCTAAGGCTCATGGAACATAGAACAGGGGTAAAGAAGAGGACACTAATGAATCTCTCAGTTCTCAATAATGAAGCTAGGGCAGCAGAGGGCCAGGAACACAAAAGGTCACAAATGGCCAAAGTGTAGAGATCAAATGTCTGCTGAATGATGGTCCTTGGACAGGATCTCTTTATTAAACCTCACCCACCCAAGGCTCAGGGACCATTGCAGAAGAGGGGTGGAAAGATTGTAAGAGCCAGGGAGGAGGTGTATGACCATGTGGAAACAGGGTTCTACAAGCTCCTGGGAACCTGCTCACCAGCATACACACATCTCATGCAAACTCAGGCAGACAAAAACCCAGCATAGAACTTGAAAAATGAACAGCAGACCTCAATCTTATCTGAAGGAATGTGGGCAACTTATTGCTGCTAGATGAAGAGCTGATCTTCCTAAAACAAGGGAATCTAGATAGGCTGACTAGACTTAGTGGATGGACTTGCACTGGGGAACAGCTGGGGACACTGACAACCCAGTGGGCCTTAAGAGGGATGACAGAGTATATGGGCTCCAGTGTGGAGGGGTGATTTTGGGAAGGTGCCAGTGGGGATGCGGGTATAAAGATGATTAAGATTGTTTGAGATGTTCTGTATGAAATACACAAAAACTTCAATAAAAAAGTATATGTATGTGTGTGCGTGTGTGTGTGTGTGTCCTTTGGGGGGGGCTGGAGAGATGACTCAGCAATTAAGCTCACTTGCTGCTCTTCTGAAGACCCAAGTTTAGTTCCCAGCACCCATGTCAGGCCACTAACAAATGCCTGTAATTCCAGCTCCAGGGGATCTGACGCCCTCTTCTTGAAGTTTCCACAGTCACCTGCACTAACATGCACATACACACACGTAGATACATATATAAATAAGTAGGAAAATAAATCCTTTAAAATCAGCTGGGTGTGGTGGCACATGCCTTTAATCCCAGCACTCGGGAGGCAGAGGCAGGTGGATCTCTGTGAGTTCAAGGCCAGCCTGGTCTACATAGTGAGTTCCAGGACAGCTGGGGCTACAGGGAGACCCTGTCTCAAAAAGACAAAAAAAACAGTTCATTTTTAAATATATGGTGAGAACATTTCTGGGTAGAAGTCAGAATTGTTCAGAGAGTGTGGTGTGTGCAAGATTTTTTTCTTCCACATACAGATGCACCACAGAGATTTCATTGGGTAAAGAAGTTCTATTCTACCACAATATATTCATGAAATGACATCCTGTGTGAGATAGCTATAGAGGTTAGAGATTTCCTGACTGACATAGTAGAGACTCACAAAATCCAAGAAGACCTTCCTTCACAGCAAGCCTCGCAGTGTGTGATGGGGACCAATTCTGTTCTCATTAGGAACTTTGAGTAACAGATAAGACATAAAGCTGTCACTGGCTTCATTTCGCCAGGTTTCTTTACCATCATCACAATTTTTCTTCCCCGTGCATCTGTCCAACTGTATTTATTCAAGTGAAAGCTTGGATTTGATTTAAGAGAGGCATTACTGCAGAGAAAGAGAGGGGTGGTGGAGAAAGAGAGAGAGAGAGAGAGAGAGAGAGAGAGAGAGAGAGAGAGAGAGAGAGAGAGCGCGCCTGGGGGAGAGAGAGAGAGAGAGAGAGAGAGAGAGAGAGAGAGAGAGAGAGAGAGAGAGAGAGAGAGAGAGAGAGAGAGAGAGAGAGAGAGAGAGAGAGAGAGAGAGAGAGAGAGAGAGAGAGAGAGAGAGAGAGAGAGAGAGAGAGAGAGAGAGAGAGAGAGAGAGAGAGAGAGAGAGAGAGAGAGAGAGAGAGAGAGAGAGAGAGCGAGCTCCTTGGGGGATAGTTCTAACAATTTAGAGGCACCTACCGCCAGTGCCTGAACTGAGAAAAACGAGCATGTGATGCATCTATTAAAATAAAAATAACAGGGATGCTGAGGCCTCACTTTAGCAATCACATCTACTCTGCCTCCATTTATTAATTTTACAGATTCAAATGATTCCACTATGCTGCCACAGACCCACAGGGACTCTCTGGTCTCCGGTTGCCAGCCTAGCTGAATGCAGGATCCTGGCATGAGTTCTGATTGCATTTTCTAGACAACTTTCTGTGTTGCTCATTCCAGATCACCCGGATTTTGTGGGTTTGATTCAATGATTTCAACGTGCTCATTTTTTGCAAAGATAGTCATACAACAGATGCAGAGAATGGACACTGACTCCCGGTGCTTGCTTAAGCTTCACCTTCTGTGGAACAGACTTGCTTAGTCTCTGGTGTCAGTGAAGGTCTGTTTTTATGAAGGATAATTGGGTGTACATATATTTCTTAGAATGATCTTAGGAAGACAAAAATACACCCTGGCCCTGGTAGTGAATCCCTGAGAGAGAGTACCATGATTTCATCTAACAAAGTTCATGTATTCTATTATCTCTTTTCAAATACAGCCCTCACTGGGCATGGTGGCTCAAGCTTTAATCCCAGTCTCAAGCTGCAGAGACAGTCAGATCTCTGTGAGATCAAGGTCACCCTGGTCCACACAGTGACTTCCAGGTGGGCTGGGACTAGGGAGGCCCTGTCAGAAACAAAGACAAAAAAGAGAAAAAAACAAAAACAAAAACAAAAACAAAAACCAATCAAATAGAGCCTTCATAAAATTTACAAACATGTTTGCTGTTTCTATGTGCAGTGTTGCGCAATGCGACATTACAGCAACTCTTGAACAAAGGGATAAAGAAGAGCGGCCTGGTTTTTGCATCCATTTGAACCAAAGGGGACTTGAGCTGAGAACCTGTTCCTTCAAAATTCTCTTGGAACTGTGCTCTCCTACAAAAACCTTTTATTGAAACTTCACATAAAGTATGAATTAGGAAGGAGAAATGGGCCCTTATCAGAAAGGTTTTGCCCTTTCTGACCCCTACTCACCTAGAACAGCATACACAGTAGTACAAACATGCTATCAATTTAACCCCTGGTGCTTGCAACACAAATGGAATAATATTCTTGTTCTAATAAATATCTGCTATTTGCAGTGCTTATCGTGCAAAATACACACACACACACACACAATGGTGATGAGGGTTAGGCTATATGCCTAGATCACAAAAGGATCTAGAAAGCTTCTTTTACGTTATAAACAAGCTGAGAGAGTGTTAAATGATCTTAAAACATAAGATTAACTTTTTAGTTGCAAGGTTGGATAAACTCAGTTGTCCAGAGTACATGCACACCGCAACAGTCACTCTCACACCTAAGTTCTGATGATTGGGACCGAGGGTGACGCAGATACTCTGCTCCAGCGATGGGGCTGGCCGGGAGAAGAAAGCAGAGGCTGCAGCGCACTGCGGCGCACTTGCTGTCTGACCTGGAACTGGTGTTGAAGTTTTCCAGGGCCCAAACCAGCTGGCTAGTTTATCTGGGAAGAAGGCACCTATTTTAATGCTGGAGTCCAGAGTGCCTAACATTGAAATGTACACAGAACAACAGAGCCAAACTGACACCCACCCTTCCCTCCCTTCACTACCTGCTGTTTCTCCTCTCAACTATTTGACTGTACCAGCCCCTCCCGCATGAAAGATTCTCCTAGTTTAAATGAAAAATGAGAAAATGAGTGAAATTAAACACGCCATATAAAGTGAAATAATTAAGCTGTAAGCTTACGTCACTTCTCTTGACTTTGAGGCGCATGTGGTGTAGTATGAAGACCTCCATTCAAGGGCCTGGAGAATGTTATTCAACAGGAATAAGGTTCACTTTCTACACCCTCCGGAACAGCAGACTGGTACCTGTGGGTCAAATTCCACCCAAAATTTATTATTTTGAAGCTTGCGAGCTAAGAATTTTTTTTTTTTTTTTTTACATTTTTTAGTGGGTTTTCTGAGAGGAAAAAAGAGAATCGAAACCTGAGCTCATCACCCAAAGCTGAGCCCTTACAACCCTCTCCCCTTCCCATACACAATCTCCTGGCTCCTGATTTAGAGGACGAATGTTGTGCTTTGAGAACTCAGTGTGTCTCCCCTTCGGGTCCCACAGACAGGGCAGCTCATGAACTTTGCACCTTGTGCTTATTGTAAAGGAACCAGCAACCCTAGCGTGTTCCAGCTGGAGGAAAGAAGAGGACTGAAATGTCTTCTCAAAGTGTCCCAGGGCTGGAGAGACAGCTCCGCAGTTAAGAACATCCACTTCCGCTTCTCACTGTGCTCTTGCAGAGGCTCCACATTCACTTTCCAGCACTCACATTGGCAACTCAAAACCATCTACAACTTCAGTTCTAGTGGAGCCACTGCCTGGCCTCTATAGGCAGAAGTGCGCAAGTGTGTATACATACATGCAGACAGAACACTTATACATAGAAAAGAAAAATAAATAAATCTTTAGAATAGAAAGTGCTATGTTCCTGTAGTTCAATGGAGAACACTAATAAGTTGGAACAGTTTGATCTGAGTAATCCCCCAGATTTCATTTGTTAACACAGAAGCAGCGCACCTTTCTTACACACCAGGCTGGTGGATGTTTCTGATCTTCAGGGTGTTTCTCTCCACTGAGACCTGGATTTGTATCTTGGGAGGCAGCTATGCTCACCACTAAACTACCAGCACTGTACCTGGACTTGCACCTTAGAAATGGCCATTCATAGAGTCTCTATGTCCTCAGCTTCTAGTTGAAATGGAGGGAAGAGAGAGAGAGAGAGAGAGAGAGAGAGAGAGAGAAGAGAGACAAAGAGGAGAGAGAGAGCAGTAAACAGTTACCTCCTAAACATTCGCACTCAAAATTTACATCCACCACTCCCTGTGGAGTATTGGCAGAATAGTTTGCTAGGCACTGAGCAAACTTCAATGCAACGGGTTATGACAATACTTTTGTGGGGAAAAAAATCCAAGCAGGTGTCTGTGTTATAAAAAGCAGCAGCTGGGAAGCCAAGCACACAGAACTGTGAGGGGAATTATCAAGGTGTCACCAACAGAGGGTCAAGGAGGAGGACTGATAGCGGAGTGCCAAGTTTTATGAAAATCCAGAAGCTGGGAGGTTGGGAACATGAAGTCAGGTGACCAAGGCTGAGAATCCAAACCGTGCTTGCTTGCATGCATGACTTACTATTTTCCTGTAACTTTCTCATCTCCATGAACGTCACACCTAAAACAACAGAAAACTGTTTTCTAACAATTCTGGGACCAGATCAGCCAAAGGGTCAGTAGTGTTGAGACCTTTAGGAGACGCTGAAGGGGACCCTCTTCCTTGCCTCCCCGCGGCCCTCCTCAGCTTGTGGAACAGCGCCTCAGTCTCTGCTTCATCTCCACAGGCTTTCTTGGGTTTTACGGCACGCCTCGTGTCCTCTCAAAACTTTTAATTAATTACTTCTTCAAAGGTCCCTTTCCCAAGTCATTCTCACAAATTTCAGGGATTTGGATTGGGAACACCTGTTTGGGCTCTGTCATGCAACCCGGTGATTGCTGCACTCAGGACTCTGTACTATCCTAAATATGCACTGATTTGATTAACTCTTGTAACAGGCCTGTGAAGCAGATTCTGGTGTTTTGACCACGATATGAACAAGAATTCTGAAGTGGGGAAAGATGAAGTCCTTCAGCATCCCCCAGCTGTCCACACGGAAACTGCACTTGACCTCGATTTCCTCCTCAGCAAAGCATGGATGGCTACGGTTATGACAACGCTGCTATGAGATGGTGTGTGTAGCGGCGCTGGCATGTGGAGAGCTGCCACAATCCTACCACCAATATCCAACCAGAGTGACAAATGTGGCATGGAGAAGCAGCTGAGGTAGGTCTTCAAACGTTCCAGGACTCCCTAAGTTCTGTGGACTCACAGCTGTGCTGCACAGACATGGCCATGTGGAAGGTGAAGCTCACACCTGCTGGAGTGGAAACTGAAGGAACAGCGATCCACATTTGATAGGAGATGCTGTGGTTACCTTTCCTCTCTGCTCCCTTCTCACTGGTCCCCACTTCCCCCAAATGACAAAACTCTAGTGATAGTTCAGTTACTACAGACCCTTGACCTCTGTGTCACTGACTCTCTACGGGCCTCTAGGCCCTTAGCAACCACCACAGTCTGCAGCTCTCCACTGTTCTGGGGCTTTGTAGCCTGTCCTCACTTACCCTGCTCCCTCAAGGCCAAGATCAGCTGACCCCAGTGGGTTGATGCATGGGAACCCTTGTCTTTCCAGGGCAGAAACACAGCAATCCCACCATCTCCTCCACTTACGAGAAATCTCATTCTAAATTTAAGAATCTGAGGCAAGATTTGGGGGAAGGAATATAAGTTTGGTAGAAGAACACAGGCATTGTGGTGGATGTCAAAGTGGGGCTTGTTAGAGTCAATGCATAGGCTTCTGGCTCTGTGCAAAGCACTGGGTTATGGAGGGCTGACAGTCCAAACACGACCTATAAACAGGCAGATGTAGATGAGTGAGTGTAGACGTGGTGGACAGCAGGCAGAGTGGAATCATTGTGTCTGTGGAAGCTTGCATGAGTTCCAGCAACGCTAGGCTTCATTTATGGATGAAATTAAGTTATTCAAAGCCTTATCTCATAAGGTTTCTGTGAGAACTAACTAATAACTCATTCACATTTACTTGTGAAGCAGAGACAGAGACAGGGACGGAGAGACTGGGGTGCGCAGCTGAGCTTAGCTCAAGATTGACGCAGAAGTTTAAGGATGTTGACTCTTGCCTTCCTTTCCTTCTCAGCTTTTGGGAACCCAGTGCAAGGAATTTAGTTGCAACTATTTTGTATCTTTTTGCATGTTAGTCCTCCCCCACCTCTTCCTCTCTTTCTTTTTTAGTACCTGGGATTGAACCTATGGCCTCATGTAGACAAGGCACATGCTCTCCCACTGACCTACATCCTAGACCTTTACTTTTACATATTTATTTATATTTTTATATGTATTAGTGGTTTGCCTGCATAGCTATAAATGCACCGCATGCATGCAATGCCCATGGAGACCAGAAAGGGCCTCAGATCCCCTGGAGCTTGAGTTATGAACAATTGTTCACAGTCACATGGATGCTGGGACCAGAACCCAGGTCCTCTGCGAGAGCAGCCAGTGCTCTTAACCAGCTCTCCAGCCCCTTTATTTTTATTTGGAGACTTGGTCTCACTAAGTTGCCCATTTACAGAATGAGTAAACTCACTCTGTACCCAAAGTAGGCCTTGAACTTACTAGCATCCTGCCTCAGTTTCCCTAGTCACTGGGATTACAGGCTTATTATATGTCTGTACTGCCTGAATGGGGTCCAGCTTTTTCTATTTAGAAAATTGCAATATATAGCTTTAATTTTGTAGCAGGCTATGGCCATCTGTCTTCCTCAAGGCCCCTAAACAGCCTCTGTGCATTCTGACAATGCTCACTACTCATGATCCCCCCCTCCAGAGAGGCAGCGACACCACACTCAGCGACACCACTGGCTGACCAGGAGTGAGTTCTGTGTGGGTTCCTCCATCCCCTTGGAGCATCGGTACAGTAGTCTTCAGATGGTAACGATTCCCAGCTGCCGTGATGGTTTCTTCAAAGGCAGAACCAGGAAGATGAAAAGCCAGGGTTCCTATTTAAATGTCTACTTCAGACACGGACTCTGGGTCCTGGCAGTTGTGATGTGCTCTTCCTGCTGTCTCCACAACTTCATGATGGCGGGAACATCTCCCTACCCGAAAGTGTCATTAATACGGCATTACAATGCATGGCCACGTTTCAGTTGATTGAGCTCATTCGCCAGTTTGTAAAGAAACACAATTAATGAAATAAGTCAACTGAATCTCCTATTTTTGCAGGTCAGACTTTGAGATGATAATTGTTTTGACTGATCTGCTCTGAATTAAATGAGAACAGTTTATGCTAAACAGTCACATGCCCAGGTAATGAACATATGTTTCTAATTTCAAGCTGAGAGAAGAGCAAAAATAAACAAATTTAGCAAATCTTAGCTCTTGACAACCACTCACAGAATAGCCCAGCTAAGAAAGAAGCATATGGCTCAGGGAATTAGGAAGATAGCTCAGGGTGGGATTTCGGCTTTGCAGTGTAGAGGAGATTCCAGACAGCAGGGCGCTCCTTCCCTCTGAAACCAGGTCAAGCCTTGAGCTTCGTAATACCCCATTCATGTGAATTTTCCTATCAGCAAACTAATGTTGTTATCCACATAAAGGAGCGATGTGGTAGAGAAAATGGGCTCTCTGTTTACACCTCAGGTTGGTGAGTTTCACAGGAGAGAATGAGGTCTCCTCTGAGCCACCTATCTGCGTGGTCAGATGGCTTGATGTGCTTCAGTGTGCGATGTGATTGTCACATACGCTACACATTGGAAGACTGGCTTCAAGTGGAGGGCAGGGCTGGCCGCCCTGGTGCGTGGCTTATTTTTCAACCATACTTTTGCTCTGACCGCTACAACAAAGTACCACAGACCGGATAGATCAGACAATTTATTTCTCACAGATCTAGAAACTCTAATCCTTTTCATTATTCATTATTTACTTATTCATCTGTTTATTTATTATTTGTTTAGTTATCAGTCCTGGGGATCGAATCCAGGACATTACAGATGTTTTGCCACTGAGTTGCATCCCCAGCCTTCACAGATTCCTACCCCAAAGGGGAAAAAATAGCAGCACTTACAGAGTGTCTCAAGGTCCCAGTGTCTCAACCCTGTGGGCACCATCGGAGTCCTTAAGGAAATACCCACTCTGTCTCAGTGAGGTGAGCATCTCTGCACTTGTAAGATCCTCAGAAGAGTTCTGAAAACACTGAAACTTGAGATTCACGGGGGGGGGGGGGCAGGGGTTGGATGGTGCAGCCCCAGATGCTTCGATCTCTTGCAGGAACGGAGCTGGAGTGGGAGAATTGGAGTGTGGGTGTACACTGCTGCCTCAGATAGCTCACCGTACAACACACGTGGACTGCCTGCTTTGGAGAAGCTGGCGAGTTGCAGATGGCTTGGGGGTGAGCCTTCCACCCTGTCTGGTTAACATGATTTCTATTGTGCTTACTTTTCTTATCTGTGTTGTTTCAGTGGTGTGAAGAACATAACATAAAAATAAGCCAAAATCTTACCAAATAACTCCACCACTAGTAAAATACTTCCATTATCTGGGTTCCCCTAACCTGGGTAGTGGTGGTAAAGCTCATGCAGACCTCACACCCAAGATGTATTAATGACCAAATATAAAGGTGTGTGATTACTGCTCAATTCAGGCTCCAGAGAGGAATTTTTCTAACCTCAAGTGTAATGAAATACCTCTCGAATGCACTTGCCATCATTAGATATTCTTGGACATTTACTTTGATATGTAAGTATTTGAATCGATATCAGAATGAGCTGTTCCCTAAAACAAACAGAAAACAAAAATGCTTACATGTTTTATTTGGCCTCTGATATTAATTCCTACATTTGATGGAAATTTTTCCAGACTTTTGGGCTATAGAAAGCTTTAAGCTCCTAATCTTCTGTTGTGGGTTCCCCGGGGAAGCCGACAGGTCCATGGGGAATAGGAACCATTCCTGGTTAAGAACTAGTTGAAAAAATTGACAGATAGAAGAGACTTTCCCCAAGCAAAGCTGGACATATTTGGTGGTTACTGAACACAGCTCTTGATGGAGACGGAGAATCCTAGCCACCCGTGCACTGCTGCAGTTGTGCACTGAACAACCCACAGGCCCCATTTGCTATCACATCTACATGAAGTTATCTTTATTACGTTACGTAGGCCACGAGAGTCTGATGATAAAAGAGTGAGCCTCATTCTCTACCACAGGGCAAATGAGAAATTGTTAGTATAGAGTGGGACGATTCTTCTTGCTGGGCATGGGACATGCAGTGTCAGAGATGAAGGAAGATGAGGCAAAGTGATAAACAGTAGAAATGTGGACAGAAATGGGCCACAGAAAAGTGGCCCTGAGAAGACTGATCTGCGTGACAATGGATACCACTGGAGAAACCTGGACACTCATGTAGTTATGAGCAGAGGTTTTCTTTAGATTATATCCTAAGAAGGACAAAATAACAAAGGCCCCTGTCACATCTTAGAAACTCGGTGTCTATTAAGGGAGACACAAAGACTTCTGAAAAGACAAGGAAGGGTGGAGGTAAGACCAGGAAAAATGTGTCCCAGGACCCGCGAAAGAGCAAGAGGGAAAGGTACAGTCAGAGGAGATGTAACAAAAACCCCCATCCCCAAGGTTTAACGACATGCGAGTCCTGGGTGACCAGGATCCACAGGATTCCACTGGAAGACAGAGCGCAAGGCACTGCAGTGACTCCAAGATGACACAGAAAAGGCGGATGTGGAAGCTGGAGGTGTTCACAGCTCTTTTGTTCAGCTTCCTGGTTAATATTAGGACACGTTAACAGAGGGGACGTTAGAGGATTGGGAAATACTGAAGGTTCCGAAAGGAGCAGTGTGATCCTTTAGAAGAGTGAGTGATGGCCTCTTCAACACTGTGGAGGCAGCTGCCCCTGCAGGAGGGAACACACCACTTTGTTGCAATAGGATGCCGTGTCAACCCAAGTACCTCCAACATTCCTTTCACTTTGTTTAGCTCCAAACTCAGAGCTGTGCTAATAATGCTTGAAGTTCAAGGAAGAAAAATTTCAGAGACCATCTCAAAAACTCATATATCTACCCACACAATTACTAGAGTTAATATTTTTTCAGAAATTCTCTTCCCTTTTCAATTTACCTGTTCAATGGTTTACAAAATGTTTAATGCTAATGATACAGAAATTCAAAGAGTAACACAGACATAAAAGAAGAAAGAACATCAGTCTTTAACTAAATAAGGTATTAGAACTTGCAAAGCCCAAGTTGGAAGTGAAAGCTGAATTCTCAAGAGTATCTCCTGGGGGAGATTTTCATGATTGGACCATTGGGATGAGTTCAGGGACAGTTAGGGAATTCTGTCTCAAGATAATCATGGTCTTACGTAACTCTGTACCGCTACTGCTTGGCCATCTGGGCAACATGCCGCCTCCTTTTCCAGACACTGCCGTCTCTGGGAAGGAATTTAAGCAACAATCTCGGTTTCACTATTGATGGTTCAACTGGAGCTGTGCAGGCTTCTGAGAAGCAAGAACTGTAGAAATCATGAAAGGTGCCAGTGCAGTTCTGGACTGCTCTGGTGCCACTGCAGATAAATGCTCTGCCTTGGTCTCCCTCTGTGCTGTCCTCTGCTGACTCTGTCTCTGACCCCAGGCCTTGGCATCTGTCTCATCCTCCATCCATTCTCCCTGCCCAGAGCCTCTTTTGGCAGAGCTCTTTGTTCTCCTGTCTGGCCTGATGTTTTCTCCCGATCTTTAAGTCTGTTCCAAGTCCTTTCCCATCTTCCTCAGAGTGTAAGATATTGAAAACAAAAGCTCTGTACAAGATTCTTCTGCTGTTCTCTGTTATGAAGCCTCTCATTTGGACAAGTTTAGAACAAGGGCAAAGAAGAAAGGAATTGATAAAGCATAGAGGAAAAATAGCAAGCTCTTAGAATCCCCGTATGAGCAGGGCATGTGGACTCCTTTGGTCGAGAGACCATATGTTCATGGAGACCCTCTAAGTGCAGAGCTCCCTGAGACAGGCATGCAGTCTGATATCCACACAGGTTATATCTAACTAAGCATGCTCTAGGGCAGGGAAAGGCCAAGCAGAGGACTCCCGGCAGAGTCTCCATTCTTCCTAGAGGTTATCAATGTCTGTGCCTTCCCAGAGAGTGGAAACATGTTCTGTACAAGGCTGAAGACTCTGTCTCTGAACTTTGTTTTCAAAGGACTGTCACTAAACAGCCACTGCCTTCAGAGAACTTCAAACCCAAGGGAAAGGATGATATTAAACAAGTGTCCAAACACCTGACCCAGGATGGCCGTGATGGCACAAGGAAGAGTTGTGGGTGACGGCAGCGAGGCTGGAAGGAAAAGAGGACATTAGCACAGCTGACATTTCAGGGCTGGTAAGTGGTGAGATGAAGAAAATGGGAAAAGCAATTCAAGGCATTCTTGGAGTGGGAAGAATTCGGACTAGATCCCAGGTTACTGTTCAGAGGGAGGAATATCAGAAGCCAGAGATCTTAGCGAGGCTTAGCATGCCATGTCCAGTACTCTGGGACGTTTATTTTAGTATAAAGGAGGAACTACTTTAAAAACTTCACTCAATGCTTCTTGAGGTCTACAGGGGGCATGTCAGGATGCCATTGTCTTGACTTCAGTTAGCTGTGTGTCAAACACAGGCTTGCAAATTGAAGAGCTGAAAGATCACTTTCTGCACATCTAGACAATTCCAAACATCCCAAAGTGATTTCCAGTGGTCTCCTGTTACAGTATGCTTTTATCACTTACTGGATTAGAATATTCTGAACCATTGTAGCGTGAGGGACCCAAGATGCAAAGTTTATAGCAAGCTCATTTCTGTCCTAACATTCCAAGACTGTTCCAACTGCTCTACCATTTTAAGCAAGTGGTTTCCAAGGGCATGGGGTGAGCCATGCCTCTCACCCGGCAGGAGAAATGGGAGGGAGAGCCTGACATGGAAGATTTTCCTCAGTGCAGTGGATCTAAGTGCTCACATCACTTCATGAACTGGGACCAAATCACATGATGATACTGATTGCAGGACTTCTGGGAAATGTCACCAAGCTCCATGTTCAAGTGGGGACAGCAGATTCTAGGGGAAATAGCACACCCAGAGGACTGCTGAGTATTTACGACTGCAATGCCTCTTCAAACACTGGTCTTGAAATTCCCTTAGTTGAACTTCCTCGATATCTACAGCCTCTAAACCTCCTAACTGCATGGGGGCAGATTTTCAATTCTCTCATCTTCCAGAACTTGCAGTTTTTGATAACAGGACTGATATCTTGGCTTAGCAGAATCTAATCGCCATGGAAGGATTCTAGGGAGAACATTGGCACCACAAGTTTAACCAGTCAGAACCCTTCATTTTCCCCAAAAGCTATGGGGCACATTGCATTTGATACAGTTTAAGTTCAGTTCACTTGCTTTCTATTTAGTACTTTATACTATGATACCCAAATGTGATGAGCTTTAAATAAAGTCACATCATTCTAAGATTTGATATCAGCATCATGAAATCACTAGACAAGTGCAGTTTGGGGGGATGAGTATAATTTTGTGGGAAGAGATGGAAAAGTGTTGAGGTCCTATTAATAACCACTTCCCACTTCTGCTGCTGGGATAATTGACTGTATCTCACATAAAATCAGTCAACACTGCAAAAACCTTATGATATTAATGTCCCACACTGATAGAATCTGGCAGTGAAAAACTTCTAGATGAAGCTTTGTGTCTTCATCTAGAAAAAAATGTTTTATTTGAATGTGTTGTGAACAAAACACCGTGTTAATTCAGGACTGAGTAGGCGTATACACATGCCTCTGGTCTACTGTCAGCTGTTGGCCTTAATCTTGAGTCTGGGTTTAAAACTGAATTAATAAAACACTGGAGAAAAAAGCCATGCCTCTTGTAGAACTCAGCCAACAGCTCAGTTACATTAAAATCACAAATGATACCATGTTTCCATTTGTACTGTTTTGAAGTTAGCATAAAATAACTTATTTTGGGTGCTGGAGAGATGGCTCAGTGGTTAAGAACACTGTTCTAATAGAAGACCCGGGTTCGAATCCCAGCACCCACATGGCAGCTAACAACTGTCCATAACTCCAGTTCCAAGGGATCCGACAGCTTCTTCTGTCTTCCGCAGGCATTGCACGACACAAGTGTACTTACCTGCGGGAGATGGAGACTCCCAGGGACCTGGCATGATCGGACAAGAGACGCGAAGAATGACAGCAAGACAAAGAACTCTGATCAAGCTGCCAAAGTTTATTTTTCCACAGGGATTCTTATATGGGCTGAAGCGGGAAATTAGCTGGGGCAGAGGGAGGGAAGGTGTTGTCTCAACGGGTTAATGAATGTCCCTTAGGATGAGGGGACCTGGCCTCGTGAGTCTGGTTGCAGGCTAAGGAAATTGGTGGTTGTTCAGGCTTATCTTGAATCATCGAAAGGTTGCTTATCTTAGGGGGCAGGGAGGACTGATCAGCAAGTTCTCCGGAGGCTGCTTGCCCTGGGGGGCAGGGAGGGCTGCCAGGCAGCGTCGTCTCCCACACTTACCTATATGCAGGCAATACACGCACACACATAAAATAAAAATAATAAATTAAAATATTAAAAAAGAACATTTCATTAGGACATTTCGTCTCCTTCCCTGTTATAGCCTTTCAGTTTCCTGAGCTAACACACACACACACACACACACACACACACGCACACCTATGTACAGATTAAAATCCAGAAACTTCATATGACTGAAAGCATGTGGTATTTGTCTTTCTGAGGATGACTTAGTTTGCTTAGCACAATAATTTCTAGTTTCATCCATTTCCCCTTAAATGCCATAATTTCATTTTTCATTCCATATAAAAATACAAATATCCCTGTGCCTATGCACCACATTTAGTTTATCCATTCCCCACTGACGGACACACAGGCTGGCTCTATTCGTAGCTGTTGAGTAATGCGGTACAAAGAACGGATGTGGAGCTATTTCTGGGGTAGAATCCCTTGTACACAGAATGGCTAGGGGATACCCTGATTCTCCTTTTAGGTTTCTGAGAGGCCTCCTGTGCTGATCTCCACAGGGACTCTGCTGGTTCACACCCCACAGCAGTGTGAGTCCTTCTGGCTCCACATTCTCATGGGCATTTGTTGTCATTTCTTGTCTTGATTTTAGTTTACTGGGGTGAGAAGGAATCTCAAAGCAGTCTTAATTTGCATTCGCTGGTGCTAAGGGTATGGAGCCCTCTTTAAAATATTTGCTGACTATTTGCATTTGTTTTTGCTGTCTAATTCATTATCTCATTTATTGTTGGAAGGTTTTGGTGTATCATTTTTGCAGTTCCTTATGTATTCTAGATATTAACCCCCATCTGGTGCATAGTTGGCAAAGAAGATTTTCTCCCAGTCTGTAAGCTGCCTCTTCACTCTGGTGATGGTTTCACCACGGGCAGAACCTTTCTGTTTTGTGTAATTCCGTCTGTCAGTTCTTGAGGTTCTGCCATACGCTGTTGGAGTCCTCCTCAGAAAGGTTGTCTATGCTCTACCTCGAAGCATTTTCTATGTTTTCCTCTAGCAGTTCTAAAGTTTCAGGCATTGTGACACACAGAGCATTCCTTTGCTGAGGATTGCTTTGACTATTTGAGGGGTTTGGGGGATTTTTTTTCGTATTTCCATAAAGATTTAGGATATTGTTCTAGTTCTGTAAAGAATGTCTTTGCAGTTTGGATGGAGTTTGCATTGAATCTATATATCACTATATACAGCCATTTTCCCAATATTAATCCAGCTAATCCATGAACAGAGGAGGATTTTCCATCTTCTACCCTCCTCCAAAATTTCTTTTGGTCATTTGCAGGAAAATGAGTGCAACTGGAGATAATCATACTAACTGAATCAAGTCTCTCTCAGAAACAAGTATCATGTTCTGTCTCATTTGTATGAGATTTTATATAGGTACATAAAATGTCTGTAAACAGAACATGAAATTAGAAGTGAAATTTTCTAGAGGGACAAAGGGGAATCATGTGAGGGGGATGGGAAGACGCACAGAGAGGAGGGTGTGGGCGAATATGCTTTCATGGTCTTAAAACTGTAAAATACTTTCACCTCTTTGGTCTAGATTTATTCCTTCTCCACACAGTGCCACAAATTGACCAAGTGTTCAAACGCTTGAACCTGTGGGGGACACCTCATCCAAACCATTATACTTTTCTACCTGAATCTCGTCTATTTGTTTCTCTCGTCTTAATTCATTAGCTAAGTTTTTGAGCAATATATTGAATAAGAATAGAGAGAACAGACAGTCTTGTATCATTACTGATTTTAGAGGATACCCTCTAAACTTTTCCTCATTTAGTATAATGTTGACTATAGGCTTGTCATAGGCAGCCTTTGTTATACTGAGGCATATACTTTTAATTCCTAGTTTCTTCAGTACTCCTATCATGAGGGCATGTTTAATTTTGCCAAATGACTTTTCTGCTCATATTGACATAATCCTGTTAATTTCTATCTTTAAGTCTATTTTTATGATATACCTACATTCATTGATTTGCATTTGTTGAACCAGTTTTGCATCCCCAATATGAAACTAACTTGGTCATGATATAATGTGTTCTTGAATTCAGGTGTGTGAATGTTTTCAAAAATTTTTATGTCTCTGTTAGTCATAGAAATTGGTCTATAGCTTCTTGTTTCTCTTTGCTCTTGTGTGTGTGTGTGTGTGTGTGTGTGTGTGTGTGTTTTCTTGTCCAGTTTAGTGTCAGACAACACTGGCTTCATACAATGAGTTTTGCTGTGTTACTTCTTTTTTTATTTTGCGGAACACATTGAGAAATTTGTGTTAGATCATCCTTAAAAGTTTGCTAGAATTTAGCCTTGGATCTGTCAGATAATGGACTTTTCTTTGAGGACAAAATTTTAACTACTTTAGTCTCAATGTTTTTATGCATTTTAAACATTTTATGTCTTTATTTAATTTTAGTAGTTCATATGCATTTATGAATTTATTAATTTCATCTATATTTTCCAAGATTTTGGAATATAAGTTTTCAACATATTCTCCAATGATTCCCTGGATTTCACGGTGTCTTGTAACATCTCTTTTTTCATCTCTAATTTTATTAATTTGTGGATTTTTCTCTCTTTGGTTTTTCTTTTGGTTCTGATTGTATTAATCTTGTTTAGCTCTTCATAGCACAAATTCTTTGTTTGATTCTATGAGTTGATCTTTTAGGCTCTGTTTCATTAATTTCTACCCTATCTGTGTTATTTCTTGGCCTCTTGGCTAAAGCGTTTGGTTTTAGCTTGCTTTTGTTTTCCTGGCCCTTGAGATGCATCATTGGGTTATTTATTTTAGATCTCTCTGATTTTTTTTCAAATTTAAGTACTCATAGCTGAAACTTTTCTCTTACAAGTACCTTAGCTCTATCTTACACATCCTAGTACATTGTGCTGACATTTTCATTTGCTTCTAGCAATTTCCAAATTTCCTCCATTTTCCTCAATGATTGTTCATTCTGCAGTGAACCATTCAGTTTTCAAATATTTGTGTTATATTGTTTCTCTTTGTTTCTAGTTTTTATTGCACTATGATTGGATAAGATACAAAGAATTATTTTGATTCCTTCATGCATTGATTCCTGCATCATGACCTATATTGTAATTAATTTTGATGAATCTCCAATGGTTGATGAGAAGAATGTATATTCCCTATATATACAATAGAATATTCTATTGATATCTATTAAATCCAGTTGATCTATGCTGTAGTTTAGCTCTGAAGTTTCCTTGTTGATTTTCAGTTTAGAAGACTTACCTAGAGAAGAGGGTGAGGTATTTAAGCCTCCCACTTCTACTGTACCTGACACTTCATGTCTTTTTGTATTGTCTGCTTTATGAACTTAGGAACCCTACTTGGTGGATAAATATTTGCATTTGTTTACTAATACTTCATGTCCTCCTTTATTTATTCTTTGTCAGATATGAAAATCAGTGTTTTGTTTAGGACTTCCATTTTCTTGGTAGGTTAATTTTCATCCTTTGAGTCTCTGTTTTTGGATATCTTTACCAATGAGATGTGTTTGTTAGTGACACTGGATATGTCTTGTGTTTTAAGCCAATCAACCAGTTTGAGTCTTTTTAGTGGAGTTGAGGCTACTTGCATTTAAGGTTATTTTTGAGAGTATTTTATATTTCTATGGATTTGTTGCTTATTGTGATGATTGGTTGGATTACTGCTGGTTATATTCTTCCTCCTTTATTACCATCATAGGTTTCATGGTTTACTGTCAGACATGATAGTTTATTTTTGAGTTCTGTGTTCATCTTTTCCTCTCAAAATTCATTCTTCCCTATGCTATCTTGAATGAGTCTCTTTTTCCTCCATGAATAGTATTGCTTCAAGTATTTTCCTGCAATACTGGCTTGATTCTCATGAATTATCTTAAGTTGTGCTTATCTTGAAACACCTACTTCTTCATCAATTTTAAAAGATAACTTTGCTTGTGGTTGCTCTCTGGTTAGCAGTTATTTTTAGGGCTTGAACTATATCATTCCATGCTTGTCTGGATTTTAAGTTGCTGATATGAGATTTTATGATATTCTGGCACGGTTTGGCTTTGTAATGAGTTAGCCTTTTCCTTTACAGATTTTATTTTTTGCTTTAAATTTTTGATACTTTGACTATGATCTGTTATGGAGATGTTTTTCCATGGTCATGTCTATTGGGAGTTCTAAATGCCTCTTGTGCTTGGCTGTTCATTTCTTTCTCCAGATTTGGGAGATTTTCTGATATAAGTTCATTGAATAAATTACTTATGACTTCAGACTTTTTTCCAGCTCCTTGTTTTAGGTTGTGGATTTTGGGGTTCAATATCTTGAACATATTTCAGATCATGGAAGTTTTCGTTATGCTAACCATATATGTATAAAACTAAATATGTGTATCACTGGATGTCTTTTCGTCTCAACTTTGTCCTCCTGTTTGAAATTCATTTTTTGCTTTGTGATGTCTTCTGGTGATGCTTTCTACTTTGTTTTGCTTTGATTTTTAATGATTGGTCGACTTATTTCCAGAATTTGTGTTTCACGGTCCCGGTCTCCTTGATGAATTGTTCCTTTATTTTACCCCCAAATTGCTGACCAATCATCCAGTTGGCTGCCTTTCTTTCCTGCTTTCTTAGCTGATTCCCTTACTGCATTCATCCGTTTCTTCATGTCCTCTATGTGATTATGGATGCTTTTTAAGAGTAGGCCTCTGAAAACTTTTTCTAGCCTTCCCTCTGTCTCACTGATTTCGGATTCTGGCATTGAGGAGTCGTGAGCCTGTGGACACATTTCAGTGTCTTGCTTTCCATATTATGAGTGCTTTTTTTGTCTTTCACATCTGTGTGGGCCCTCCCCAGCAATTCAGGGTTGGTGATGCTGCACTGTACATAGTGAATGCCCTACATTTGTCTGGCATCACCTGCACATTCAGTGTCAAGTATGGCTCCTTCTCCAGGGCACCACTGGAGAATCTCAGCCTCAGCCTTCTGCCTCTGTCTCCACACCCTGCTATGTCCACTGCTCTGTCCACAGTGTATGTAGTTTCCAGACATGTCCCTACAGACTGGCCAGTCTCTCTCCATATCATTGTTCCATGGCATGATGTCTGACAGGGGGAGAGCCTTCCTGGTAACTACCACCCTTCTGTGTCCAGTGTGGGCAGCACGGTGCATCTGGGACAGTTGGCAGCCACACCTGGCTATTCTTTGTGATGATCTCACCTGCATTTAATCCCTCCTGTTTTACCTTACTGTTTATGGAGATAAGCAGATACTTCCTGATGAGGCCAAGGGCATTTTAAACATGGCTTTGCTGGACAGCACAAGGTGAGCATTGCCGTGTATGAGTGTTTGTTGTTTTCACTAAAAGAATTTTTGAGAAGGTTAAAAGCATTTTTGCTGCCTAAAACTCTTATGTCTTAAAAAAGAAAATCTCCAGAGTTTAATAATTCCATAGAATGTTTATAATGAGTTCCTTCTGACAGTAACATAGTAATTTTTTCTGTATGACATGTGAGAGAAAGGTGAGTATAATACTTAAAAGTCGGACAATTTTTCCATTGGGAATTCAAGTGTAGTACTGAAGAGGGTTATAAATTGGGCATTCTAAGTCTTATGTGTTTTCATCTCAATAAATAAGTCAGGGAATGATGGTTTCCAGTGAAAGGTAACTTTAGGAACTTTAAATGATGAAAACAGTGTTTGCAAAGCTTTTGAAAATATTTTACATATCTAATAATTGTTTAAAGTATAATATAAAATATTATTATATTACAGTTTACTCTGCAGTTTCTTATCTGTCACAGATTCTAAAGCAGAACCCATATAATTTAGAATTCTTATGACACAGGTTTTGTTTCAAGCTATTTCTCTCCTTTAGAAGACTGCAATAGTTCTGTCTCCCAGATGGACACCTTCAGTATTTATACAAAGCTGTGTATTCATTCTACACAGAACACCTGGAGTCTCTAGATGCCTTACTGTCCATGTCTATATGTTGGTACATCAGCCTAAAGCCATTAGCGAGGGCCTTTCAACCAGTGTTACTTGCTGGGCTCAGCCTGGTCCCACTGACATGTTGAACTCCCACCCTGAGACCAAATTGCAAAGTCCTGCCCTCCGGTCGCTTGGATTCACACATTTCTCAAGTGGCAAAATTTATTTGTGTTTGTGTCAGACCTTTGCAGGGGTTTCATGATGTTATGTCTGAAGAAGAGGGGTCAGAAACAGGATGAAGGGTGGTGAGAGTACACGCATCACTTTGTCAGGAAAGGGCATTGACTCCACAGGAGTTTAGAAACAGGAGCAGAAGAAGTGACCGTTAATGAAAGTAGGGGACAGAGAGCATGGGGTGGGATGGTCATCCCAGTTCCTCGTGTGAAAGGAGTGTTGGGGGAGGTGAGAGATGTTATAGAAGACGGATTAATGAAGCCCTCCCACTTCTCCAAAGTCATGGTCACAAAGAGGAAGTGTGGTCAGATTGGACAAATGGAGTGGCAAAGTCTGGTAGAGAAGATCATCAAAGGATCCTTAGGATAAAGAAATCAGGAAAGCAATTCCATATATAATAGCCTTAAAAAAGATATCTTGGAATAAATCTAACCAAGGAAGCAAAAGATCTGCTTATTTTTAATGAATATTTTATTGAGTTTTTGTGTATTTCACACAATAAATCTTAATCATATTTAGACCTTCTCCTCCATCCATTCCCCCACAGCCCCTGCCACCAAATTTCATGCATTCTGTCACATATGTTAAGGTCTATCCACTCAAACTTCTGTACCCAGATGTCCTTCAGTGCAAGGTCATCCACTGGGGTCTAGTCAGCCTATCTAGAGTCTCTCCCTTAAAGATCAGCTCTCCCTCACCAGTAGCGATCAGTTGCCAATAGTTCCTCAGCTAAGGTTGGGGCCTGCTGCCCATTTCCCCAGTTCTGTGCTGGGTTTTTGTCTGATTGAGTCAACATGGGTGTTGTGCTTGCTGTCACCATTGTTGCGAGTTCATATGGCCCAGAGGCCTGAAAGTCTCTGTTTCTTTATTTTTAACATATACACTGGAGGCAAATTTCTCAAGCATTGGAATCACTTAGAATAAATTGTCTTATTTATAACAATTGCTTATAGTAAAGTCACAACCAAGGAAAACACTTTCTCAAGGAGTAAAAGGGAATTTTTTTTCTAGGAGTTGATAGTACATGGTGATTACCTTAATTTTTTCTTTAGTAAAAAAGTTCATGTGTTTTTATATCTATACACTCACACCCATGAAAAATTACACCATTTGTTGCTGCCATTGACAAAGAAAATTAGCAATGGTTGCCTTTAAGTTACATAAGTAACTTTTAGGGTGCCTATTTGTTGATGCAAAATTATGTTGAGTATTTTATAGTATTACTTTAGTTAGAGATACTTTTAAATTAAGTAGAATACTGGAATGATCAGTTTCTATAGCTATGGCAAAATACCTGAGGAAATCAATTTATAAGTAAAAGAGGTTTCTCTTGGCTTATGGCTTCAGAATTTCAGTCCATCATCATCTCACCCTATCACTTTGAACCTATGATTGAAGAGAATGGCTGGGATAGACAGCTGCTCATTTTGGAAGCTGGGACACAAGCGCAAAGACTGAAGAAAAGTCATGATCCAGTGTCCCCCATCGGGACATGCCATCAGTGGCTTAACTAACTACCGATAGTTGTCACAAAGTTTCCACCACCTCCAAATAGCCCCACAGGTTCAACATGAGAGTCCTTGAAAGACACTCATGATCCATACCATAGCCAGGAACCAAAGAGCTAACTTATATTGTACCATGCAACAGTTCAGTGACTTAATACTGTTATCCTGAGCCAGTGTTAACCTTCTGGAATAGTTATATGCTGTGTACTGTGCCAGTATGACAACCATGACTTAGAGTTTAGTCAAAGCTGCCGTGGGCTGAGGTTTTTGTCTCGGTGAGTAAACTACATGCTATGCAATCATGAGGACCTGAGTTTGACCCCTCAGAACCCACATAAAAACCGGGCCTGGCAATGTGGGCTGTAGTCACAGTGCTGGGGAATACAGACAGGTGGATCCTGGGCACAGGCCAGACAGACTGAGCAGTGAGTTTCAGGTTCAGTGAGAGACCTTGTCTCAAGAAATAAGGTGGAGAAGAACAGAGGAAGACAACTGAAGCCAACCTCTAGCCTCTGCACATGCACACCTGGGCATGCACACACAGTACATATGCACACACGCATACACCACACACACACACACACACACACACAGAGGCATTCAAACAGAACAGAGCAACACACAAAACTATTGACTATTTTTAGATACTTGAGTCATGTTTCATTAAACTAGGTTTTGATAATACTTGTGCAGACTAAATATATTGAGAGACAAATCAGATTAATAACCTTGTCCTGTCCACATGTGGTTGTAGCTACAATAAAAACTATTACATTTATTATCCCAATGAGGAAACAGATGAAAACGCATAAGCTCAGGAGGCTCTTTGCATCATTGAATTTTAAATGTATTTCCCTCTCATGTTGATTCAGCTTTTCCTGCTGACATCCCTTATGCTTGTGTAATTATCTGTGACAATATAATCTCTAGCACTGGAATGAATTTCAAAATCTCAACATCCTATCACATAAAATTGACATTTGCCCGGTTGCAACCATTTGTCCAAATTTTACAAATATACATTTATGCATTTGATTGCATGTAAACTGTACATAAACCTGTAAGAAAATGTTGAACTCTCATTGCTGACATGCATTCAGAGGGGGCAGCACAATATTTAGGAGGACACAAAAGCACAGCTGTGATTTGTTGGAGCACGCACAAAACATGATTGTTAGATCAAGGTGTACATAAAGCACAGTCATAAAAGGTACAGGGGAGAGAGAAGGGTGACAGGGACTAGGAAGATGTGATCTAAGTCCGTCATGTAATTGTATGAAAGTGTCCTTATGTAACACAGTGCCACAAGCAACCAGCATACACAATGAAATTTAAAAATAAAAAGTTTGAAGTGGGAAAAAGTAAATCTGACTTAAGCTATAAGGGGAGTCATAGGAAATTTATTTCAGCTTTGTTGAATGTTTGAAAATTTTCATACCAGAGTGTAAGAGGCACGACTCAGTGTGTCTCTATCGCCGGTGTCACATTGTACCCTGGTTTCCTTGACATCACGTATCTACCTTGCTTTTCTGTGAGTTGTTTACCTATGTGCAATTCACCAGGACTAGTTTATTGAAAAAAAAATGCCCGTCTCTTATTACTTTCCCTTTCTAACCTTGTCATAAATCAAGGTGTGTGTGTGTGGAGAGAGGGAGAGGGGGAGAGAGAGAGAGAGAGAGAGAGAGAGCAATATTTTGGTTTCTATTTCTCTTTTGATATCTCCTGTCTACATTTTACCATTGACATGTTGTCTTATCCTTGGTGAAATATTGAAACGTTATTTTTATTTGTTTAAAGACATCTCAGTTGTTTTAGACAAATTTAACATCCACATAAATTTAAGTGTCATTTCTGAAAGGAATAACAACGAGCTTGTTAATTGAGATGCTGTAAATCTGCAGATAAACATGAAGCTGCATCATTATAACGTCAGTCTTCAAATCCCTGAGTGCCACTCACAGCCCGGTTCACATGGATCTTGGGTTTTGTTTTTGTTTATTGAGACAGGGTCTCTCTGTAGCCCCAGCTGTCCTGGAACTTGCTATGTACACCAGGCTGGCCTCAATCTCACAGGGATGTGCCCCCCACCCCCGAGCCACAACGCCCAGTCCTCGTTCACGTGGATCTTGAAAGACTCCTCATGCTTGCTCTACTTTCTGTGCTTTAAATTTTGATAGTATTTTATAGTTCGTGTTCTTCAAGTTTAATATTGTGTCAGTTTCTAGCATACAGAAATACACCATTGACGTTGAAAGAAAATTACAGAATTTCCACGTTGTCTAAGACAAGCCCTCTTTGTTGTGCTTTGCCACAGCATATGCCAAGCCAGGTGGGCCACCAGCTTCTGAGAATTCCCTTCTCTCCCCCTCCCGTCTCGCCCGGGACCAGTGGGATTACAGACACACGATAATGCACAGCGTTTACACGGGTTCTAGAACTGAATTCAAGTCCTCACGTTTGTGCAGCAAGCATTTTACCCACTGAGCCACCTCCTTAGCCCTGTCGGAAAAAGATGTTCTTTACACTGTCGTACATTTGTTTCTTTTCTAATTTTCTACGATATCCTATTATGAGTAGCCATTGAGCCTCAACAAATACACTTTCCCTCTGATGAACTGGCCATATATTAATAAATTTGTAAACTATCAATGCGACACAGCACACTGATGGATTTTTAAATGTTACCTCTTTCTTGCATTCCTGAAATTAACTAATCATGACATATAATCCCTTTATGTAGCTTGGTAGCAAGTGGTTTGGAATTTTAGGATTCGTGATTTGGAAATGGAATGTTGTAACTCTCATGCCTATAATGATATTTTTCAGAGATGGTGTATGGTGATCCGGAGCTACAAATGCGTTTGTGAAGGTTTCTCTTTTTTTTTTTTTTCTTTTTGCTTTGAAGAATTGTTTATTTTTATCATTATTTTTTTAATTTTTAATAACTAAGTGATTAGAAGCAGCATTTCACTACAGCTTTAACATATTCAGTAACACACTCCAGAGCAAGAGTACATCTCTTTCACAAGTGGGTGCAAGTTTCTAGGTTCACAGTTTCATTAATAGAGTTATATATTATTGAACTCAGTGTAAGCCCTGTAAGACATAAAACTGAATGAGTTTTTAACCTTTAAAAAAGATCTCCATTTCATTTTAGAATATATTGTTCCTTGCAGAAAGACTCATTATTGTTTTTGTTAACAATGAGATGTTGGCACATGCATCTCTAATCTGTATGTATCTGATTATTACTAGTCATAATCGGTTGCACTTGGATCCTTGGCACCTGTGTATGTCTATAAAGT
>NW_008339846.1:3746456-3755559 GCF_000622305.1 Nannospalax galili | reverse complement strand
ATTAACATGACGTAAATTTCCATGCTTCCTCCTCAAATATAATACATTTCTCTTTTTTATACTCTTAGGGTTGAGGGTTCTCTTTTATATACTACATAGGATTTAGAGTTGTTGATTCCTTAAATATTCAGGAAAATATATTGATAATATCTTCTAAATCTGAACTTTGAGACAAATCATTGTATATAAGGATTATGTTTTCATTTCTTCCATAGATTTTTTTTCTTTGGGTCATTCAGAAAAATGACAGTTATTTGATTAATAAATTTGGAAATATGTGTCAAGTGCCATATAGTTTAACAAATTTTAACTCAAAGGTATCTATACTTTAATGCTGTGTCATTAGCGTCCCTCCCTAGGATTTGGGGCACAAAGTCTTTTTCTGATATTACGAATTTTGCTTGTTTATTACTCTCCTTTTCCAAATCATTTTTTCAGTTATTAATTAATGAAATTAGAGATGAAAGGGAACTATTATATAAAATAGCACTGAAATCCAGGGGGTTCTTAGGGAATATGTTTGAAAAATTGTATTTAAATAAATTGGAAATTATAGAAGGGATAAATCTCTAGACCCATAACCCAAATTAAGTCCAAGGGAAACCTAACTAGATCTATAGTGATATAATGTGGGTTGTGCTGTTTTTAATGTGCTGAGATATTGACTTCCTTGTGTATATCAAGGAGGCTGCTTTCCAGCCGCTTGGCACAGACAGTGATGTCAGAGCAGATACCTGTAGCTTTCCTGTAGTCTCTTTATTATTTGTTTCAAAAAAGAGGAAGAGGAGGTTAAGGAACACAGGAAGGAGGTGGAGGGGAAAGAGGTAGAAGTGGGAAAGAGGAAGGGGAAGGGGAGTGGGGGAAGGGGACAACAGTGGTGAGGATGTTGTTTCTCACCTGCTGCCTGTGGAAGGGTTAGGAGGCTGGACACCTGCTCTCTTACCAGTTTTATTTCAGACACGTTAGAGCACATTATATGGGAACTTAATAGGAGATGACATCAGGCAGAAGTTAGTGTTATCTAAGGTTCATACTTTAGACTTTTTGTATTGTATTTCCGAACTCCCAGTCAAGCTTTGATGCCTACTTTCTCTAAGAAGGTCAAGGCATCAAGTGCAGAACAATATCAAATGGTTGAAAGTACAGTTCTTAGATGTAACTAAGGATGAAGTGTTTTGAGCTTTTGCAGTGGCATTTTATGAAAGCCCCTATAGTTGGCTTTGAAAACCTGGGAGAGAAGGGGCCTCTCACACTAGGATAATGCTGCAGACTCTTCTTTGATGAGGTGCTGAGACAGACAACATGGACTATGGGACTTTTGCAGTAATAATGAATCAAATCCTGAGCAGAAAATCATCAAAATGGCTCTAGAGGACCACTCTTATTTATGAGGCACTGATATGTGGGTTTTAGTGTCAGGGGTAGGGAACTGATGTGTCTGCATGAGGTTATGTGGCAGGTTACTACCAAGCTGTTTCTTGTGCTGACCTGGGCTTTGTCTTCTCAGGCACCGAAGGAAACTCAGAAGTGGAGGTGAGCATGAGGTCACTGAGAAGAAGGTAGCAGCAGGCATTAATTTTGTCCTGGCACGTTAGGACTTGCGTGGAATCAGATGCAGAAGGATTAGGAAGGAACGCAGATCCCTTGACCTTTGTCATGATCCCAGGTGGCGTTGGGTAGCCATGACTATTCCGTTGTCGGAGATGGTCTGTGACCTCCCATAGTTACTCACCTCGGCACTCGCCTCATTATTTCAACTGATGTTTTTTAACTGGGGGGAGACTTTTTACATTTATTTGTGTTTTTGCTTATTGACTTACTTAGGTAGGGGCATGCACACTTGTGCAGATATTGCGGGAGTTGCTTCTCTCCTTCCATGGTGTAGGTTCTGGATATTGAACTCAGGTCATCGATCTTGGCAGAGAACATCTGTACCCATCTTGCCAGCCCCTTGACTGATATTGTAAATATTGTAGCTATGTGGTATTTTACATGCTAAGCCAACGTTTATATGTCATGTCATAAGAAAAGCATGTAGATTCGATCTTTACGGGGACAGTTTTTAGAATTCTCTGGTGATTGTGCCAGAATCTAAATTTACCCAAACCATGAGACTCCAAAAGAAACCTTGAGTTTTGCCTCTGAAGAATTTAATGCAAAGTACAATATTTTAAAGTGATTTATAGTTTAATGCAATGAACAAGTTCAGTGTTTGAAAGTGGTCAAAACCAAAAGCCATTTTGGGGGGGTTCTTTTTGAGACAGGGTCTCCCTGTCCCCCAGCTGGCCTGAAACTCCCTATGTAGACCAAGCTGGCCTTGAATTTATAGAGATCCACCTGCTTCTGTCTCCCGAGTGCTGGATTAAAGGCATGCGCCACCACGCTAGGCCCTAAAAGCCATTCTCAAAGTGAAGAATGGTCTGTCTTTTAACATTCTTTGATGTTTGTTGTCCAGACTAACCAGGGTATCCTAGAGCTAAGTTCATCTAAGACTTCAATTTAAGATTTTTAAAAAATCACTTAAAATTCAACTGTAGATATTAGGCAAACCTAATTAATATGTGATTGATCGCCATATATGAATAAGCACACAGACCTTTATAAGGGCACTCAGCTAATGACTGGTAAAAGAAATTAGACCTATGAGTCCTTGACCCGGGGGGGGGGGTTTGACATTCTGCACAGTGGCAAAACTTTTTTTTATGAAGCGCATTTTTTTTGGTATGATCATTGACTTAATGTTTAAAGACTATTTAGCTCTAAATAGCTTTGCTTTATTTCATGTTTTTCTTGAACTTGTGCATGTTTGGAGGTTTAGTGTGATGCTTGTCCATATATGCAATGGGAAAACATTAAACGGAGTAGTTAGCTTATCAAAGCTTCCATTACTTATTATTTCTTTGTGATGAGAACATTCAAAATTCTCTTCTAGATATTTCAAAACACACTATATGTTATTATTAATTGCAGTTTCCATAGAGTTAAGCACACTAGAACGTATTCCAACTCCAGGTATCCATCCATGTATTGCTCACCACATTCCAGCACCTCTCCCCGTCTCTGGGAACCACTACTCTGCTCTCAAGTTCAATGACCCAATAGTTGTGGATTGCACATATGAATGAGATCATGTAACACATGTCCTTTGAGCTTTGCTTATTCTTTTAACAATGTCCTCTAGATATTTCCATGTTGCAACAAACCTTAGGACTATATTCATTTCAAGATGGAACAGTATCACATTAATCCACGGAACTGTTTATGAACACGTAATTCTGTCTTGACAGTTGTTAACAGTGTCAAACAGCGAACAGCATCTCAGATGTCTTTTTGACACATTGATATCTCTCTGGTTTACCGAGTTTATTTCCTTTGGACAGTTACCAATGGTAGAATCATTGAAAGTATCACAGGTTTTTTAGGGACCCGCCATAACATTGTCTATAATGACTTTACTGCCTTACATTCCAGTCAGTGCTTTCCTTTCTGTGTATCGTCACCAGCACTTGTTAGCTATTGTCTTTTTTATAGCAGTCATTCTAACTACTGTCAAGTGTTACCCCACTATGGTTTTGATTTGCATTTTCATATAACCTTTTGTCGTTTGTAGAGCTTGCATTTGTCCTATATCTGGTGGTTTACTTGTATGTTTTGAGAAATGGCTAGCCACTTTTCTGCTCAGTTTTTAATTGAATTTTGTTGTTGTTGATTTGTTTGCTCTTCTTCATTATGATGACTAACACCTTAGACATACAATTTGCACGTATTTTCCCCCTAGTCTGTATGTTGTCTCTTCACTTGGTCATTTTCTTGCCTGTATAGAAGCTTTTTGGTTTTATGAATCACTTTTATTTACTTTTGTTTTTATTCCCTGTGAGTTTGAGAGGTAGTCAGAAGTTTTCTTGCTCAGATTGATGTCATGAAGTATTTTCTGTGTACTTTCTTCTAATGATCTAATTTCATTCATAAGCACTTGAATATCCAGTTTTACCAGCATCATTAATTCAGCAGAATTTTTTCTCATTCCAAGAGGTAACTTGCCAAAAATTATTTGATAGCTACCAATCAGGCTGATTTGGGGCTCTCTTACTGTTCACTGGTCTGCCTTTATGCCAGCACTTTGCCATTTTCCTTACTATAGCTTTGTAATGTAGTTTGAAATTGGGTGGTGCAATACCCCCAGCTTTGTCTCGTTAGGACAAAATTGCTTTGGATATAGTGGGCATGGTGTCTCATGCCTGTAATCTCTGCATTTGAGAGGCTGAGGCAGAAGGATTTCCTGTGTGTTTGAGACCAGCCTGGGCTATAAAGTGAGACCGTGTCTCAAAAATTTGAGGCTATAAACAAATGTAAGGATTGTTTTCCCAACTTTTCACGAAGAATGACATTAATTTGATGCATGTTGCACTGCACCTGAGGATTGCTTTAGGTGGTACAGACATTTTAGCAGTATTGATTCTTCTAATCTATGATCATTCAATATCTGTCCAACTCATTTTGTCTTTCTCAATTTCTTTCATCAATCAGTGTAGTTTTGAGTATACAAATCTTTCATCTTCTTGGTTAAATTTATTTACAAGTATTTTATCTCTGACCATTGTAAAATGAATCATTTTATTGACTTGCTTTTCTAATCATTTGTTGTTAACAAATAGGAAGGCTGCTGTGACCGAGCACCATGTAATCATGCCATTTCATACATCAGAAGTGTCAGAAACAAGCTGCGCAGTCCATCTGAAATGTTTCTTTCCTTCACCTGTATTGTGTTCCTAACATTGTAAATGAACCTGATCTCTGACTTGAGGTCACACTTCCTGCAGAGCATGGTAACTAAGAACTCTTGGTTTTATGAACTGATTCATAAATGACATATTATGTACATGCTAACATAGATACAAAGTTACTTTTGAAAGGATGATTTGAGGAAAACCGTACATATAAGCACGAAACACTGCTCTTTCTGATTGACCCTAGCCTGTGAGTCTTGATTTGGGGATCACTGTTTGAGATTACCACTGTGAGGCCCCTCAGGCCAGCCTGCTGCCAGACTTTCTATCGCTATCCAACGCACCATACACTGCTGAGTTCTTCCGAGGCCTTCTGAGATGTAGCTTTGATAACATCAGTTTCCTGCTTGACGTTTGTGTTTAATAATTTTACCAAAGATCAGCAGGTAAATTTCTGGTTTCTAAGCTTTGAGCTCAGATTCTGCAGTGAGGCCCACCTTTTCCTGCACCTCCCCCTGTGCTACAGAGAATGCAGACTGCCTGTCTTATGTCACCCTGTGGCGTCCCTGGGCTACCAGGAGATGCTGCGACTCTACTAAAGTTAATGCCTGGACCTCTGCACTGCTCCATAATCAGTGACCTTTCATAACACACAGAGCACGGGGTGCTTTAGACTCACCTGTCAACCCTAATGCTAGGGACATTTAGGGGTTTACTGTCTCCTCTGTGGTGAAATGAGTTCCCAGGCTACAGGAAATGCACAAACAGAAATAGCAAGTCAAGTACGGAGATGCGTTTTCCTTTCTGTGCATTTACCTTCAGCCTTCTGCATTGCCTCAGAAGTCCAACAAGAAGACACAGCACATCATTAAAAGAAGTTCTTTAAGTGAAAAATTAAGGTCACTGAACATATGTTGTTTGCATACTAGAATCCCACAGAATCTCATCACTTACTACATTTTCCAAAGGCAAAATATATTCGCTCCTTTTCATCACTGTAACCAAAACTCCTGTCAGAGAAAACTTAAGGACTTCTTCTGGCATGACAGTTTTGAGGGTGCTGTTTATGGTCACTGGGGTGGAGGTGCTTGAGAACATATTATGGTGGCAGGAGGTAAGAGGCTGGTCTTCTTACCAGATAGGAAGCAGATGGGAGGGGATACAGGAAGGGGCAGAGTAAGACTTATGCCAGGTACAAACCCTAGTGACCTGCTTCCTCCAAATAGGCCCCTTTACCCCCTTCTTTTCTTCATCACCCCACAATGTCACCATATTATGAATCAATGAATCAATCCATTCATCAGATCAGAGCCTCCATGACCTAATCAATTTTGGAAAGATTTTCAGACACACGGAAAGGCGTGCCTTACTAATCTCAAGTTGAGAATCAAAAATTAACCACCACACCGATCAGAATGGCATTCACTAAGAAAACAATTAACAACGCATGCTGGGGAGGATGTGAACAAACGTTAACATTACATTGCTGGTGGGACTGCAAATTAGCCCAGTAGCTATGGAAATCATGGAGGTTCCTCCACAAACTAAAAGTAGACCTACCGTACGATCCAGCTGCACCTCCTCTGGGTCTTTACCTGAAGTGCTTCAAGTCAGCACATCACAAAGTCCTTGCACATCAATGTTTATCGCAGCACTACTGAAGATAATCAAGTTATAGAATCAACCTAGGCATCCATCAACAAAGAAATAAACAAAGAAAATATGACACATGGAATTTTGTTCCATCATAAAGAATGGGAGTGATTGTCAGGAAACTAAGATGCAGTTAGAGATTATTATAGATTATTATATTAAGCAAATTAAATCAGAGTCTGAAAGACAATATGACACCTTTTCCTCTGATTTGTGGATAGTAGATTTTAGATAAATACATAGAATCATGTATGTTTATACAACATGGAAGTAAAAGTGAAATCGTTAGGGGAACAAAGGGGAATTGTGGGGTCAGGAAAGGAAGATAGGGGCTACAGAGATATTACAGAGGAGCTCAGATTCTTCAAAGCCATGGGACTCCGGGCTACAGGCATTCCTTTATCTCCTAGGAGGGTATCAGAGTGACAGCATCTGAAGGTGTCTTCTGCCTCAGTGTGACTTCACACTGGTGAGTGGCTTTGACCTTACCTTCTTCAAAAATAGCACAATACCAAAACCCCCGAGGATACAAACAACTGAAAGTGCAGTGTCTTGTGCTATGGAAATTACCAAGAAGGAGTTCAGCACTCAATGACATGGATACAGTTTTTATGGGATCAAATATTACTATTTTCATGCTTTTACCAGGCAAAATATAAGATCAATCTTTGCCGACATTAGATATCACATCCTTATCAGAGAATAGAACGGTGTTACTTGAATTTGATTGGCTGAGGAGGCTCTGGGTACCTACAAAGTGGCACAACTTGTGGCTTTTTTTTCATTTTCTCATATGCCCAGATTTTGACAGGCTGTCACACCCATGGAAAAATCTATTTGTAATCAGCCAAGTTTCCTATGATGTAAGGACTAATCTCCCCTGAAGTGTGAAAAGACAACTTAATCCAAGTGACAGCAAAGAGAAGAGGTGTTAGCATGGATTAAGATGTGTTTACTGTATTTAATTTGATTTCTTTACATTTGTTTCTGATATGATGAGATCCTGGGGAGAAAATCCCAGAGACCCTGAGCTTCGGGACCCTCTGTGACCCTCAGCATGCTGTGGTGTGCAGCTGTGGGACATTGACATGCTTGTATGAATGATGTGCATCCTCTGGATAGGGTGCCTTGGTGAAAATGTCAGAGATGTGTTTCAGTGTACACATTATTTGCAGCACAGGAAGAGTTTAACAGTACCGCCACCACAAAGTCTTCAACCACGAGGCTCACTCTGTCACTGCAACTGCTCTTCTGACATGGCTTTATTTCCATTCTATAATGGGTACAAGATGTAACGGAGTAGTAAACTAAGACCAGTTTTCTAACTTCTCCATGCACTTTGATCTAAGCAGCCTCACCTCACATGGTAACAGATTGCAGTCATGTTGAAGGTTAATTTCATATCTGGATGGACATTTGCACTCAGATGTCTCTCAGCTCCCACAGGTGGCTCCACATCTACAGTGAAAGGCTTCCATTGTCCCTGGTGTGACTTGAACTCACCTACAGCTATGTCAGGGCTGGGCCAGCCCAGACTATCTCCCAAAAGTTTCATCCTATGGTCTCCAGATGTTCTCAGGTTAGACGTGGCACGAAATATTCATGTGTTTTTTCACTACACTGATGAGGTCATAAAAGAAATGTTTTAATTAAGTAGCATTCATCCACAGTAACTACATTTAACATTAATGGAATGTTGTCAACTTCTACTCCCTACTTCAGTGAGATGATTTTAAATTTAAATTCTCATTAAAGCACTTCTCATATAACTGATATCCACAAAAGTAGAAAAATATAAAATATTTCCATAAATGTGTAACTATAACATAAATATGAAGATATCACATGAATATTCTAATGACATTTTACTTTGGTCTTATTTTGAAATGATACATAAAAATAAAACAGATATATTTTATACACACTTTTTAAATTCTTCTAAAACTATTTGATATTTTCTTGATTAAATGCAATAAACACAGCAAGGGAGATACAAAATCATAAATTTAGTTAAAATAGCAAAAACATTGAGGACGTGGTACACTGAGAGATTTAACTGAACACTGAGTTGAGGGTTGGGTGTCCTGAGAAATACTTTAGGAAATATAGTTCTCACATCTTGCTAAAGTCTAAGTAGAGGGAACCCAACATCTAGATAGTTCAGAATCCACTCAGTCCAACCCTACAGTCTTGGGGTCAGCTTGGGACATGACCTATGATTACAAGGTTGGAGTTTGATAGTGTCAGTGGTTGGCTTTGGCTGTCAGCTTGACACACTTGGAAAGAGGGAACCCCAATTGGGGAATTTCATTTTTTGGACTGGCCTGTGGGCATGTCTATGAGGCATTTTCTTGACTGTTGAGTGATATGGGAGGGCCGAGCCCACCGTGACCAGTGCCTGGGTTGCATAGGAAAGCAGGCTATGCACCGCCAGAGTAGCAAGCCGTGAGCTGTGTTCATCCTGTCAGCTTCAGTTCCTGCCTCCAGGTTCCTGCCCTGAGTTCCAGCCCAACTTCCCTTGAGGATGAACTGTTGCTTAGAAGGATGAAATACAATAAATCCTTTCTTCCACAAGTTGTTTTTGGTCAGAGTAGTTTTTTTAATCATTATTTTTTTTAAATAACTACATGATTAGAAGAAGCATTTCACTGCAGCTTTAACATATTCAGTAACACACTCCAGAGCAAGAGTACATCTCTTTCACAAGTGGCTGCAAGTTTCTA
>NW_008339846.1:3742222-3746043 GCF_000622305.1 Nannospalax galili | reverse complement strand
GAGTATGTCTATAAAGTCATCGGGTAGATTTCAATGGTAATGTTTATCACCTCTACTGATTAACATGATGTAAATTTCCATGCTTCCTCCTCAAATATAATATATTTTTTAAAATTTATTCATTTTTTTCTTGGGTGTGTGTGTGTGTGTGTGTGTGTGTGTGTGTATACGCACGTGCGTGTGTGTCTGTGTGTGTCACACAGAACATCCCAAACCGTCTCATTCGACTATACACCCACTTCCCAGATGGCACCCTCTCTTAGCCTCCCTCCCACCACTAGACCCCTTATACTCTGATATCCCTGCTACTCTCTGCAGTGTTGTTGGCACCCCAGCCATTCCCCACTACTTGCCCTTCTGGTGAATCTAGTCAGCCTATCTAGAGGTCTTTGTTTTAGGAGGGTCAGCGGTTCCTCATTCAGCAACAATCAGTTGTCAACATTCCTTTAGATAAGATTAGGGTCTGCTGTTCATTCTCCTAGTTCTATGCTGGGTTACTATTTGGGAGTCCCTTTGGCCACCCTGGCCAACAACTCAAAAGAAGGTATCTCCTATCTGGCATTGTTGCTTGTTATGTTGCCTTTAGCTATGCATATGGACTCTTAAGATATTATATTGTCCCCTTTGATATTTGGTTATACTTTCCTTTTGGGTGTTTAAGGCCACACAATTGGCCCACATAAACCAATTTATTTTTACTCTTAAGGTCGTTTGAGGATCTGTTCCTCAGGGGTCACGTGGGCTTGGGAGGAGCCCCTGGATCCTTTCTTTTACCAGTTCTGCCTATGTGAAGATAAGTCAAAGGTCCTACTCAACCATGGTTGGCTTCGCTTGGGAGCATGGAGGAAATGATTCCTCTGTGTTGACCCACGTCTTTGTAGACTGGACACTGGTTCAAGTCCATCTGGTGGGGTCTCCTCGGCCTCCTTGATCAAGAGGACAGGTGACCCACCACCATTACAGGACATTTTGAGAGATGTTTATACCCCCCTGGAACTAGTCAACCTAGGATGGCAAAGAGCAAAATCTGTCCTTTATGTCCCTCTGACCTAATTAGTATAGGCCTCAAAATATGTCTGTTAAACATCCAAGAAGGTTAGTTCCACCAGTCTGGTACTTTTAATTACTGTGTGTCATGCAGATAAATCTTGGCAAAGACCAATTGTTCTCAGAGAAACTACCTAGACATATATTTCTTGATCTGCTATGTATAATTTGTCAGTAGGCTGTAGGAGTAATATGGTTCCCTCTGGTTTTCAAAACTAGCTAGGGATTATTTATCTCTCGTATTGTCTCACCCCCTCCATCATGGTTTTCCCACTTAAGGTGCCCCCATTTTTCCCCTTTCTCCCTTAATAATATCCTTCTCCTACGGTCCTACCTCAATTGAGCTCCTTCTTTCCCTTTATCCCCTAGATTCCTTGCATACCCTTCCCTCCCCCCTCCCTTAAACTAACCCAATTTTTATCCATATCTCCCTTATTAACGCCTATTTCCTACTGTTCTTCTCTTTCAGCTTCTTTCTTTTCCTTTATCTCCCTGTTTCATTTCCATTATCTTGGTTCCTGTAGTTATGTCTAGATACATACTCACTGATCAGTGTTTGGTTCCAGGATCCACATATGAAGGAGAACATATGTCGATTTTTTTTCTGAGTCTGTGTTACTTCACTTAGTATAACAGTTTCTAGCTCCATCCATTTACCTGCAAATTTCATGATTTCATATTTCTTTACTGCCAAGTAAAACTCCATCGTATAAATGAACCACACTTTCATTATCCACTCATCAATTGAGGTACACTTAGGTTGCTTCCATCTCTTAGCTATTGTGAAAGAGCAGCAACAAACATGGATGTACAAGTGTCTCTGCAATAGGTTGAGTTCTTTGGGTATATGCCAAGGAGTGGTATAACTGGGTCAAATGGTACGTTCATTTGTAGTTTGGGGGTCTTTTTTTTTTTGTTCTTTTTGAGACAGGGTCTCCCTGAAGCCCCAGCTCTCCTGGAACTCACTATGTAGACCAGGCTGGCCTTGAACTTATAAAGCCTGCCTCTGCCTCCCAAGTGCTGGAATTAAAGGCATGTGCCACCACGCCCAGCCATTTGTAGTTTTTTAAGAGTTCTCCACATTGCTTTCTATAGGGGTTGAACAAGTTTGTAGCCCACTAGCAGTGGATGACTATTCCCCTTTCCCCACATCCTCTCCAACATTTGGTATCATTTGTTCTCTTGATCTTAGCCAGTCTGACTGGAGTAAGATCAAATCTTAAAGTGGTTTTAATTTGCATTTCCCTAATTATTAGTGATGTTGAACATCTTTTAAGATGCTTCATAGCCATATTTACTTCTTTTGAGAACTCTCTGTTCAGCTCCTTAGCCCATCTTTTAATTGGATTACTTCTTGTCTTGATTCTCTCTTTTTTGAGTTCATTCTATATTCTGGATATTAAACCTCTGTCAGATGTGTAACTGGTGATAATTTTTTCCCATTCTGTGGGTTTTCTGTTCACTTCTCTGGTTGCCTCATTTGATGTACAGAAGCTTTTTAGTTTAAAGAGGTCCCATTTGTTAATTATTGCCCTTATTTCCTGAGCAATTGATGTTCAGTTTAGAAAATCTTTTCCTACACCTATATCTTCTAGGTTTTTCCCAATGTTTTCTTCTAACAGTTTCAGTGTTTCAGGCTTTACATTGAGATCTTTGAACCATTTGGAATTGACTTTTGTGCAGGGTGAAATATAGGGGTTTAGTTCCATTCTTCTACAAAGGAGATCCAGTTTTCCCAGCACCATTTGCTGAACATGCTGTCTTTCCTCCAGAGAAAATTCTTGGACCCTTTGTCAAATATCAGGTGGCTGAAATTGCATTTACTCATATTTGGGTTTTCAATTTTGTTTCATTGATCTATGGATCTATTTTTGTGCCAGTACCGTGTTGTTTTTATGACTATAGTTCTGTAATACAGCTTAAAATCTGGTATAGTAATCCCTCCAGCATTGTTCTTAGTGCCCAGTGTTGCTTTGGATATCCAGGTTCTTTTGTGCTTCCATATGAATCTTAGAATTTTTTTTTTCCAATTCTGTGAAAATTTTCATGGGGATTTTGATTGGCATTGCATTGAATCTATAAACGGCTTTTGGTAGGATGGTCATTTTCACAATATGAATTCTTCCAATCCATGAGCATGGGAGGTCCTTCCATCTTCTGATGTCTTCCTCAATCTCTTTATTTAAAGGTTTAAAATTTTCATTGTAGAGGTCTCTCATGTCTTTGGTCAGGTTTATTCTGAGATTAAATTCTTGTTGTTGCTTTTTTGATTAATATTCATTTTTGCATCTATTGTGAAATGGAGTGTTTCCGTGAACTCTTTCTCTGATTGCTTGTTATTGGTATATAGAAAGGCTACAGACTTTTGCAAAAAGGGGTAATTTGATCTCTTCTTTTCCAATTATTACTCCTTTGATTTCCTTCTCTTGTCTTACTGCTCTTGCAAGAGTTTCAAGCACTATGTCAAAGAGAAGTGGAGATAGTGGACAGCCTTGTTTGGTTCCTGATTTCAATGGGAACGTTCCAGTTTTTCTCCATTTAGAATAATGTTGGCTGTGGGTTTGTTATATACAGCTTTAGTTATACTGAGGGATGTTCCCTCCAGTCCAATTCCCTCTAGGGCTTTGAACATGAATGCATGTCGAATTTTGTCAAAGGCCTTCTCTGCATCTATTGAGATGATCATGTGGTTCTTGTCTTTGAGCCCATTTATATGATTTATGATGTTTATTGACTTATGTATATTGAACCATCCCTGCATCTCTGGGTAAAGC